>NC_133819.1:18043709-18350975 GCF_047830755.1 Zonotrichia albicollis
GGTTTCCCTGCCCCAGCTGACATTTCCTTCCTCTCTTACTTTACAAGGAATTCTTCTAGTCCTTCCTACATGTTTTTCGGAATGAACAAGAATTAACGAGCACCTGTCTCCACACTCTGCCTGTAACTATCAGTTTAATAGGCCTGGTGCTTCCAGCACCCAGATAGGGGAAATTAAATAGAAACATGCCATACAGAATCTTGAGGTATCACACAGAAATTAAAAATGCTAAATGGATGGGGAAGTCTAACTTTCCTGTGGGGAAGGCAAAGTATATTCTCTTTGCTAATGCTTGGGAGATTATTGAAATGCCTTAACCTTTAGGAAGCCCTAAAGAAATAATATTTAAATTTTTTTTCTTCTCTCTAAAGAAAAGCCCTGATTTTCTAGATTGTATATTAAAAACAGAGGATGAACCATTTAATGTATTTTTTAAGATTGCTCTGAAAGCATATTTCAGCAATACAGCTGAAAATACAGGATGTAGTATTTAGAGGTTTTTCTGGAATGTTACATAGTAGGAGCATCTGAAATATACATTCAGGGAACCGAGTGATATATGAAAATAAGGGAAAACATAGGCAACATAGCATCAGGGAACAGCCAAAGACTAGAAAGTCTTCAAGAATTTAGCACAGAAAAGAAAGGTGACTGTGGTTTCTAACCTGAAAGATTAGCAATAAGGATTTAGTGATCTGGATGCTCTTGAGACCATTATATGAGCACACAGACAAAATGAAAGATACTTTGATCTACAGTTCCCATTTAGGAAACCCTAAAATTAGCTACAGTATATTTGAGGTGCTGAGTGTATCTCATAGACCACTGAGCAGGTCTGTAATTAACTTTGGTTCTTTGAGTGCTAAAGGACATGTGATTGATTATCATTCAGACAACAGGCCTAGAAAATGCAGCTCTGCCATGGATATATGAATATATAATGCTCCCTGCTAATTCTAGTTCAGCTATGTGGTTAATATTTGGACAAATTGCTCAATTTTGGAAAACACTATTTTTAATTTCAGATTTTAATCTTAGGATACACTGGATAGAAGTGCTCTGGAGAATGAAAGGTAGCAGTAAGTGCTAAAAACACAAGGCAAAGCTCAGGCTCAGAGCCAGGGCTTTCTATTCTTATGAAAAGAAACTGACTCCAATCAAAGAATATTTTGGGGAATCCTCTCAAACCAGCTCTGGCTAAGGGCCAGAAAGGGTTATGGCCCAAGGTTGCCTGACTCTCTGCCCAGGCTTGTGTGTCCAGTGCAAAAGAGGCCACAGATGAGGGAGGCTGAGATGAGGGAGGCACTAAATGCATCCTTCTGCCACATCTGCCAAGCACCACTTGAACACCTGGTGAGTATAAAAGTCCCCAGAAAGGCTCCTGGAGTTAAAAGTGGCCTGAAACAACTTCAGCAGAGTCCTGGAGCACCCCATTGTCAGGAAAAATCTGAGGGAACATTTTAACTCCTTGTTATTAGACAGCATTGAAAGTTTTACTGTATTGCTAACAAAAAATTCTTTAACAAAAGGGACAAAATATTGAGGTTGCAATTCACTTTACTAAGTCCCATTAAATTAAATATAGTTGCTGAGAAAAGTTCACAGCTCTTCAGCACAGAAATCTTATCATTTCGTATTACCACTAGGTGGCTCAAAATGAAAGCAAAAAATACACCACTCACTGCTCAATCCACGACCAGAGTGAACACACACGACTGAAAGATTACTACAACCTATCTCATAATTGTCATGCTTCAAAAATTTCTATAAATCATCAAATTCCCCAGGTTAGTGATAAATACTCACTTGAGAGAGCAGAGCTGTCATAGCCTCAGACATGTTATAGCTCTTAAAGACAGATGTTGCTTGTGAATGTGTGGGAGAGCAACTTCCACAAGAATAATTCTCATTTTTCTCCTTCTTAAAATCAATTGCTATTGAATGAAGTTACCAAGTGACAGAGAGTGATAGACGTTGTTTAAATGCATCTAAAGAACAGCATTATTGCATTACTGTATTTTAATTTATTTTAACAAATCATCTGAAGAAGTAACTTGTTTTGTTTCATAGTGATTGCCTTTATTTATAACAGCAGCTTATGACTTGGGGTTTAGCTTTCCATTACACATTGGTTTAGATTAAGGTCAGAGCTTGCAAATCAAACCCATCCTTACTTGAAAGTAACTTACTGATAGGCAAGACTCCTGGGTATAGATATATATCTGCAATCAATCAAACCTGCTGGCTAACAGCACTTTGCTCTTTCCAGGTCAAGTAAAATAAATAGAAAGGACAATTTCTGTAGAACTTCAAGAGGCAGATTATGTTATCTACTACCTTACAGCCAGCCATTATCCTACCACTGACATATGAATTGCCTCCTATTGAAGATAATGGGACTTGTTAAATAGGAGGGTGTCAGACAGACTGAGAGTGGGACATAGAAAGGATTTCTATTTTCTCATAACTCAAACACAGTCAGTGTTGCATGCAAATCTCCCATTTCTTACACAAGGCAAGACAGGGTATGAGCCACAACAAGTACCTCCTCACAACCATCCTCACATTTCCCATGCAGATAAAACACTCACAGAAGCTGTAATCTGGGGAGGTGAAATATTCTTGGACAATAAACATGCTTTCATATAGTGGCTCACCAAGGAAGATTTTGGTACTCACATGTGATTGTCAAGGCTGTAAGTGAGAGCTATTGAAAGAAAGAGCTCTCCAAAGGGACAATACCCAGGCTGATACCAGATTCCCACCTACACAATCTACCTTGGCATCTCTAGAAAAATACGGCATGTGCTTGTTTTGTTCATCTTTCCTGTTTGACCAGGCACATTTCACACCTAGGGCACTGCTGCACCAGAAGCCAAGATGAGGCTGAGGGCCTTAAAACCTGCATCAGACCTCAAATGGATGTTTCCTTGGGCAAGGGAAGCTCCCTGGAGCACACACCAGCACACGTCCTGCCATGGAAGGATAAAAACTTCCTCTGTCCTACTAAAATAATGGAAGGATCTTGTTCTTTCCCTCCTACAGAGAAAGACATTCAGGGACCAGCAATGCCAACATGAAGGAAGCACACAGAAGAACAGCCCTCCCTTACAACAGATGGAGGCATCAGTCTGCTAAATCAGATACACCTTCAGAATCTTCACAAGTGCTTTGCAAATTTCCCTATGGGGACAGCATCCCACTTTCTAGCAGGACTGAGTTGTCCTCACAGTGCACACCAACTTCACCCCCGGGCTCAGAGGCACAGCACATTCACATACTCTGGGTCCTGGAACAAAGGCCCTGCCCAAAGACACCCCAGATGGCTCTGAACACCACACTCTGCTCCACAGCAGAGGTAGGAATGGCTATTCCTTTAGGGATGCTGAGCTATCAACATTGCTTTATTTACCCTCCCAAAGTGTTTCCTTGGCATTTTTCCTTAAGAGTGAAATTTAGCACTGGCAAAATGCAACAGAGCTTAACTTCCATGGTACAAACCTTGTAGCAATGTCATAGGAGGCAAGCATGGGCCTTGTGCAAGCCTGTTACAACAGGTGATAAGCTACAAGATGTAGCAACTTGCAAGAAATAACAAGTTCCCCTGGATACTTGTTTTTACTGGCTCTTACATGCCTTTCATAGCTCTCATGTTTGTGAAACCTCTCCAGTTGTCCTTGCTGGGGATGTCACTGGCTGTCCCCAAATCCACAGAGGCAGGCATGGGAGGTCCTGGGCTGCACACCAAAGCAGCATGCAGGAAAACCATATATCCTCCACAAAATGACTGTACTTTCTGGCTTCCAGCATACACATCTAAAAACTCTCATCTCATCAGTAGTATCCTGATGAGGAATGACATATGCTGGTATGGTTTTGTGTGCTATTGTTTTCTCAGCCTTCCATTGTGCAGTGTGCATGTGTGCACACACTCAGGCTTGCTGTAATTTTTGGTTGTCCACTCTCTCACCGATGCTGGAGCTGCTGTTGACTGAAGATCTGTCTCATTTTGATGCACCACACACTGGGGCATTACTCAGCACCCTGTTCCTGATGCAGAGCCCACTTCAAAGTCCTTTTCCTGGTTGTCAAAGCCTCCATGCTGACTTTGGCCTACAATGACAAATTATTTGTCCTTCTCATTAAAACAAAACAAAACAATAAATCCCATGCTAATTTGCTGGACTATAGGAGCAAAGTTGTGACCAGAAAAGGCTGAACCTTCAGGCAAGGTCCAAAACAAAGTAGAAATAGACACAACTGCACCAAATCCAAATAATATCTGAATCCACCCCTTTGCTCTCACTGGAGGAGCTGGTTCCCAGACCAGGTCACATTGTTACTTCCCAACATGAGTCTGGTTCTTGTGGCTGGGTGCAAATGCAGATCCCTGTCTTTAAAAGCTTTTGAATACACTGAAACAGCACTATGGTAGATGCAGATGCTGGCTGTAACCCACAAGTTTCCTTCTGAAATGTGTGCATCTGGCCTGTAATATTTGTAAAATTAAGCCTTTGCTCTGCAGTTAAGTGGTATACAGGCTGTGCAGACATTCAGGGTATTGTACTTGCTGTGTGTCCCTAAAGCAGGTGCTGGATACCTCTGGAGCTCTAGGCCATAGTTTCTGAATCCAAAAACTTCTCTGCAACATAACCATGACTTCTCATAGGATGAAGGAGCTGCACTTGGAAAGTCTTCTTGCCTGGAGGCCAGCAGGGCCACCTTCAGCAGAGTGAGAGCAAAGGGGCAAAGTAAAGGATTGAGGATTAGTTTAGGCAAAGATAGTCTGAAGGCTTGACTGGAATTAAGAGTTGCAGGGCTGAATAATAACCCTCAGCATTTTGTGTAATGACTGGTTGGTTTAGATGTGTCTCCCTCAGTGCCCTTCTAGTGAGCATTAGGGGTAGATCTGTGGACAGTAAATATCCTGTCACAGACCAGACCCATCTGGAAAGAAAAGTGCTGTAGTTCATGACTCCTCAGCCTGGCATCCAACTGGCTGGGCTTTCCCACATCCAGCTGACTGCTCTGCCCATGGTGGGGACAGCCTGCCCACTGTGGCCAGATGTGTGTCTGCTCTGCTGGAAAGGACAAGGAATGCCTTGGTGCTTGCTCTCTTCAAAGCTCTCTCACTCTGAGGAAGGATGAGGAATAGCAAAATGAGAGAAAATATGTGGGAAAATAAGGTTCATGGCTTACAACTTTTTCTGGTTTTTTCTTTTGCTTTTTTTATTTTTCTTTTCTCCTTTTTCTTCTTCTTGTTTTTCTCATCTTCTTGTTTCAAAGAGAAAGGTATTTACCATCTTTCTTTTCTAAAAAGGAAAATGTCTGTTCCTGCAGTGCCACCTTCAGTCCTTCTTTGCTTATAGTCTTAATTTTACCTAGACTGTTTAATTTTCTGAAATTCTATTATTTTTGTTAGTAAAGGCTCAAATGAAAGAATTTCTGTGTGTTTCTCTTTGACAGTAGCTCATATTACTAGAAGATAACACTCTTCAGATCCAGGAGGCAATACCTGAACATTTCTGAACAGTGGTAAATGAGTCTTGTGTTCAAACATTTTCTGGAGTGACAAAGCAATCAGTTGTTTGCTGAGAAGGTAATGGGTAAGTAAGGGGAGGGCTGGGACATGGAACCAGTGTATTGCTAAGAAGGTGGGGTTTTACCCAAAATAATGTGGTATGTTCAGTGTATGCTATATGTAAGATATGGACCCATGGATATGAATGTCTACAGTGAATTAATTCAAGCAATAACAAACACAGGTGATCCTGTCAGAGGATCAAACAATTGAGTTATCAAAAAATTATGGCAAACATACTGGAAGGTCACGTGCAACTTTTTGCTAAACATGCTTATCCTCAGAACTAATACATTTTATACCCAGACCATTCAGTGCAACTATAGCAACTGTTTTGTTAACAAATGCATAAATAGAATCTAAAAGAAATGGGAAATACATTATTAATAGTTTTTGTAATTGGAGCTCATTTTTATCTGGGCATATCTAGTCAATAGCTATACTTCAAGAAGTAATGTGTTGTTTCTAGGATATAAAGCTGGTGTCACACTCTTCTCCACACCACACACTGACAAAGAGGTCTGTGGTTAGCTTCTCAGAAAGCAGAGTTTTTTGGAGTTCATTGAGTAGAAATGTTCATGTCAGCACTTGTGCTGTGCTCACAGGGTCTTGCAGGTGATGTAGCCTGTTCAGTCTGCACCAAAGGCCATGGCTGACAGTGACCACATGGCCTTCAAGAGGCTACAACAAAAGGAAAGCAGAAGTTCCCACTTCATGGCAGAGCCTCACTGGAAGGTTTTGTTCCCTGTGCTGACCATTTCCAGAGCCTCTGTCTTCTCTGTTGTGATGAAAGGAGTCACACTTCAACACCCTGGGCTCTCACAGGCAGCACAAATGTTCTCTGATTTGTCTCCCAACACAAATGTTTGCAGCATCATCCTGTGCTGGCAGGAGGGGCTGAGGCCAGATTGTCAGACTCCCCCAGCCAAGCACCAAAGGTAAGGGGGGAAAGGAGCTGCTGTTCAGTCACCTGTGAAGAAAGGAGGTGGCAGGAACTTTCCAAGGAAGCTGGGAAGGGCTGCAGCCCCCATGCCTTGGGCATTCCTAAGGACAGAGATGAGAGAAATCAGGGGGATGCTGGTTTGGTTGTTGGCTGCAAGAACTGTCTTTGTTTCATGTTGTGTGTGTACATACCTCTGTCTGTGTGTGTCTGTCTCCGTGTGTGTGTGTGAATTGTGGAAGTTTATTCAGAGTGCAAAAATGGCTCCTGGTTCTTGCCAGAAACAAAGGTGGGATTCAGTCAGAGACTGAGGCATCTAAATTTAAGCCCCTAATCACAAACATTTATTTCTGAACTGGGCATCTCAGCCCCTACTGTAGTCAGTAGAGATCAGCTGGGATTCAGCTGCAAAGCATTGGTGTCTGATGATATTAGGATGCCCTGGAGTTTTTTGGCTGGCCTCCAGCTGCTGCTCCAGAGGACCAAATATCTCCTGTAGGTCCTGTGTCACATCTGCAAGCCCCATCTTGATGCCTAAGGTAGCCTCAGGCATCTCAGTTACCACTTACTGCTGTTAGTAACAGAGCAACTAAAGGGAACTTCTCAGTGTCTACCTCAGCCTGCAGACCCCCCCACCTCTGCTGAATGTCCCTCCCTTGAGATTTGCAGACTGAATCTTCACCATCAATAGTGGAAACTTAGAAATCTCATCTACAAATACACTGGATGACTAATTTTAGTGTCCCAGGCTAAGTCCTGCCCGAAGTGTTTGTCACTTAGCAACACACATCCTAGCTCATGACTCAGTTCCAGGAGGAAGCTGCAAAACTCCAATTGCAGCATGCACAGGGGAAGGGTCTCACCTTTCCCATCTCCCAGGGGATCTGTGCTGCCCAGTGGGGGTGCTAGGGACCACTGCTGCACCTAAGGTCCAGGGAAGAGTGAGCCTGAGATGAGCAGAGCAAGGGAAGGCACAGGCTGCTGCCTGTCCTGGCACAAGGGGATCCTCTGGAGGCTCAGCCAGCAGGGCTTTGCTTGCTTCCAACTCCAGGCAAGATCTAGGGGAGCAGTGGGACCAGCTGGGAATCCATCCAGGGAATTAAAAAAGGCTCTTTACCTGTCTTTGTTACTGGCAGTCATTGACAGGCAAGAGGTGCCAGCTGGGCAGAGATGATGGTAGGTCACATTGTCAGCACCTCTGTTGCTGACAGTGCCTAAAGCACTGTAGGATAGGAGATCCCAAGGACACTCAGTGCTGCTTCGTGTGGACACATCTGGGGCATGTGGGAAGTGTGGTAAAGACACAAAGTGTAGCTGTGAACTCCAGCTTGGGATGCTCTCCTGGGCCTGTCCCCTGGAGCAATCTGAAAAAGCAGTGCACACATGGCCAGTGAGACTGTGACTTCAAGCCTCATGCACGTGGGTTTCTTGTAGCTAATAAATGTATGCCTTACTTGTCTCCTGCCTTGAAGCAAACATAGCTGTGTTCATGTGTAAGTCAATGTGACACGCTGTGGTTTCTATTTACTAGCATTTTATGCCTACGCTACCCAGCATAAGTGGTTGAAAATGGTTTCTGGCACTGCTAGTTCAGACCTTAATGTAACTGCATGAGAGCCAACTTCTTCTAATGGACTGAAACACTGAAGTACTTATTTTAATTTAAATAATGTAGAAAATGAACCTAGAAATAGAAGCACCTCACCCAAATGCAGCACATATTGCCAGAAGAGCTGCCAATGCTCAGTTGTTTCCCCCCAGCAGCAAGAGTCAATGCACCAGGGGACATGGCCCCAAATGGGTGTCCACAATCCCTGGACAGTCCCCATCACAGCTTCCCAAGCACAATGTTATATTTTATCGCATTGTGTTGTAAGGAAATGTTACCACAAAATGTTGTAAGGACTTAAAGGAATGACATGGATTCTACCAATGATTACATGAAAAAGCTAAGATTTTTTTGCCTGCCAATGAAAAACAACTTTCCCACACTGTATTACTACCAGTGTTCCATATTCAGGGGCTCCTAAAAAGTTCATCTATCATCAGCTTCCAGAGGAGTGACCTTTCTCTTACTTTGCCTCTCTGTACCATAAAATAAAGTAGAACAGATTATTGTTTGTTTCTGTCTCCAAAATATGTGATCAAAATATCCACATATTTGCCATGAAAGTGAAGTTCTGTTATATTATTTTTATCTAAAACATGAGAATAACAAAGTGTCATTCATAGATGGCATCTGGTGTAAACTATTTTAAGACCATATTTAGAAAAGGGACTGAAATGTCTCTACTGCTTTAAGGCTTCTCATTGATAAAAGGTTTATTTGCATTTATTCTGCCAAGTACATTCTGAACTCCACAGTACAAAACCCCTGCCTGATAATTGACGTGGCATTTGAGCTTCAGATTAATATCCTCTTGATTGTTTTCCTGACAGGATTCCAATTAACCAAACAGAACAGCTTTGCCTGGGAAGAAACTCATAAAACATGAATTGGAGAGCCAGTCCATAAATAGAAGTAGCTCAGATTGTATATCCAGTCCATCACAGTATCAAAGAAGTTCTCATCCAGGAAAAATGAGCGCACCCACTTCCTGCTGGAGACATTCATCCACCTTCAACTCAGCCCACTTGCTTCTTGCAACTGACATTAGTTCTAAACAAAACTGATGATCTGAAGCAGGGTGATTGCTTGAGTTTTATTTAATTTTCATTGATTTTTTTTCAAGGAGGGGAATAATGACATGGTGGGAGAACATAAGCTGAAAGCTACTTCCTTAATTTCTCAGCAAAAAGTAAAATAGGTAGAGTAAACACAGGCAAAACCATTTAAGCACAAAAGCAAGGCATCCCAGGAGAGCACAAATGAGAGCTTATGTAAGAGACATTACACACCTCATTATGGAATTCAAAATATTTGACAAGGCAAAGCCTGTTGAGATCTGTAAATAAAGTATTAATGTCTGCAACAAATGTCGGTGCTTCAAGGCAAAAAACGAGAACAAGCAGATTCCAAAGGATACAAAGGTGAGTTTAAACTCCTTCACCTAAAGTCATTTAAAACTCAAGAGGTGCCCAAGTGTTTCAGTGACATCCTGCTCATTCAGTCCAAAAAAATGCTGAGCAAGTAAGAAGCAAACCCAATTGTTTAGTGTAGAAACACTGCAGTAAAACGATTACCTTGGTATGTTAAGTGTCACTGTAGAACATAAAGCTATTTAGCTGGTGCTTAAATGAATCCAAGAGGAATTTATTAACATTTTTATGAAGAATAAACACATTCTTGCTTATAATTTAGCAGCAAGGTGATATTGATAAAGATCTAGTGGATAGAAGGGTCTCATCACTGAAACTTGTTTGTGCAAGGTTGCTAAAACAGGCTGTGTACTCCTTAGTCCTGCAAGCAGATCTGCTCACTTAGTGGGACAGCAGAGGTCTGCATCCCTTCCACTTTTATACACATTCAAAGCTCAGAACCCCCAGCTCTCTCAGCAAGGAGAGATGGCAGCACACTCAGGAGTAGAACACTTACACCCTGCTCCAGCCTGGTGTTGTCGTTCCCAAAGACACCACAAACAGCTCCTAATCTCTCAAAATGTAATCAAAGCTGAGTTTCAAGAGAGATTAGCTGAATGCTCAGCTCAAGGGCACTTTTTGAAGGTGAAGGGCTCAACAAAACTCACTTGCTTGCAAAATTCAAACCCACTGCAATGTAATATGAGCAACAATTTTAAAGCACTGATAAAGGGCAAACTAACTGATGAAACTGCCTGCTTCAGTATTAGAAGGAAAAACTACACCATGTCCTTACTTGTAACAGAGTTTTTCCTTTTCATTTTTTTAAAGTATATGCTTGTCTAGCAGAGCATAACTTACTATTCTATTTCTATGCCAATCACAGAACCAGACAACAGAGCACTAATGGTAAAACAGCACATAATCAGATACCATACAGATTTACCTTAATGTAAGAACTTTACATTACACTCACACAGTTCATCCATTTGGACTATTAGCAGCTTAATATTTCTTGATTCATCATACTTTTAAAAGAGGTTACTTCTGATTCTAATGCCAAAACTAAACACACTCAAAGCCCTCTAGATAAAGGAAAGTAATCTAATATTCTCATAATATAAAACAATAGCATAATATAAAAAGATAATGTCTAAATAAAAAAAACCCTGAAATTTTATGTTATTTGGGGTATACAGTACAGACTTACTGTAACTGGTCTATCTTCTCTGCAGTAGCAACAAAAGAAACATTCCCTGCAAAGTCTGTTATAGTTATATTTTAAAAAATATAGAAAAATATATGCACTGTGTAGCAAAATAAACTGAACAAACATTTTTTTCTGCAGGAAGTCTGTGCAAGAAGTGCTTGAATGTCATTGTTAACCTGGATTTGGAAGCTCAGCTCATCCCTCTTGACATAGGTCAACCAGCTCAGGACTGTGACCCTGATGGGAGGAGGAAGTGCATATGCATTGGGCAGGTTGCTTTGTCCTTCTTTCCCTCCCCAAGGCAAAAGAAACATCAAAAAGGTTTCATTCTATCATGAGATCAGAAGACCACGCAGAGGAGAGAAAAAAAAGCCACTTTTTTTTCACCAAAAAGCCACTTTCTTTGGTCTCAGCAGCAATTGCAGGTCAAAGGCTTGACTGTGGTTTGAGGATGTAATTGAGCTGTCCATTGAGAATGGAGACTGTCTCTGTATTCCCACCTGTAGCAGCACCGGCAGTTAAACTGGTCACAGGACTTTGCAACAGTATTTCTCCTAAGATAGAGCCAGACATATTCACTGAACAAATTTTAACTATTTCAGAAATCAGCAACGCATGCAGGGTTTGATACAAGAGACCAAAGGTATACATTTAAAGCCAAACCTGCAAGTTGCTCCCTACAGGCAGCCAGGCACCTTCCCCCTGGTTTGGCTTTAGTCTCACACAGGTTGGACAGACCAGGGCTGTCAGTCCTGGGCCTCATCCACAGCACTCCAGTGCCAATTCTTCACAGTTTTGCACTAGATCATAATCACATGCTCTGGTTTGTTGTGAGTTCCTTTCCTAAAAGCTTGTCTGATTCAATCTATCTTTGACTCTGAACAACCATTGAACTGATGCCTCTAGAAAACTATCCAATTAACTCTTATGCCTCCTTTCTGAGTGGTACTAGGGATTAATCCCTTATTGACAGTGTTTGTACCTACAGGGATGATTTTTTTTCTTGTATGCATTATGTCATAATTACTGACATTGAATTTCAGGTGCCATTTCATTAACCAGTCATCTCTGCAAATCTTCTCAGACAACTTCAGGTCAGACTACTCCAAGAAAATACACTGTTTTAACGTCTGCATTGCTGTCATTCATTTCATTTTTCAGATTTTCTTACCATATCCTTTATGTCTTAAATGGCACAGTCATAAGTCCAAACCAGGTGATTACCCACCAATAATCTCCTATTTTTTCCAATGTACAACCATGGAACACCTGAACATGAAGCAGGCTCAGAGCCTTCCTCCAAAAGCTTGCTCCCCACTCTACAGTGTCTCTGCCCTTTGCAATGTGTCCTCCCACAGGCTGTGACCCTCTTTTCTCCTGGGTGCAGGCTGGGGGGACACAGCAGGACAAGCTGAGGCACAGAGCCCTCATCAACACACATCAAAACCACACCCATGACATTTCCAACCAGCAGCATCAGGTGACAGCAGCAAAGCTGGCCTGGGCCAGCTGCAAAACATCTCTGAAAGAGAGAGGAGCACTTCACTCTGACTGTCCTCATGACTCTGTCCTTAGGGATATCTTTGGTATCAGGTTCTTGGGTTTTTATCTTGGGCCATTGATGAAGACAAGGATCCATGGAAGGAGCTTTCTTATAAGTGAAAAAATTGCTCCTTCCATCTCCCACTGTCATTTCAATTCTATTGACTTTCTTAGTATGGACGTCAGACTTCTTAATCTGTATTCTTTCAGATTATTCCTCAACCCTTTTTGAAGACTCGTGTCCCATTTGCAGCCTTCCATTATTTTGTCTTTAAGTGCTTTAAGCTGTATCTCAAACAGGACAATTGCAGTTACCTAAAGCTCCTGCATGAATTTGTTCTGGTCCTGGGCAAAGGTTAGATTCAGTTTGCTGGTCTATGCCAATCAGTTTCTCATACTCATCTCCTGCAAAATATGACTCCAGTGAGAGCCTCACTGACCTCTCCTGTAGCCAGCACTAGTAGAAACACATAATTTAGAACTGCTGCAAGGTCCTATCTTCATAGGGGGCCTGTTCTACCCTTCATCAGTTGACTTTCTGGGAAACTTTCTCCTTTGATGTTTTTAAAGCAGATTTTATAGCAGCTTTCACACCTTTATACTAACTCCCCCTCTAAACCTCTGGCCTACTTTAGTGCAGTGGGACACTCAACTTGCTATGGTTTATGATCTTTTCCATTTTCCTTGTTTATATAAGACTTCCACCTTTGAAAAAATGTCTTTGATTTAATTTAGCAATTTCCACCTCCTTGATGTTTGATTATGACAACATTTTGTTTTCCTTTCAGTCTTTTAAACACTCTTCCCTGGTAGGTGGTATACATTAACTCCATGCTTCTAAAGTGATGTTCTGAAGCAGTCTCCACGCAGCCAACACACATTTTCCTGGTTTATTTAACCTCCTGGTTTCCTAAGTACCCTCTTATTGATTTATTGCCATCCTATTTTGCTAAAATCCTAAGGCAGCTGCACATTTCGTCTCAGATTTTTGTCGCTTAAGGACAGAAAAGCTACACTAATTTGAAACACTGTCTTCTTATGGGAATAGCCCCAGCAGCATGGACTCTTCCCAGAGGATCCCAGTGAAGTCAGTGGACTAACATGAGATAGGGCTTTGAAGAGCAGAACACTGCACATTTTTCCCTTAATAATTACTACTTTTTTCATCTTGTCTTTTGTGCCTTCATTGTCTGCCTACTTCCCACTTGATTTTGGATATTTGCACACCATAGTAATAATTTGAATTTAAACAGCAAATTAGGCACAGCCATTTTTTATAAACTTATTCTTAAGGAATTTTAATTTTAAAATTGTTATATAAAAAAATACTTGTAATTAAGAAGAAAATTTAATCTCTTCCTAAAGAGTAAATTTTTTTTTCCATACTATGAATGTTGTGTCTACTACACACAACAAACTGCTGCTCTCATCCCCTCAGGACACAAAAGCCTGCTGTGGACTGGAAGTGGCAAAAGGTTTAATGGGGCCTGCCTTTGACTCCCATGACTCACTTCCTAACATGCATGAAGGCAATGCCCACCCTGAGCTGTTGTACAAATAGAGGCAGCAACACCCTACAGCAGCATGTGGACTGTTGAGGTGCTCAGTTCTGCCTCTTGGGGTTCTGACTTTAAAAACCATGCCTGTGAAAGATAAGGGGCAATTTTTATCTCCTGAGGGAGCCCAGGACTGAGGCTGTATCTGAACTCCCATGCCCTCATATCCCAGGGACTCCTGTGGGAAGAGGACAAATTGTAGCTCCAGACCCCTTTGGCCCATGGGCTCCAATCACCTCCAGAAGAATTCGAGGCCCTGCAGAGGCACAGTGCACATTTGGAGCTTCATTCACTGCAGTGCTGGGACACACCAGGGCGTATAGGTGGGCCCAGGTTCTCCAAGACCCTCTCAGCTACTCTGCTTGTGACCTAACTGGGGCACAGGATAAAAGGAGGGTTGGGGCTGCTCTACTGCACATCACCCTGCTACAGCACAGCCTGGAACATCACCCACCCAGCACACAGGAAAAGGAGCCCAAACCTGGTCCAGGCATGAGGCACCTGTCCCTGAAGGGAGAGCAGAGTCACCCCAGCAGCTCAAGCACACACAGGGAGCTGTTGAAAGTGGTCCTGAGTAAGGAGACACTGGTTTTGGGGCTCTTCCAGGTCAATAAATCCTGCACGCATGGACCTGATTTTCTTACCACATTGGTGTAACTACAATGTGATTTGTCTGAAATCAGTGTCTGCAATGGATAAGCCAGAAGAACTGAAAAGTCACTTTGCCTTTGTAAGCCTTCACTGACCTTTCCTCCATGCAGTTAATGGTTCCCATGGGCTTTGTAGTGCATTATTGGTTGTCATTTTTCTGTGAGCTGTCCTTCGTGGTGGTCTCTGTCTTCTATTATTTCAACAGAAGCAGAGTCAAATCCTATGTGCTGGTTCCTGCATTATTTTGGAAAATAAAATCTGAAATAGCAGCCAATGTCCCAGTGACCATGTGCAGCAATGAGCAAACTTCAATTCCTGTTTCAAAATTAACATTGCAACCAGAACAACCACCTCAAAAGCAGGCATGTAGGTCCAACTGCACAGGAGAGGTTTATTTCTTTTTCACAGATGTGTAAAGGTGGCTTATGACAACCAGGTGTGTGATTCCCATCAGCTGTGACACAACAGATTTTCAGGTGTATGGGCAGGTTCCCAAGAGGCCCCACAAATTTGAGCTCCAGCTTGCAATGACACCTGCTATTCAAAAGGGAAGTGGTTTCAGCTGCTCACATAAGGCAGCCCCAAAAGCGTGCCAAAGAGGATTACAGAAAATTCCACTGCAATGCTGCACATCCCTCAGGTCCCTCTCAATTAGGCTTTGTTTGTTTGTTTTGAAATTTATCTCAGCCTTCTACAGAGATAGGAATGGCAGATAATATAACCAGGAGCTGGTGATTTTGTTCAGTTTAAGATCCAAGTAGAGAGGAAAATAAAATTTATTTGTCAGCTCAACCTTTAGTGCTTAAGTTCCTAATACAGCACTAAAATTACTATTAGGAAAGCTAATAAAATTATCACAGCATTGAAGGTTTGATATTTCCTAATGTACCTGCAAAAGTTTAAACTGCATTGCAAACAAGGATGAAAAAAAATAGCCCAACAAAGTTCTTGAAACAAGGCTGAGGAAGAAGTCTAGCAATCACAACAGATTACTTAATGTTTATCCTGAAAATTCCTTCAGTAACTTTATTCCCCCACTAAAATAAACTCCATTAGAGATGCTCTGAAAACATACTTTTAGTTTTTAATCACATTTTCATGATTATGCTGCAGGTAGATTGTCAGGTGGTTTTAAGATGAAGCTGCTTTTGAATACCAAATCTATGGGATTTATGGGACTTAAAAATGCTGCAGATTACAACACTTTGGCTCTACTTTTTCCAGAACAAAATAAAATTGCACAACAGGTAATATTTTCAAAGATCTGTAAATATTGTCTCAGTAAGCAAATCACTCAGTTCAGGTTTCAGTGGAAAAGAACCACCTTGTGCTCAAAATTTACAGGCATACTCCAATGAATTAAAGTAAAATTTCTCTGCTCAGAAATTACAACCAAGTTTTGCTTTCAGTGGCCATCCTTTGCCTCACTAGGTGTGGCAGGAGTTTTGAATACAAACCATTAGTGACAAATAGTATCAGAAATGTCAACAGAAGAAAAGGGATTTATAAATGTCTCTACAATACACATCTCTCCTTCTATCTACAGTAGGAGAAGCAGTCCTTTAACACTTCATCCAATCATTTGACCGTGATATTTTATAGAGCTGGTTTATGAAAATATTTATTCAGTATTTATGTTTCATTCATTTAATTTTCTGGAATACTTGCAGCACTTCTGGAGAATAAGGACATTTATTCCAAATACATGTCTATGATCATATTATATTGAAATTTCGTACATTTCTCCTACATACATCTTTTCTTTCTCATCCAGCTTACTCCCCACTAAATGAATGAGGGAAGAGAAAGATACAAGTTTTATTCTAAAGATACCTTCACAAAGGAGATCTTGCATGTTTCTTCAACTAGCTGAGTACAGATTTTTCTGCTGACGAACAATCCCTTAATTGACTTCATTCAAACCACCCCAGGTGGGTGATTAAAAGATTGATTAGGGATTTGTCCCCTGCCTGTCAGGTCTGACTGCAGCTCACTTAGATTAATAGTGCATCTCTCCTCGAGCTTGAAATGATAATGCACTGCTTGATTGACTGAAGAGTCCCTGGGTCAAATCAAATAGGACAAACTGATGCCACAGAACATCTCCTTGGCTGGCATACAATATTACTTACTTTTCAATGCACAATGTATTTATCTTCCATTGCCCTACAGCATTCCATGACCACTGAATCAGAGAAAGAAAATCTCTTTAGAGCTGGGGAAATGAAAAGGGAGGAAAGAAAGTAATCTACAAAAAAGATGGGTTTATTAACACTTGCTTACCCACCAAGAACCAATTTTCCCCTGGAAAGATTTTTCTCTAAACACCCACTGGGTTTCTTCTCTCCTCACAGAAGTTTGGCATCTTTAACTAGCAGTTTCTGTCAGGACCACATGAAAGGTCATCACCTTGCACGCCCTAGTGTTCATCTAAACCTTTCTGGGAATAAAACATTTGAAACTAATGTTGTTCCTTTATTGTCTAGAATCCAAAACAGGATATTGCAACAGCAGGGAAGGTAGGAGGTTGGTAGGATTAATTTGAACACAGAAAATCAAAGACTTTCTCCCAGGAGGAGATTCCCACCTATCTGTTACGTGCCTTCTGGGGTGAGGCAATATGATGCATGTTCCCCAAATGAAAAACCAGGAAATGATGAGAAAAGACTTCTCTTAAGTGGAGGCAATCAAAAAGTGGAATAAAAATACTCCTCAGAAGGAAATATCTCTCAAGTGAGATTCTGATTTCAGTGGTGAAAAGGGATCAGTGTCAGCAAGGATGGCTGCAGCAGTCCTTATGCTGGTGCCATGAGCTTCAGTACCAAAGATGACTGCGTAGAGATTTCCATATTGCAGTAAACAAAGTCCCTGAAAGTTGAAAATATGGATTGAGATGAGGGGGTTTGTTTGGAAGAGAAAATTTATTGACAGCATCAGAACAAGCTCAGAGTGAATTGTAACCATCCCAAAGAGGAGAGCACTCAGTTTGCTGGTGGCCAAGGGGGGGAGCAGACCTGGAGTGAAGCAGAGTTTGCAGAGACAGAGGTGGGGATGAAGGGCCACTGCAGAGGCTGGTGCTCAGGAGTAGCTGAAGAATAATGATCATTAGAGAATGTGCTGAATCTCAGACTCTGTATAAAGGTTTTTTCTTTTCTCCACAGACAGCAGGCCTGGCTGACTGGTTTTTAGAAAGCCACAGCTCAGTTTTCAGAAATCCCTGTTACAATCTGAGCCATCTTGATCCCCTGGGCAGCTGGATTGACCTCAGTTGTGCTGGGATCATTGCTCATCTGCAGCTCTGTCAAGAGACAAGCTGAGTCCTTTCTCATAGGAATTTCTGAAATACAGCCAGCCATCACTGACCTTTCTATTAAAAACAGCATTAAATTGATTTCTCAGGCTCAGTACTCCTTGAGAAAGAAATGCAAACTGAACATTTCTCAGGGAAGTGGCCACAAATAAAAACATGTATTTTAACATTTGTCATTTGTGGATCCATCTCCCTGGGTGGAACAGTATTCAAACCACTGCCTAAGTACTCAGGCAGAGATTATAGCACAAGTTTTCTAGTATTGAATCATTACTGAAATATGAAACAAGGCAAAATAAATGAGTGGTCTGACAAGTAATATGACAAAATATCACTAGACACCACAGGCTGCCCTCTCACATTGCCAGGCAGCAGAAAGCAGCAGCCATCAGAAAAGCAGGCAAAGAGCATCCAGTACTCCTGGATGAAAACATCCACTCACCCCATCACATCCCATCCCATCCCATCCCATCCCATCCCAACTCACTCTACACCATCCCACTGCATTCTCGGGGAATGCTAATGAGTAGGCAGGCTGCCAAATCAAGGCACTCTAAAGAGCAAATGATCATTAAGAACAAGAAGAGATTTATTTCTCGACATTCCTACCAAAAACTTTGCTCTGCTTTCTACAGCATTCTCTGCACATTAATTGGCAAAGCAGAGCTCCACTGCTGGGAGAGGCATTAAAAGATAGGCATGAAAGGACAGGACTGGGAATGGAATTCTTGTCCCTCTAATCAGGTCCTGATAACATTTTGGTGTGCATACCACACTACACACAGCAGTCCTTGAAGTATCAAGGATTGCTTTGCAAAATCCCACAGTCCTGAATCTGTGTTAAAACCTTCATGTTTTCTACCATCTGCAATGAGCTGAAGCCACTATATTAGCTTGGGAAGCCTCAGGTACTTCAGCAGTAGAGGAAAAATATTTCAGCTGCTGTTTGTTGGGTTTTTTTTTTTATTTGTAAGGGGGACAAGTGGTTTAGTTTTTTAAACCTTGTAGTATATTTGCTTTTAATATTAACTTATTCTGTTTAAGCAGGTTTTCTCTAAATGTTTTGCAAGTTTAATCCCAGCTGGCAAATAAGTACCACCCAGTGGGGAGGAGAATTGATCAGCTGATCATCTGGAAGCCTTAAGAATATTAGCTTTAGAAGGGTCTTTCTGAAACAAATTGTCTTAATGCCCTGTTACTCTAAGTTCACCAGAGACCAGGTAAAACAACTCTCTTTCAATGTGAAGCTATGGCTTTATCTCTCTGTTCTAATTAGGGCATACTTAATGCCCAGTACACTGCCTATGCTTTTGTAAAGGCAGATATGGAAAGTAAAATTATTAATGACTCGTGATTGACATTTCCCCTTTTTCTCCCAATTAACAACATTTCCAATCATTTCTTCAATTTAGCCTAATGGTAGTAAGACCTAAGACCATTAAGTATTACAAATGGAAGCAGGAGTCACAATGTGCAGCAGCTTCTTTACGTTACTCTAAAAGCTCATAACTTTAATAGACCTTGAATGTTCCATTAAAAAATTAACTCAAATAGTTGGGGTATTTGTCCTGTGAATTCTATATGCAGTGCTTAATGATTTATTCTGCTTAAGAGTGTCCATAAATAAAGTTTCTGTGGTATTGGAAAAAATTCTAGAAGCAGGGCTCTTTAAAATTAGGATAATGCAGTGATGAACAGCTGATAAGGGTGAAAATTTTAAAATTTACTTTCTTGGCAGATAGAATTGTTTCTTTGTGGGGAAAAAAGGTAAAAGGTTCCTCTTATATCTTCCTCAATTTGAGCTGGCTATTTACTGATACATTTTGATTTTTGTTCTTGATGCTTTCTTGTTCTCGATGTTTTTGTTTAAAGGGGGAAGCAAGTAGCTGAATCTGAGACTGACATTCATTTTCCTAATACTAATTCATTATGGAACACTTCTGAGGCCTTTTGTTTAAACAGCTAATTTAGAGAGATCTTTAATGTTAATATGAATTTATTTGTGTGTTGTTTTGATAGTGTCTTAAATTATAATGCTATTGCATTCAAATGACATTTTATAAAGAATGTCTATTCTATTTCAATTTTATTTCTTTTTTATCCAGCATTGCCTCTAGGCTGAGAGAGACCTTCAAGCTAAAGGTTAATGCTGACATTTATGGTTCAAGATTTTTGTTTATACCCATAACCATGTAAAAAAAAAACACTAATCTCATTTCCATATACACTTGGTAGCAACAATTTTCTCCACCACTTTGTATGTAGCAGACAAATGCTTTTACTGCTGTTACTCAAAAAATGGTGATGATAATGAGTTAAGCAACCTTTTGAGCAGAGGCCAATTGCAGAGCTCTCACAGACTTTATGCAAACTTTGAAAATGTAATTTGGTTACCAAAAATCACATTAAGCTGCAGACATATTATTTCCCCTCACAATATGATTGATTGTTCAAATATTTTACAAATATATGATGTTTTATGATTCACTTTTCCAATTTCCTCATATACTTATCAACTTTAAACTTCAGATCATAACTTTGGTAGTTGGTGATGGCAAAATGTTGAAATACACTGACCACATTGAAGGGAACAACCTGAAACTGTTCTCTGTCAAATTAATAGTGAAATACAATATGCTTTGGGTATTTTCTGTTTCCTGTTCAAAATCCAGTAAACATAACAAGCTGCTTCTTTATTTTAAATCACACATTACCTTAATATCGTTCTTTTCTGTAACCAGACCTTTGCTACAACTCTTGTGTGCACGTTAGAATAAGAGGCTTTATTACAAGATTAGTATTTCATCCTTATTCAGTCTGCAAATATGTGCAGGCTTCAATTCAGAGTCCTCTAAATTGAACAGACATGCCACCAACTCACTTATCCCATCAGGATTAGCCTACCTTCATATGTAAATGCAATAAAGAAAATAATTAATTTATTGTTTTTCTATGGTTAGTTTATGTCCAACTCTTTTTAATGGTAAATACGATTCATTGCCTTCTAGCAACATCAAGAAAAAAAGCTTGAAAAGAAGCAAGTTTAATGGATAAATCAATTACTATTGCACCCCCATTTAACAGTGGCCAGCTGCTGGATGTGGCTGATCTGCTCAGTCCAACATATGGCTTCAGTCAGTCAAGGCTTTCCCCGGGGAAACATCAACCACAGAGCAGCAAAAGGACAGGAGAAGCTGTATCGTTTTCCTGACTTTGCTGCTCCTCTTCTTTCTTTCCTTTCCCTCACTTCAGCTACAGCGCTTGTATTGACTGTCTGCCTGCTATGCAAGCCAAATTTGGGGGGATGCCGTGCCCAGCTACTCCTCCCAAGCACTTTGCACTGTCCATGGTCACCCAGGTTGTTGTTCAGTAGGATTTGGATGGCTGCACCGGGCACTGCACCTGGAGAATCCATTTCTCTTTCCTCCTGTCCTGCCCAGAGCCCTGTGGTTGCATTTCTGCAGCAGTTTCAGGCACTTGTACTGTTTGCAACCCCTTGCTTGGAAAATATAAAGCTGGCATTACATTAGGGAAGAATTAGAGCTGACAGGTGTCATTTCTACATTCAGAGAGCTGGAGATTGAAAAAAATTTCTTTTGCAAGAGAAAAGTATGACAATCTAAATGAGTTTGGATTTCCTCCCTGTGTGATGGAAGAAAATCACACACTGCTTTGCCCTGTGTGCTTCTCTTCTCTTAGAGTGAAGGTCTGCACTATTTGGAGATTACAAGTCTCTGGAAGAGGAGTCATCCATAGAGTAAACAAGAATACCACAGCAACACTTGATTTCCACAGTGATATGCAGAGCCACCTAGTAAGAAGCAGAGTCTGTCCAAGCAACCCCACCAATACTTAGGTTTATACCTTACCTTCCTAGCTGGTTCAGATCCTCATCTAGTGTTTTTAGAATGATCACCATGCTGCTTATTTTTCACATCAAGGAGTGATAGCATTTAACACCTCTAACTTCCTCACTGTTTTTCTTTCAAAGGAAGAAAAAAAAATCCTTTAAAACACTTTTTTCCTCAAAAAATTCTAAATGGAAGCATAAGAGAAGTGTCAGCAGAGAAGCAAAAGGCCCCAACCCCAACTTTTGAAGCAAGGGCAGCACAAAGGAGATGGAAGCCCCAAGCCCACCCTAACTTGATGCACATTTGGAGTTCATTTTGCAAACTTACAAGCCTAGCTGGAAACATACCAGCCTCTTGCATAACTTCAGAGGCAATGGTTAGCTAAGTAAAATACTTTTCATTGCTGAATCCTTTATACTCCATAGAGTGTGAAAAATTCAGGTGAAACATGCCTTACTAGTCATGCAGGATACATTTCAATTCATGAAAAAGTAGCAGACATGAAGAATTTTTAAGATGAAATTTTAGAAAAAATGTCAGCTCTGCCAAAAAGAAATATCATATAAAGTTTGTATTTCATTTGGCTCATGGCTCTCCTAAGTTAAAGAAACACAATGTTATTTCTGAACCTGTAATTACTGTCACAAGCATATTTTCACCTATGATAATGAACTGACTGTCTGTGCATGTGTGTGTGTGTGTGCATTACTTAAATGTTTTTTTTTCAAAAGGTTGGATGCCACAACATTAACTGTAAAGTGTACCCCCAAGCAGCACGCTGGTACTTTGACTAAACTGCTCACATCATTATTCTGATCTCTTCAGAACATGGAAAATTGTCTAGCTTACTTTATTCATCTGCAACAACTTATTTTGCATTTTTGCAAGATTTCTGACAGGCAGAATGGACTTGTTTATCTGTTTATATATTGCTGAAAACAATCTTTTGTCAGGGCTCTGGTATGTTACTACTATACATAGTATGTATAGGCATGTAAACCACCAATTTATTTGAGTTTGTGTTTAGGCACACATCTACCCTGTAGGTCTGATCAACCCTGCAGAGTTTGTATTTATCTTCTCAAAGAGAAAGATACACTTGCAAAATAAAAGGAAGACCAATGGTTTGAATGAATTTTTTTGTTAGTTGCAAATATTATCCCTTTGAAAACTTGATGAACCCCACAATTTCTGGTTTCTGAAAAGGAGAAAAAAAAAAAGAAAACCCTTCCCATTACATCAAACCAGCATAAGCAGTTTTGGTTTTCAGATTGAAGACTAACACCTTTTATGGTTCTAGGAAACCTCAGAGGCTGTGAACAAGATCAGATGTAGACATGGAGCATTCCATAGCTCAATAATTTAAAATCAAAGGACCCCCTCAGAATCCAATTAGGGCAGCAGGAAGAGACGTTGATACATAATGAATATAGGTGAGCACAAAAAGCTGGCATTACATCAACTCTGAGACTAATATTCAAGGTGTAAGTTCTTCAGAAAAGAATCTCAGGGACAAGGATACAGCCTTTGTTACTGACACTTCTAACATTAACTTCTAGCATAATATGGTCAGAAAAAGAAAATACCCAGCAGTAGGAGAAAGCAGAATATACAGCTGTGATATATTCTTTGAAGGTTTCCTTCATGGCAAAGCAGCACCCTTTTTTGTAATTGTCAGTACACTTACGTGTAACCCACAGGTCTGTGGTTCTTGCATTTACATCCTCCCCCAGGAAAAAGTAACACTTACAGAAGAACATCTTCCACTTTGAGACAAAGTACAAGAAAGATTCAGGAGCATTATTAGCCTATGGACAACCTGGCTTGCATCCTCCTTGGAACCAGACAGTCTATGCTGCAGAGGCTGGCCTGGACACAAAGTCACCCAGACTTCAGTACTCAGGGGAGATGGAGTGAAAAGCCCAAGCACAAGAGACACAAATCCTAAAAATAGCAGAAGAGACATTGAAAGAAAGCCAAAAACTATGTTTCACCTGGAATTTCTCCAGTGCTGAGCACAGTCTGTGTGCAAATATAAATCACATATGCACTAAACTGCTAACCATGTCTTTTTCCTTAAAATCCTTTTTTAGTTGAGCCAGCTGCAGGATGTTTCACCTTGAATGTATTGTTGGTTAAGCTTTTCATCTATTTCCATTTGATTAATTTCAGTTCTGGGCTTTCAGTGCTCATTCAGTACCACTCACTGTATAATATTCCACTTTACTAACACCAGTTGCTTCATCCTTTTTACATCAAAAACCAGTGATCCCTCCCCATTGCTATAACTTAATTTTAACTTCCATGACTGCAACAGTATTCAGCAAAGGATTGCTGCTTCTCATAATTTGTCCTAAGAAAATGATCACTGACAAAATATAGAACAGAGAACTCAAGCAGGATAACTTTGGCCATTTATTGCTGCTACTAATTATCTTAACCTTCTTATCATAATTACTTATTGGCCTACTTACCCAGATATCCCAACCTCACAGCCCTGACTTCCGCTATCCTCAAATTCAGTGCTAGGAGAGCTTAAGTCTGTTACTGACACTAAATACACACTGAAAATGGAACACAACAAGCAGTAATTCAAAAATACCATTCCATTACAGTCATTTTCTTAGCAGTAACCATAACCACCATGAACTTTCAATGGCACAAAAAGGGGGAGTTTGTGGGAAGATTTTTGATAGACCAACTGTTTCAGAGGGGGAAAAAAGCTTGCAGATAGTCAACCCTTTCTTCAAACAGGGCAGTGACATTCAAAGCTAAATACAAGTTGAAGAAATCCCTGTGATTTTAGGCTGCTATGCTAATCATCTGAAAGAAAAGGTAACTGGAGTCTCCAGGACAGTGCTAATGAGGCCAGAAGGTGAGATGTTTATCTCCTACAGGGAAACAGGAGCTCCAGGTCATTACTGCCTGTGGAACTTGATGGAAAACGTTTTTCTCTGTTTACACTGACAGCTGCAGCTCTTCTGAAGGTTCAGCTTCGTCTTTTAACAGATTTTTTTGCTCAGGACTGAGAGGTCTGAGAGGGCAGGAGCTGATGGTGGGAATGCTGGTAGCAGGCAGCCAGGAATTCCTGCCTGAGTGCAGGAGTGATTCTGCTTAAACTCTGCAGTTTCCCTGAGGACTGTGGTGAGTAGAGTGAGATGCAAGACGTGAAAGGGTGCCCTGCACAGCCAAAGGAAGCTGTAGATGCAAGGGAATCCATGGGAGACTGCGCATTGCTTGGAACACCTTGGAAGAGAATGGGTTACAAAGCAGACCAACCCTACAGACAATCCCCTTAGCTGTGAGAAATCACATGTGGGGAAAATTTCAGGGGAAATATCTCATATGCTTGGCCTGTCCTCAGTGCTCCATCCAGGTGTCTACTTAAAATTACTACAGGAAAGAGAAGACTGGGTGCTGCTGACTGCTCTGAACCAATAAAGCTACTCCTGTGTTCCCCTGCAGAAGGTGAGCACAGGATCCTCACTGGCACAGTTGTGTGCTGTTCTCTCTGCTGCTGAGGCTCAATTGGACCTCTTCCCTGCAAATATTTATTTTTTTCCTAATGGCAAGCTAAGTGATGCAGGGTTCTTCAAAGCTGAAAGGGCAGTTCTTGGAAGAATGGAAAAAATCCTGGAATGGATTTTTTTCTGATATAGTTTTATAGGCTATAAAACTTAAATTACTTTCTGAACAGGTTCCAAGCTACCAAGAAGATACAATTACTAGGAGTATAGCTTGGTATTGAATTCATACTCTGAAAAATACAATAATTTCAAAGGGGAGTTATTACTGGGAAAAAACTTTTTTACATTGTAGAACTGAATACTGAAAAAGTTAAGCTTGGATCCCATTCACTTGGGTCCAAGGGCTCAGCTGTTTGCTGCAAATCTGTTAGGTTTCTTTGAAGTGACTGCTGCTGCAGTAACTATTTTGCAAGCACTGCCACATTGACTGGCATTATCCAAAACTATTTATCAATCACAAGAGGAATGGAGTTGCTTGGTCTTAACTATATGAATGAGAAGTTTAAAAATGTTAGAAGTTTTACATTAAAATGTCATTTTTAAAGTGAACATTACAAGAAACACACTTTCATATAGCTTTCAGCAAACCCATGGCCATTAAGAGTCATACCATACATATGGCATTTAAAGCACACTGCTCAGTAAAACTTTATTCCCTTTTTTAATTCATGTATAATTGAAAATAACTCCAAAAATGTTTTCCATGTAAACTCCAATTTTTGTTGAAATTAACACTGTACTTAAAAGTAGCTCACCACATCAGTGGTTTTTTCAGTGTGTTGTAAATCTAAACCTTGATTCTCCCCCTCTCTAGCAGCAGCAGTAGGTGCTCCCAGGGTGTGTATAATACATGTTCTGGGTGTGTTTAGGAATTCTGGCACCAATAATGCTTTCCACATGAGCCAAAACCACATCTACTCATAAGGCTGGAAAGTCCAAACCCACATACCTATATCTCTGCAGATCAAGCAATGTAACACCTTAGACTGCTCATGCTTTTAGTTGGTAAGAGAGGTTTCTAATCCTTTAATAATGCTCCCCTCAAACTATAAAGTAATCTCTTAATCCACTTTAAGAAGGTACTGAATTCCTCTGTCAAAAGCATCTGTTTGTAGTTACATATGTAACAAGTGAACATAGTGTCTGTTTTCAAGATTGTGGACTTTTGTGGCATATTAACAAGGAAAATGGAAGGTAACAAAGTTTAGCCAAAAGCACACTTAGCTCACTCTGGCTGATAGGATTGAGCTGCAGTTCTGCTTGACTAAACAACCTGTGAGGAGTTCCAAAGAGCAATGAAACACAAGACACATCACAAACAACATAACTATTATTCTCATTACCATTATTGAGGTGTCTGATTCATTTATTTACAGGTTCAGCACAGTAAGGAACAGCAGTTCTGATCACTGGAGAAGTAAGCAGGAATTGTTATTGCAATGATATGCAGCCCTGTGCATGACACTTATTTACAGGGGACCAATTTTTCCCCAGGGTTGAAATAGCACAGCAACACACATTTCAATATATATCAGTACTGGTAGAACTAAAAGTCAAAGGTACACAGTACAACTCACTTCTCCCTTTCTATTTTTAAAGATATTTGTGCTGAAGATTATGCATCTACTGCTTGAGAGAACAACATATCATGGTACTGCTGTTTTCCTGCAAAATTGTTTACCCAGTTACATGACATATAAAAGATTCAATCTCATCTGTCAGTGGAACCTAACATACTGAAGGGGTTTAATCTTGTGTTTTTCAGAGGCATTAAAAGAGATGCTACAACAAACAACACATAAGTTTAGGGACAAAAAGGTTTGTGAACATGTTTCTATCTCTAATAATGTTTGTGAGATGGAATATTTCATACAGCAAAGTAAAACAAATTAGTGACATGAACTAGCCTGGGAGGAGGGAACTTATTTTGCAAATTACTATTAATCAAAGAGCTGGCACATTTTTCTGCCTTTGCCAAAGTACAAACAGCATTATTGGCCCTACCAGAACAGTATGGCAAGTCTCTGTCTCTTTGAAAGTTGAGAACTTCACTGAAACAAATGTGGGTTTAATGATAATTATATGAATTAGTGTTAATGTAAATTGAGTTAAAGACACCGTTCTGTTCAAATGCAAGACATTGTTATGGTATTATGTTCATTAAGGCATTTCATTTGTTACAAATTTGAATATAATATACTCCTTTTGGCTTTTATAAAGTGTTTTCAGGATCAAGTTAGTAACTGGATCTATTCTGTATGTTTTGTCTTTAATCTGCAAAGATCCATGAGAAAATGCTGTATTTCTCTGTTACTCAGTTGTTGAAAATGAATGCTATATTTTAGTATAGAAATAGACAAATGCATAAATATCTATTCAAAAACAAATGCAAAGCAAGTTTGACAGAAAAGGGTTACAGCTTAAAGGAAAACAGCAAAAGGAACCTAACAGAACAAAAAACTAGAAATGCCAAATGTTTCATTTGCATCTATCATGAGTTAGCAATTTACAAGCACAGAAAAATAAGGGAAAATAAAGTGCATGTATTATATCTACCATGACTCACAGAACTCTATTGTACTTTCTGCTGTTTATAAAGCCTGTTAGTTGTAACTCATAGAATCATAAAATCATAGACTCATAGAATGATTTGGGTTGGAAGGAACCTTAAAGATCACCTGGTTCCAAGCCTCCCATCCCTATCCCCAGGGGCTGGGACACCTTCCACTAGACCAGGTTTCTCAAAGACCCATCCAACCTGGCCTCCCAGGGATGGGGCATCCACAGCTTCTCTGGGCAACCTGTGCCAGTGTCTCACCACACTCATAAGAATCCATTCCTAATATTTCACCTAAGCCTACTCTCACTTTCCGCCATTGCCCCGTGCCCTGTCACTACGTGCCCTTGTAAAAAGTTCCTCTTCCTCTTTCTTGTGGGCCCCCTTTAGGTACTGGGATGCAGCAATATGATCTCCCTGGAGACTTCTCCAGGCTGAAGAGCCCAGCTCAGCCTGTAGCTGAAGAGCTCTCAGCCTGCCCTCATATGGGAGCTATTCCAGCTCTCTGATGGCCTTTGTCACCCTTTCCCAGATGCATTCCTGGAGGCCCATGTCCCCATGCTGGGGAGCCCAGAGCTGGAGGCAGTACCTGAGATGGGGTCTCATGAGAGCAGAGTAGAGGGGCAGAATCACCTCCCTCCACCTCCACCTGCTTCCCACAGTGCTCTTGATGCAGCCCAGTGCAGGTTTGGCTCTCTGGGCTGGGAGTGCCCATGGCTGGCTCATGCCCAGCCTCTCATCCACCAGCACCCCCAAGTCCTTCCCAGGGCTGCTTTGTCCCATCTGTGTTTGTGCTTGGGATTGCTCCAACCCAGCTGCAGGACCTTGCAGGTAGCCTTGTTGCACTTGATGAGGTTCTCACCTCATGTCAAGCTAATTCTGTGAGAAAAGTTGTTCCTTGCTTCTCTAATATGCATTAACAGTAAGAGCATTGCCTGACTGTCACAGACATGAGCCACTGATGAAGCTGTGGATAAAGCTGTGATACTGCAGGAATCATAAGTTACAGTTCCCAGTCAGGTTGAAAATTTTATAGGGTGCCATGTAAACTACAGAATTATTCAAATGAACAAGAATTTTCAGTGTAACACGGCTTTTCAAAACCATAAAATAATATGCACCTCACAAAATGCCACATTTCCAAGGGGTGGAGAGGCATCATACATATCCTGTCAGACCTCATGTTTCCAGGGGGCAATAACTAAGACACAAGAAAGCTCACCACCTGCTCAGTTTACTCAGGTGTCACTCACCTCCCTTCAGATAAGCTGCAGGCTCTGCACCATCAGGATATCTGGTGGGCTGATTTGTCAGCAGTGTCTACAGCTCTGATGTCTCTGGCAATGCTAGCCAAGCAGAGCATGATGCTAAAATCACCTTTGTTACAGCTTTTGGCAGTTACCAGTGACTATGCAAGGAACTGAAGTAATTTACAAAAAGCAGGAATGGAAATAATAAAAAAGTCATCAGACCTTTCTGCTGCTGCCTAACCTTCCTTGGCCCTGAATCAGAACAGAGCTGAGCTTGGCCAGGCCTGTGCAGAACCATCCCTCAGAGCTCCTCTGCTCTGCCTACTCCCTGCCTTCCAACACAGCCTTTCTGCCGACAGCACTGAGATTTGTAGTGCTATGAAGGTTTGTGGTTGCATTCAAACTCGTAAATTGTTTAACCTGCTCATGAGAACAAGAGGAAGACAACTTTGTTCCAAATGACTGCTAGATCCCATGATTAATAAGGAATCTAGTTCCTATTAGGATATCACCAATAAAAACAAGGCTTGCTGTTAATAAGAAGTGTTGCTATGTCCCCTTGAAAAACAGCTGTCACTCTGTGACTCAGGCTTTAGATCCAGCATTACCAGGACACATGCTGTGAAAAGCCCCTGGGAGTGATGGATGCTGCAAGGGAGAGGGAAGAGGCACTGGGATCAGACACCAGGGATAGGTTGGCAGAAGGACTGGGAGAAGGGGCTGAGAGGGTGTTGTGGTTTCACAACAGCAGCAGCTGAGGACCACGCAGCCATTCGCTCACTCCCCCGCCAGCAGGATGTGGGAAAGAATCGGAAGAGTAGAAGTGAGAAAACTCGTGGGTTGATATAAAGACAGTTTTATAGGAAAAGCAGAAGCCCTACATGCAAGCAAAGCAAAACAGGGAATTAATTCATTGCTTCCCATGGGCAGACAGGAGTTCAGCCATCTCCAGGAGAGCAGGGCCCTGTCACATGTAATGGTGACTTGGGAAAGCAAACACCGTCATCCAAATGTCCATCCCTTCACCCTTCCTCCCCCCACTTTATTTACTGACTGTGATGTGTGTGTAGTATGGGATTCTATAGTATCTCTGGTCACTTGGGATCACCCATCCCAGCTGGATCTCCTCCCAGCTTCCCAAGCACCCCCAGCCCCCTCCCTGGCATGGCAGTACAAGGAGTACAAAAGGCCTTGATGCTGCGTGAGCACTGCTCTCCAATAACAAATATCTCTGTATTATCAACATTGTTTTCAGTGCAAACCTAAAACACAGCCCCATATGAGTCACTCTGAAGAAAATTAACTCTATCCCAGCCAAAAGCAGCACAGACAGTAAGAGCAAAGTTGGAGGTAATGCAGCAGGGGGAGGTGGGAATACAAACTGGTGGGACAGTGACAGCCCTGCCTGGGACAATGGGGAATGAAAGACACATTTTTGAATTAGCCAGAGCAAGAAAACAATTTTTGCATGTGCATTGGGGCTGCATTTTGACCTTTCAAGTTTACACATGATTTTTTAGAACAGTTACATTCTTCCTAAACCTTCGGGGGGTGGGCGGAACACCCAAAAAACCTCAATGCCCTAACAGAACCAAGTTTGCATGTTTCACAGAAATATGAGTGTGGAACATTCATTATTTCAAACCACCCTTCTGCACTCTGCAGTTGTAGTGTAGGTGGGAGGTGACAATACAGATCTTAGAGTCCCAAGAGCTGGCAAAGCAGGCAAGTCATATTAGCTTGGGGCTGGAAAGCAGCTGTTATGTAATTCCCTCTCATCTCCACCAGAACTGCTGAGAAGTGGTTTATGTTATTTACAACTGCTATAACATTTTCCTGCTTGCAGTCACCATGTCTTCCTATTAAAAAGCAATTTGGTTATATATGGAAGTTTTATATGCAATATAGTATTTTTAACTCTCTCCCAGGGCTACATATTCCTCATACAATTATTGTAGCTTGATATTGCAAGACTGTTGCATGGCAGCTATGCACCAAGTGCTACCTTCAAACCAAGTCCATAGAGTTAAATCCTTAAAAAACTGACCTATACTCCCAAGTGTTGACACCTGTCAGAGTGCCCAGGGCCCTGTGCATGCACTGGGGAGAGAGCAAAACAACCCTGGGACTAAGGAACCTACTCACCTCCTTCAGAGACCTGCTCTTTACCTAACAAGCACCATTCTGTGGTGCTGCTGCTCCTGCTGAGCTCGATGGCATCTCTGCACAGCACTGTGCTCTGCACAGCAAACATTCCCCAAAGGACTAGCACAGTAATTTTCTTTCTTCATCTCACTGGGCAGCATAGAAGGAAGAAAAATCAAAAATGGCATTTCAGACATGGCACAGGTGATGATTGACTTTCCATGCAGCTGTAGCTATTACATTCTCCCTTTCAAAGATTTTCTTTCAAGAACCTGAGTAAACAGACTCTGCATGTAATTCTTCATCTGCAATAACTAGAGGCAAGGGCTGATCTTTCAGGAAGGTGACAGAGTTCAGGGTTTTGCTGGAATGAACTTGCCCAGCAGCACAGCAGCAAAGAGCTCAAATAAGCTCCATACTCAATTGTATTTCCCCTGAAGAAATTAAATCTGGAAATTTACAATAAAGTGCATAAGAACATGAAATGTCATATTTTTATAACATCTTATTCACATATTTCCCATTCAGAATTCCCAGACTATTTATCAAAGTGAACCCAGCTATAAGCACTTACTTTAAGAGCCTACAAAGGGGAAATTAATACTCATTTACAAACATACTTTTCACAGCTCTGTGCTTGAATTACACCACAAAGGTTGTAAAACTGAAAACAATACATAAATCATGTTTTATCAAATGAAAATTTCTACAATACGTTTTGGACTTGACTTCCAAGAAACAAGATCTCTGTTCATATGTAATCTCAAGGTAGGAAAAGGAAATATGAAAAAGTAAATAAATTTTAAAAGTAAGTTTAAATGACTTGGCACAGATTTGGGTTTGGTTTTGGTTTTGTTTTGTTTTTTTTTGGTTTTTTTTTGGAGAACTTCTGAGTGAACAGAGATAGAACTGATTCCATGTCCCAGTGATGTACAATTTATTTTTCCTTACACTCCACACTAAACAGGAGTGATGTAAGACACCAATGGGATATGATGGAGCACAGGATTCTCTACACAGAGACAGTACCTGCCTCTTGTCTGCCTCCTCTACCAACATCAAGTGACCCAAAGAGAAATGATACTGCTGCTGGTTGGCAAGAGCTTAATCCAGAGAGCCCTGAGATAAAGCTCAAAGGCTTGAGGAAGCACCAAAAGTCTTAGCAGAGATTAACTCAATCCCTTGACTGAAGTAGAGCATCAGCTATTACCTACTTGGGCTGCCAGGGTAGAGTCCCAGTAGGCAGAATGATTTCCTGTAGATGGTACAGCTGAGGCCACGGCCAAGGTTCATGTTATATAACCTGTGACAGTGGTTCCTCACAAGCACAGCCTACCCAGAGCAGCTTCCTTGGCTTTTTGGTTGTAAAAGTTTACATTTTTGGGGGATTTTGTTTGCCATTTTTGTTTGGGGACATTTTTAGGTTTTGTTTGTTTGAAATTGTCACAAATCTCAGCATGACAATAAGGAGTTTTGAAGAGCATATGATACAGCATACTGTATCCCTACAGCCCCCTTTGCATATTTGATGAACGTGTTATTGCAAACAGTTATTATTTCTCTGCAGATGCTTCTTTAATTTACCTAACAGGTCCCAATGTTGTCATATTTATCCATTTTGGAACGTTTCTCTCTGGACAGAGCTAGAGAAGGAGAAGAATCTGATTACATAAATGCCATCAAATAACTGAATTTTTAATTGTTTGGTATAATTTCTAGCAATTTCAGGTGTTGCATAGCCTCTTGAGGGCCACTGCTGTAAAACATTAACTGAAAATGGAAATCTACCAGGAATCCCATTCACGTGAATGGTTCACATGAATTACCATGAGTATATCCAAAAGGACAGCTACCTAATTGGCAAAACATCCATAAATATTTACTTCCTGATAAGTATAATAACGTGCATGCAAAAAAATTTAAAAACTAAGAGTAAAATAATTAAACAGAGATTAAGTTTTCAGATACCTGTAAAGCTTGTGCTGCTATAATGCTGCTTCTCATCCAAGTCCCAGTGGGACTGCAGCTTTGCTGAGCCAAATACAGTATATAACAGAAAGTTTTTTTGCCAACTGTTTGTTCATCACTTTTATCGGTATTAATCTGAAGTAAAAAACTTATTCCACATGTGTTCAACTTACTAGTTCAGGGAGAACAAAGGCCACATGCACAAACATTCCTAACTTAAAGCCAAAGCCTTTCACGGGATATTAGAATGGTGGGAGATAAATGGGGGGAAAGAAACAATTACTTCCAAAAGCAAAGCATTATTTTCTTTCTAATCTAGCAGTATTAGTCTCTCGTGTAGCAGAGAGATCCTGAATGTTACAAAAATGCAACTTGTTGTGAGATAACATTATTACTTAATTAAGAAATAATAAACAAGTGCATTAATGGTTTTACATCAACAGTCACAATGCTGATCTATAAGCTGACATAACCATCTTTCACAGCGAAACAAGTCCTTTCAGAACCACTTCATTTTGGGCACCACCTTTCCCTTCATTATATATAAACAGCAAAACAGCTGTCAACTCCTAAACTCACTCAAATGTCCTATTTAATTAGGTTTTGGTTTGCAGCATAACCACTTTCTAAGGTTAATCCTGAATAGGCATTATGATTGATAATAACAAAAACAGCCATGAAAAGAAATTTTAAAATTGCAGATAGAGTTTGCAGAAGTAACAGGAATTGTGTTAGTAATTACTGAGACAATAAATTTATCACTGCTCCTACCTTAAACCACAAAAGATCAGACCCTGTGAGTAATCTAGTCCAGTGGAGCTGAAGTTTATCAGGAAGGCAAACAAATCATATAAACACATTAGTTAAATGCTTAATTGCTTGGTCATATCTCAATCTTTAAGTCATATGGAAGACAGGCAATTTAGATATAAAACATACTAGTTTTGTTTATTTACAAAGGGAGTACATTTTGACCATGGGCTCTCCCTAAAAAATATCAAAAGAAGCTCAGCGTGAGTTCCAGTGACCATGTTATTTCTAAAAGCAGACTTCTAAACTTGAGTACAGCATCAGCAATGGGAAGAAATATTGCACTTAGTGATACTGGGTTAAATTGACAGACTTTGCCAAATTCCAAATCACTCCCAGAGATCTGAAATCATTATTTTCTTGCCCAGATATGCTGTTTAGTTAAACAGCTGAAAAACAATTTTTTACAGACAGCAAAAATAGAAGTTTTGTGCAGGAAAAATGCTGGATCCTTGTACCTGTGAAAATAATATGGTTTTGCTAATGTAATTAGCGATTACTTTAAAAAAATAAGTATTTCAGCATACTTCAGCATTTGACTCTCAAAAATCTGTTAACATACTTTATGTGCTATTTAAAATTACATTGACCTTTGCAAACTATTTTGATGGTCAACCATGCTTTAAGTCTTTGATATTCAGTAATAGAAGTTCTCAGGCAAGAAAAGCACCATGTCTTTGCCTGTGAAATCCCTCCCATTTTTTAGTGAGTGTGGCATCCCTTCCTTCATCTGCAGCCCCAAAAGCTGGGCAGTGCAGGAGCTCCATGACGAGACCCCAAGGAGCAGCAGCAATGATCCTGAAGCTGCCACCAGACCAAGGGCACAGCAGGATCTGCCTGCTGGGGATGTGGGTGGAGGGGGACATGAAAGGGTACAAGGCAGCCTGGGCTCCTCCACAGCCAGATCCAACTCCAACCTTCCTCCTACAATTGCCTTCTTCCCTGCAGATGCCACTCTGTGCTCAGCTCAACTGTGCTCCGGTGCTGAAGGTTCAAACACTATTAAACAACAATGCCTTGTAAGAATTCAATAGTTTGTTTCCTACAGCTTGCAGTAAAACTTCTATGAAATAAAATAAGGATTAAAAGCCTAATGGTTTAGAAACACACACTAAAAATTAAGGAAATGCTATTTTTGAAGATCACACAATAAAGATGAGTTCATCCCTGTGTACATGCCTCATGCTGTTACAATTGCACTCACCTTTTCTCCAGAGAAGCTTGATTTTACTCAGTAATTAGGACAAATTTATGAGAAGATGGAGTAATAACCACTCATGCCACAGAAACCTGGAACATGACAGTGGTTTATTTCCATTGATTTGTAGTCTGAATACTGTGTATGGATTTCCTTGGATAAACAGATTTTAAATACTAACTCCAGAAAAAAATGGCTGAAGAACAATATATTACTGAATTGCTGTATCTTTTTATCCATTAATAGTATAAATTTGTTATGAAAAAAGACAGATTGTAAATTAAAACTGAATGGGAAATATGAAAGCTGCTTTTCTTTTTCAACTGAAACACACATGTACATTTTAAAAATCAGCCTGTATGTTAGTAAAAAATTCAAAGTTAAAATTTTTTGCTTCTTTAAAAAGTTCCGGTGACTACACAATTGCATTTGGCAGATGTGATATCTTTTCAAACAGTTACTCACTATCTCACTGCATGCTGTGTATTTTCACACAACCATGCAATTCTGGAATGGGACAATCTTTTTAACAATGAGGCTCAGGAATTTTTTTCATTTCACACCATTTTGCACCAACATCCTACGAACACATCACTGCATATCAATAAACTGTTGAATAAATATAAAAGAGTATAAGCAAATTATAAGCAAAAAACAGTTATTGCCAGGTACTTGTCTCTGTTGTGAGATACCTATCATCATTTTCTGCTTGGATTCAGAAGCTATGCATGAGCACACTGATAAATCACTAAAACAAAATTGAAATTTTATTCTCAAAAATCCTACCAACTAATCCTGACATCATAATAGCAAAAATGGACAGTAGAAATATTTGTATTCAGGTGATTTTGTACATGTATAAGAAGTACTGAAACACACCTTTATTTACAAGTTGAGTTAATGTAAAAGATTTATCTTGCACACATGTAATGTATCTGCCATACAACAGGACAGATAAACCACAGTAGTTGGGATTAGACAACTTCTATTTCCTAAGAAAGTTACTAAGCACAAAGTGTCATCCACTTAACTTTCTGAAGAGCAAGCCCTTGGCTGAAATGGAAAACAGTGATACTTACATAAATTTTCCTTTCCTACCTGCCCATCACCCTTATTTTTAGATTCCTTCATTGCAAACCAATGCAGTTCTTGCAAACCTTGCTTCATGTAACAAAGTCTGTTCAACACACATGACAATTTTAACATATCCCTTGCACATTTAGCGACAGAATGTCATGGTCTTGGCAACCTAAGGAACTCCTGAAATGCAGCATTCAACATGTCAACTAATTCACAACGGTGTTATAAAATTCAAGCAAAGATGGCATCACAAAGCTTATGCTCCCACCAACTGAAGTTCACAGTAGCTCGGTTTAGAATTAAAGCATTTTCTACTGATTTATAGAACTGTACAAGTGGCATACTGAAAATCAAGCTCTTTTTCTGACTTATTGTCAATAATAAAAAGTCTGTTGACCAAAGTCCCCAGACAGGTCTAAGAATTAGTTGGATTATGTAAGTGATTAGCCAAGGTTAAAATAATTGGGCAGTGAAATTATGATCCAGGACAATGTCTGCCCTTCCCTTGTTGCTGAAATTGTTGAAGAGAGGACAGTAAAGGAAAACTTTGCATCTACCTCTGCTTTTTCTAGGGGCAAGAATAGTGTTACAAGCAGTTTTGTAAAGCTCTGTGCACATCAGGATCACTGCTTCCATAAAATTTGTCCACGAAACTGCCTCTACTCCTGTTGAAACAAGACACCACTAGCTCGCATCTGAACCTAGTGTCTCAGCTGAACTTTAAACACTACAGCTATTAAACAACAACAACACCACTTTACATATGTCCAAAACATCTGAAATGCCATTTTTGCAGTTTCCTTTTAGACAGAGAACATAATGCAAGCTGCAGAAACAAGTGCCTTGTTACACGCTTCAGCAATACACCCTCCATGTCTTTGCAAACTAGTTCAACAAGTAACCTAGTTTTTTCAAATTCCTTAAAGTTATCTGCATGCCCCTGTGACTCATACAGTAGATAAATTGCTGAGGAACTCTGTGGGAACCCATCCCAGGGTTGGTTTTTAACATTGCTTTGTTTATTTGTGACATTTGAGTATCATTTTTATCACACAGAGTGAACATTATGCTGTATCAATCCTTTAATGCTTAGCTCACTGAGCATTTCTAAGGTTTGTGCTGCAAAACACAAACAAAATTTGTGATCACAATTTGTGATACAGCCAAAAATAGTAATTTTAGAAGACTTAAAATAAATGTGTTTGGGACTTTTTAAAGTTTAGGATAGTCACAACTTTGAATGAATTAATCACATCCAAACCAAAGCCTAAGCAGCCTCAATAAACTGTTTTTGATCAGTCAACACATCACTGATATTTAGTGATGCTGTATTAATACCTTTACTTTTAGAGCCATGTGAGCAGCCATTTTCCCCATAAACTACCTCTGCTCCTTAGGAACACATCCATGACTGCATCTTTGCTGTGCTCTCACCTCAAAACTCAGCTTTCCAAAGATTCATGGGTTAAGCAGTAGTAGATTAGAAACCCAGGGGGTTTTCCACCACTGTTTGCACTCTAAAGAAAAAGGACAAATGGGTGTAAAGAGAACAGGAAAAATATTCTATTTGCCAATATTTTGAAAATAACATAATATTTAAATCTACTCTTTGTACCTCATAAACCAGTAACAAATATATATATCCGTCCTGCAGCTCCATCACATGTGCTCAACTAAGACTGGTGCATTTCAGCTGTTTAGTTACTTTTTAATTGTAACTTTAACCCAGAACCCTTCTGCTGTTTAAGGATGAAGCCCTTTACTATTTTGAGATGAGGGACTGATTTGTAAACACATTTTAACAACTTGCAAGGCATTTCTATCTTGTGAGGGGAGTAGAAAGCTGCATCTCCCTATGACATTAGTTCTGTTTGAGTGACAAGAGGGCGCCAAGGCATCACTGCTGACAGGACAAATCTCAAGCAAGTTTGGGGCTAACTGCAGGATGGAGGTTCCCAAAGACCAATGTCCAAGCCCAAGTGTGCACAGTCCAGCAGAGAGCTGGCTCACCACCAACCCTGGTGTCACCAGCTCATTAACTGTGCTTGAGAACTGCTCCTCTAAGGTATGTTAATATAGAAAACTGTTTCTCACTAGCAAACAGATATACTAAGATCTCCTGCAGTGAGAAAATAATTACAGATATTCAATTGTCTTTAAATGCTTGAATTTCTTTCACATATTTACAGACACCAGAATTATCAGTGGTTCACACCTATAAAGTACCATGCCCCTTCTTCCCACCTCTTAATAGGTAGGGAAGCCAAATAAAAGGTCCTGTGAACCCACCCACAATTCTTCCCCACACCAAGAATGCACAGCATAGAAAAGAAGAGCACAAGTAAAATTATATTCTTTATTCATTCCATTTTAGCTGTGAATATTCCTATTATACAAATACAGTATAAATTCCAAAATCACAATATATTACAAAATAAAAAAGTACAAACTGCATTACTTAATAAATATATCTAACAAGTTAATCAGAAAGTAGAAGAGACAGAATCCAGATTGGACATTTAAATGTTTGACCCAGCAAACCATACAAACCTCAATTTAACTATTTTTTTTCTTTTAAACCATAAACCATTCCTGATTTCTTGATTAGAAAATAAAGTCACGTGAATAAAATGTTGTGATCAGATAATGACTTGTTGGTGAAACACCAGTGCCAAAAAAGAAGCAGGGCTTATACGAAAGACACCATAACCCCAGAAACAAGAACACAAACACTGAGGTGCAGCCAAGGCAATTACTGCCAAAGCAGGAGACTATTATCTAGTCACAACATTCTATTGCAAGTTAATGTTCTGTTATTATAGATAAATAACATAAACGGAGCAGAGAGTGAGCCAACCAGGCAACAGGAGGCCAGTTTACTCAAAACAGTAATTAAAAACAGAAGAGTCAATTGCTCCCTGCTCTGTTCACGTGTAGCTGCATTCCAACTGGCTCAAAGGACCTGTTCTGTGCTCCAGGCAGAGAAAGCAACTGTTCCTAAAAGCAGTCTGTTCTCACTTTGCCACACTTTTACAAAAGCCATTATTTTAATTTTGCAAGAAAATACCCACAACATTTTCATCAACTAGGGGGGTCAGTTTGACATCAACTTCATTTGGTAAAAATATAAGGTTTATGGGTAAAAAACACAGCAAAAAATAGCTGTTACATCATAAGCCTTATTTACAAAAACTGTTTACAAACGTTTTTGGCTGTACAGCTGAAAGCCAGATACTAATGTAAGATGTAGAAGATGGAGGTAACAGTTTAAAAATAGTGTGCAAAAAATACATTCTTATAGAAAATAGACAGTGAGGAGGGGAGACACAAACATACACAGAAAATCTGCTTGCAAAGAACCCGAGGCTAAGTTTTTACAACAGAATATTACAACTACGTCTGTATTTATCCCCCGCAACCTACAGTCTTTCTCCGTCGGGGGTGCTGCTGCTTCATTAAGGATTAAGGCATCACCATCACAGCCAGCACACCTCTCTGTCAGTCCCTGCAGCCAAGCTCCCGGCCCGGGCGCTCTCATGAGCAGGCATTCTGCTCTATGTACATCTTGGACAAGGACACCGCCATAGACTTGGCCAGCTCCTCATCCCGCCTGCGCTGTACCTGAGTCTGTCTGCACCACGCCTCGTACTCTGGGTTGGGGCACACGCGGTCCAGCACAGCATCGTAGTGCCCATTGCTAAGCCAGCTCAGCCAGATACTGGGCCGTGTCGGGTCCTCGGGCCCCAGGTAGTGAACCATGGTGGAAACGGTGGGGCTCTCGGGCCGGCCGCCCGTGGTCAGGTGGATGTTCACGTTCAGCATCTGTCCCATGGCCAGCAGCTCCGGGTAGCCGGCCCAGGCCCCGTCCTGGGCGGCGCCGATGAGGAACTCTCCCACGTCGCCCTCGATGATGGGGTTGAAGTGGTCCAGGTGGTCGGCGATGTAGTGCACGGTCTGCTCGCGGAGCTCGCCGTGCAGCCGCTGGTCCCCGTACACCGCCTTGCAGACGGCGCGGTACAGGCAGTTCCCGTCGGGGATGATGTGGAAGCGGAACCGGCCCTTCTGCCGCAGGTACTTGTCCTGCTTCTCCACCTCGGCCAGGTACAGCGCCAGCTTCTCGCTGCGCTCCGCTCTGCCGCCGGGCCCCCGCCGCACGTCGGGCCCCGCCGCCGCCTCCTCCTCCTCGCCGTGCGCGGCGGGGCCGCCGGGCTGCGCGGGGCCCCCGCTCCGCTCGGCGGGGCCGCAGCCGGGGACCAGCCCGGGCTGGGCTCCGGCGGCCGCCGCCTGCAGCGCCTGGCAATGCTCGCTGAGCCGCAGGCTGCGGTTGCTGGGCTCCTCGGCGGCAGCCTCGCCGTCGCCCCCGGCCTGCCGCACGCTCTCCAGGATGCCCTCTAGCCAGGCGCGGCTGCGCGGCGAGCCCGGCACCAGCTCTCCGGCGGCCTCGGCGCGCTGCACGATGCGGATGGGCACGATGCGCTCCAGCGGCCGCCGGCGGCTGACGGTGACCTGCGCGCAGGAGCTGAACTGCGGGCCGCCCGCCGGCCGCCCGGCCGGGCCCGCCGCGGGGCCGCTCGGCATCACCTCCAGGCAGGACGAGAAGGCGGGCATGGCGGCGACGCTGCTGCTGCTGCCCCCCGCGGGAACGAAGCTGTCCTTGCCGGAGCTCTCGGCAGCCGCGTTCGGGCCCGCGGCGTCGGCGGCGCTCGGTGCCTCCGCGGCGGAGGGTCCCGGCGACAAGGAGACCTTGAAGACGGCGGCGGAGCTCGGCGAGGCCGCGGCGGCTGCTGCGGTGGCGGCCGCCGGGTAGTGGGTGATCACGGAGCTGTAGAGCTGCATCCTCGGCTCCCCGCGGGCGGCGTTTTATAGGCGGCGCCGCCGTCGGAGCTGGGGCGGGGAGCGGCAGAGGGGGCCGCGCTGGGGCTGCCGAGGAGGATGAACCGCCCGGGTAAAAATAAACAAGGGCATCACCGCCCGCCCCGCCCCGGCCGGGCCCCGCGGCCGCAGCAATTCCGACTGCGCCACCGGGCCGGCCCCCCCGCGGCTCCGGCCCTTCTGGAAGCTGCGGGAGCGCGGGAGGGGGGCGGGGCTGCCCGGGACGTCAGCGAGCGCCGCCCCTGCCCGGCCTGCGTGCGCTCGGTGCCACGGTCACGGTCCCCAACGGCAGCTCGGGCACCGATAACGTTCATTGTATCCACTCGGGCTTGGACAGTCCCAGGCGAGAGATGCTGTTTGTCCACATGCAGTGCCACTCCGGGAAATGCAGAGCATGCATACACAGGTGTGTGAGATAAACCAGCACATATTAACAGGAGACACGCAGGTGAAATACGGGTCTCATCAAGATCATTGATAATTGGTTTATTAGTGCCGGTAGCACTTTAAAATTAAGCCATGTCTTCTAGCCTTAGCTGCGGTATAAACAAAGTCATAAAGCCTTTTCCCAGGGATGATGAGATGTGTACACTCTTTGTTTTGATTGTGTTCTGACAGGCACGCTGACCAAGAAGCACCAGTTTGCACTATGATCAAATGCTAATACAGTCAGTGCTAACAAAATGGGAAAAAAGGTATTGACATATGGAAGTTCAAAGTGATACTTAAAAACAGTTCTGGATTCCATCCCACAGCCTCAAGTATCTTCAGGAAAGTGTTAGTAATCCAAACAGATTGTGGAACTTTAAAAACAAACAGAAAAACAAACAAACAGAAAACCCTTTATTTGGATATTCTGAAAAGTTTCTTTTCCTCATTCCATTTACATTAACTAAAAAGAATAAGAGGATCAGCCGCAATATACTGCAATGTCCAAAATAATTTTCTTTGGAGTCTTGGTTGTGTTTTGTATCAATGTTTAGGGATATGCTTCCTATCTTCAGTCTCTGCAGTTAATTCCAGGGCTGCCAGTAACACAATATGGAATTTCATTCTCTTTACATGGAAAACATATTAGAACTCACTCAGCTAAATTGCATGTTGGAGAAAAAATGCTCAATTCCTTCATACAAAGTAAGTGGATATTTACAGGAAAAGTTTTCACATACATCTTTTTTATTCTGGATAAAACACAGCACTTTATTGCATGCAATATTGGGAGCCTTTTAATAAAGATTTACAGACTAAATACATATCCAAAAATTTTGCCTTCGAAGATGAAATGTAAGAAGTATATGAGATATGAATCAAAGTCCAAATGTCCTCAGTTACCTGACAGAGCCAGCCAGAAAGTTGATATCTTTAGAACAAATGGTGATGGGCCTTATCCAGGAGCATTTCTGGCAGCCTGTTAGAGTGGGATAAGATATTACAACTGCTCTGAAATTACAGAGTGACTCTTGTATTTCAGAATGTTCAGAACTTTGTTTTAAATATAGTTTGTGAGCCCAGTCAGTGAGTCTTTATTTCTGGACTAATCGTTACTTAGAAAGGAAAATATATTGACCAAATCACAATAAATTGAAATCTTTCTTCCTTGAAATGGAGGCTTGGAGCAAAGGAAAGATTCCCATCTAGTTTTATTTCTTAGTCAGAACTTGACAATGTCTATTTCCAAGTTAACATGTATATGTTTATATATATAATGATAGGAGAATTCATGTAAAACTACTGGAAATTGCCCCTTCCAAGTGGGTTAAAAATATACCAGTTGTTCTTCATTGTGTGTTTGGTCATTTATAAAAATATATCATGTATATTACTTAATGCTCATCATTTAATGCTTTTGCTACTTTTTTTGTTTTCCAGAAAAGCTATCTGTAGTTTGGTTTAATGAATGTTCTGTCTGGTAGTAAATGTCAGAGCTGAGTACAGGATGGTGGTTTAAAGTCTTCAATAGTCTGGTAACAGAGAGGGGAGGGAGAGGCAGCTCTTTCTCTTAGAGAACAGTAAATGGATGCAGCAGAATAAGAGCACTTCTGGCAGGAGCAAGTGCTGCGTTTTGAATGATCAGTACTGCAAATTTCTTTCTTCTAGGATATTATAAAAACTCCTGCTAATGACTGTTCTGCCTCTCCAAAACCATAGGTTATTTGGAACAGTGGTACATTAATGGATGGGCAGCTGTTTAATTCTGATTGTTGATTACAATGAGGTATGACTTGAAGTTTGTGGTGCTTCATTTGAGGAGAGAAACAGATTTTTGTATGCCCAAATTACCCTTGTATTCTGATGCTCTAATGTAGCATATTCTGGATAAGAAAACTTGTTTATCTGAACAGAAATCCAAGGAATATCCTGAAACACATGTTAAATAGGCCAGCAGGTTTTTATAATGGTAGCAGATAGATTGTGCTATTTTTCACTTTTTGCTTATAAGTAGATATAATGTCTTTCCTAAATGTTCAGTTAAAATGCACATAATAAGCTTACTAATAACATTAAAATACAATCAAGATCTGTTGCTAGGAAACTGAGAGAAAAAACAAACATTGTAACCACTGTCTTGATGTTAATAGTATACTACTCTTGATGTCTTTATTATGTCCTGTGTGAAGTAAATGGAAAGAGAAGCTCACCTTGGTGTTTTACCTGTGTTGTTATTAAATCCTGACAATGTAATGCAACAGCATTTTTCATAAGTGAGCAGCCAGAGTTAGTCACACGTACTTGGCCTGAGGGGAATCCAGTCTTTTGGATGACCAGTGACAAAAATCCCATTGAGCCTCTGCCACACAAGCATCTCATGGTTGGCCTTCAACTCTCAAACTAGGAGTTACCAGGAATCAGCACTTCCTAAAGGTCATTTTCTTAGATATCTGACAGGTTTTAACAATAACATCCTAAACCATGGTCTACACCAGGGAGGAATCAAAGAATGGCCTGGATTGGAAGGAATCTCAAAGATCATCTCGCTCCTGATCACCTTCTGCTAGACCAGGCTGTTAAAACTCCATCCAACCTGGCCTTGAACACTTCCATGGAGGGACATCCACCACCACCACGTGCAGGACCTGGAATGATCAAGTGCTATGAGTGCAATTCTGGTGAAATAGAAATTTCAGAGAAAAATTTGAAAGCCTTTAATGCAATAGTCTATAAAAGCCAGGGGCACTGGTTCTGCTGCCTTTAGTGCCTTTTACTACCAGAATATTGGCCTTTAAAATTTCTTTCAGCTACATATATAACTGCTGTTAATTCCAAGGAAAAACTAAATGTTGCTTTATAATGACCCAGCTAAAACACAACCCATGTATGGATTACTTCCAGAATACTCCTGTATTTCCAACTTTGTCCACTTTTTCCTATAGGTTGTGGCCTCACAAGCACTAGGGGTGTTTGGAAAGTGAGGAGAGCACACTATGGATATGGCCTTCACTGTTTTCCACAGAGTAATATTCCTGAGCTTCTGATTCACTCATTACATGGTAACGTCCAGTCCTTTGCTCTTACAGAATAGATCTCAAAACAAGCTCTGCAGTAATAAAGCATAAACATCTCCTGTGGTTAAAGTTTCTCTTGACATTACTGTTATCACTGGTTACCCTGCACATTCCAGGAATACTTTAGATTGTTTAGAAGGCAAACCACAATCACAAAAACAGCTGTGGAACAACAGTGGTATTCACTGACGTAAAATGAAATGCATGAGAGTAGAACTAATTTTAACTTTAATGTGTAGTAGATACATGATTGACATAGAAGAAACAAATTCATTACATCACCAGGAACATTTGCTAGTGAAGAAAGAAGTTGGCTAAAATGATGTAGTAAGATGCACTAAATAAGCATTTCCATTGCTTTTTTTTTGTTTTGTTTTTGTTTCTGCTGACATGACAGCCCTTCAGATAAAGATATTTCTGACTGAAATATTTAATGAATTAATAACTTTTTGTATGTAACTTGAAGATGAAGTGTTGAATTTATACTAATAATCTGAACTGGTATACCAAGGAAAAAATCTGTAATATATTAGAAAATAGAAAAATATATCAAGAAACTTCCAATACAAGGAAGAAATGCATATACACTTCAACTAGAAGGAACATATTGACAAAATATCAATTTCATCCTCTTGTTGCCTGCAGATTATCATATCATCATATCATATCAATCATTTCTTTCATAAAATTACCAGTTACAAGTAACTTATTTGGGGTATGGTCATAAAGCTGTCACAAGGGAACAGAACTGCCAAACCAACAAATTCTGCCCTTTCCTGTTCCCAGTGTCCTTTTTCTACTCCTGGTGCCACCTGCTTTGTGATGGCCTAAGTGTTAGTATTAACTAAAGTACCTAGTGCATTTCACCCTAAATGCTAACATAAAAAGGAGGAAAACTGTATCCACACTTCCACTGAGGTGTGAAAATGTTGCATAAAACAAGAGCTATGTTTCAGAGAGCTTTGCCTCACAATTTGTTGTTCAGCTTCTGCATATATTAAAATTTTATTCATGGTATGGGTGCACCAGGCATTGGAGATGCAAGCAGTGCTGTGACATCATGTGGCAGGAGTTTGTGGAAAAAGGGCTGTTGGTGATAAATATAGACATTTGCTCATGTCTCAAGGGCTCAGTTGGTATCCCAGTTGATAAGTGAGTCTCTAAATGTGAGCGATGACGCAGATCAGGCCTCACATTTCTGCTCAGAAGTGTGGATGGCAATTGCAGTGATCATTGTGCACAGGGCCTTAAGATGATACCAGGAAAAAAAAAGGGGGGGGTGGGAATCAACAATGCTGTTTCCTCTGGAAAAAAAATGTTAATAATGTGGTAATAATGTTAATAATGTTACATAGACAAATTTTGTATGTAAATTTGTATGTAGATTTTCTAAACATCATAATGTGTATGATGTTTAGAAAGGTTATCTTCTCTATTTTTATAAACCTGATGAGATATAAAAGTGTTCACAATGTCTACTTTTTTGTCAGTTACAGGAAATCACTCACCTTCTCTCCCTTTCATGTTGGTTAATGGCAATTTGGGGTTGAGGAAAGTAGATACTTTGGCTAAGACTAAGAACAGAACACAGTTCTGACAAGGACAGACTGTGAAGGAGGTAGGGGAAATGGGCAATACAGAAATACCAGAAGCAGGAAATCACCACTCACAATTACAGGAAACATTATTAATAGCTTCATCTTGATAAAAACTGGAAGCATAAAATAACTGTGGTAGAAAAGAAGGTGCAATACTGCCTACTCTTGAAGTGAAAAAATGCTCCTGTGAGGTAGTAAGCAGCCAGCACTCCCATGTGTGGCCTCACCGTTTGGAAACAGACTGATTCCATGGGAAGTGTCATCCCCTCTATCCCCCACAACCCTGCAGTGCCACCCTTCCCTGCCTTTCTGCCATCAATAAGCAGCAAAAGGAGGAATCATCATTTTGCAGCTAGAAGTGAGTGTCACAGAAAACATTTCATCATTCATGCTTTGAGAGTCATGGAATACAGGTAATTACATTTACCAGCTTTGCTGCTGCCCTGCCAAGTCCTTCCTGTGGGAAAGGGCTGTGGTTAAATGCTACATAACCAGCTCAGCAAGTCATGTCAAATCCCTGATGAAATGTAGGGAGAGAGCTTACCTCATCATCACAATTAAAACCTGCTCTGTTTCCATTTATGTAGCACAGAGCTAACTGTTATGGCAAGGTTGGATCACAGCTATTTAACTCCACTGTCTTAACATGAAAAAATAACCCAGGTAGAGCCATTAGAGAGGAGGGATGACATCAATTCATCCTGACTGACGTCCTAGTCTGCCTAAACAACCAAACCTTTCCTTAACATACTTTACCATACCTAAGTGTACAATATGGATTTTTTTTTCCTGACCTGAATTTTAAAAGTTCTAATATAAAAAGAGATTAATTTTTTTAAGCATTTATAACAATGAGCCTGAATCCAAAATATTTTTCACTGGAAGAAACCAGGGACAGATACTCTCCAGTTAGTAGGTTTATACTGGTAACTCCAATCAGAATGGAATCTTCATTTAGCCTGAAATATAAATTAGTGTTCCTGGGACTTCCAGTGAATATCTACAGAAATTTTAAAATAGGATTTTAGCAATTTAAGAGTTTCAGTATTTATTCTAGTGTAATGGAAGCATTAACATTGTTGCAAAGAAGCACTAGTTATTAAAGGGATATTATCCATACATGAAAATAAACATTCTCAAGTTGTGATTAATAGGTAAGCACAATTTTATGAACATTAAACATTAATCAATTAGTAATTCAGAGACAGAGTCCCAAATACAGTCAGCTTACTATTTCAGACCTGGACATAGAGGGGTTTGTGCACGTCTATCTGAATTTGGTATAAAGTCACTATAAGAAATTTAGTATATCTAATCTTGCAGTATCTAAATTAAGTTTCTGATACTGCATGGTATGAGTCATTACCAATCCAATTAAGACAGGGATTAAAACAAGAAATAAAAGATGATGATGAGGAGAGACAACTAAAAATGATTTAAAGAAACTGTTACACTGAAAGAAGCTTGCTAGTGGAGTACTTCAAAGATCCATCTTGAGACTGACTTTAGTATTTTCAGTATTTACACCAGCACTAGCTGTGCTACTGACTTAAAGACTGAGAGCTGAGCAGCATTTAAAGAAGATTTTTAAAATGTCTTATGGGTAACATCTGAAGACTAGAGACAGAATTGCTTATGTGACTATCTGAAATTCAACAGTGCAAAATGAAAGAGCATCCACCCGTGCCAGGGTGGTTTTCCCGTTATTAGCATCATCTCAGCTGTGGAAACCCAGCAGGACAGAAGACCCACAAATGCTATTCAGAGGCAGAATCACTGTAATTTCTGATGTGATGTAACTTTCAAAAGGACAAATAGGATCCTAGAACTCACAGCAAGTGAGTACATATAAAACATAAACATTTCTTTAAGAAAGGACTGGTGAAACTTAATCTGGAATACTGTATACATTTCTGTTCACTGTTGCTTAAGGATGCTGACTGGAAGGAGAGCAAGGGGGAATTCGAATGATCAGGGCACTGGTGGCTGTCTAACAAGAGGAGACGACTGCTCTTGGCTTGCATTTCCTAAGGTTGAGAGGGGATCCCTAAAAATAAATCACAGATTAAATACTAGGGAGCAAGAAGAGCTCCTTTGCTTAAAGGTAATGTTGGCCAAAAAGAAATGGATACAAACTGGCAAGGAAGAAATTTAGTCCTGACTCACAGCCTTGGCTTTCAGATATGACATAACTGCCAACAGTTTTGTGAAAGGATGCTGGTAACAAAATACTTGAGCAGCACGGTGAAACCAGGGGGGCCTATGAATGTGAGGACCATTGTAGTTTAATTATAACAGAGGGCTTTAGCTTGGTAAAGACTTTGATCTTAATGTGCAATCAAATCTTATTCCACTTCTTTGTTCTATTATGTCTGTTTCCTGGTTTGCTTTTTTTCTTTGCTGGGTTTTTTGTGGTGCCACAGTGTTCCCTGCACAGAAAGCAGAATCCCCAGCCAGTGAAACAGTAACACTTCTGGAGAGATGGGACACAAACCAGAGGCAAGTAGGATCTCATTTTCGAAGACTACAATAAACTCATTTTTCAAGGTTAAAAGCAGTATTTTATGAGGCTATAAATACTACTCTTTTAGATTTGGCATCAGTACCATTCCAAATCCATTTTCAACAGCTTCTAACTGGGTTAAAATTATCATAAAATTCCTTTCAGGGAATTTGGAGAATGAAGATTATAAACAAACAGCTTTTGATTATTATCTAAGAGAATCAATAGCTGTCCTTGCCCAGGCTAGAGAGCAAGGAGTTTCTAAATAAACAAGATTATTATGAGTGCAGTAGGTAATTAGGGTGTGCAGCATCGAGTTACTTAACATAAAAACATCAGTTAGAATAGTTAGATCAACAGTAATCAAAAATAAGAAAAGAACTAACAGTGTTAGTCATAATATGTCATAAACAAAGTGTTGAGTTTTTCAGTTCATAAATACATGTGAATCTTCTGATCAGAACTTCTAATGGATAAAACTTGCTCCTTTCATATGTATCAAACAATATATGGGATAAATAAATGCATTGCCTAATCTGTGATCTGATTCCTATATGTCATAAAAACTTTGAGGGAATTTTTGGCCGTTTTTTCCCAATATATTTGTAATCTGTTTCAAATGGCTAATAAGATTTTTTCCCAAACCAAAATGCACTCTTCCCTATATCATTAGTGTTGAAATGTGACCTAAAACATAGGCTTTACAAATGGTCTTTTGAAGCCAAGTAATGAATTCTGCCATTCACACAATTACCTTTATTTTTCTAATCAAAGAAAACCTCTGAGAAGAATAGTTGAGTTACAAGTATCAATTTAATCCATTACTCAGCACGTCTGACTTAATGATGACATCTCCCTTTTACATTCATTTCAGTAACATCTGTCAATGTACTCATGATTTATCTCTTGCACTAGAAGTAACTTCTTAAATTTCTCTTTTTTACTATTACAATAGAGATCATTTGTTTATCCCTTTTTCAGCTCGAGCTGAAAAAAATCTAGCATTTAATTGTATGTTGGCAGTTTGTATCACTTTCCATCTTTCTTCTGTACTTGAAATGAGATCATGCCCAGAGCTTGCAGAAAAGGTACAATTAGTTACATTATTTTCATTCTTGAAAACAAAGGCACATTTTTTTCTAAAAGGCAAATGATTCCCTGGCATTTCTATGGACTCACAGAACCTGAAATGGTTTTTATTCATCTAATCATGGTGAGTTATGAGCCATAAAGATTATGTGTCACATTGAACAGGCATTGAACTAGCAAAATTCAACTCCATTAGAAGAAATCATCCTGTTTAAAACTCCTTATATTAGCTATAAGTAATTATTTGCTTCTATATTTATAGAGTTGTGCTGTGTTGGTATTTGAAATTAAATATTTGACATCTCTCCAGGTGCAATCTGACTTCAAAAAAGTTTAAGGAATTTTTAATGCATATGCTAATAGCTATTGAGGTCAAAGAGCGCTATAGATCAAACAGTGTACTCAAACTTACATTTATACCTTTATCTTTTTTCAGCTAGTCCATACTGTCTGAATGACTTCTATCGAGGGAGAATTATGAGAAAATTATGCCTAGCTCTGGGCCATCATACTATTGTCTCATAACCACATAAAAATTAGAATTTCAAAATCTAGGCAAAGAAAGAAAACTGGCCATTCATAATGGCTTATTCTTGTTCAAACCACCCTCCTCCAGCCTGCAGCCATAAACTGCCCAGATTTTTTTCCTTCTTCTTCCTTCAGACCTAAGCCACTACTCTGTATTTCTTCCACATTTTCTTCTTATTCTTATGCAGCTTTAAAAGTCCGTCTAAACTTCATCCACCCCTCTCTCCCAGTGTGTTTGTGATCAGAGGTGAGAAGTTCAGGACGGTCGGTGTGTAGTGGGAGTCATTGCACTGGTGCCCCGTTATGTGCAGCACTGTCTGAAATGTTTCATTATGTGGGGGAAATGTCTCCTGACCTCGGTCACCTGAGTGCACAAACTCTCATCAGACTTCATCCACCTCTGTGCCCTCCAGTCTGTAACCAGAGGTGAGAAGTTCAGGCCGATCGGTGTGTAGTGGGAGTCATTGCACTGGTGCCCCGTTACGTGCAGCACTGTCTAAAACGTGTCATCATGTGGGGAAATGTCTCCTGACCTCGGTGACCTGAGTGCATGACCTCTCCTCAGACACTCTCCAGTGAGGATCTAACCACTGATACTTACAACTTAACAGCACTTTTACCTTCAATAGGAAGCGTCCAGCTGGACAGATGCTCCAACAGTGTGTGGGGTGGCTTACGGGGGGGAAGAAGCTACGGAATGAGATTAACACGGCCCAAATGAGAAGAACATCTAGAAGGGAGTGAGGGCATTTGCGGAGCAACAGGTGTCGGGTATCAAACAGGACAAGCGCGTTCTGCTCTCGGGAGAGGGGGCCCTTGGGCCGGACCCGTTTTCTCCGCTCGGGGACGCTTTGCGGGCTGCACCAGCCCGGGCGGCCTCTGCCTGCGGCCGCCCATGGCAGCCGGGCCTCGGCGCAGCGCGGAGACCGCGGGCCGGGGCGGGGCGGCGGCACCGGGAAGCGGCGGGGCCGGGCCCGAGCGCAGCACCGCCCGCAGCGGGCTCGCGTCACTTCCGGCTGCCCGTGAGGGCCCGGCCGCGTTCTGGGGCTGTCCCGCCGGGATCTACAGCCGCGGGGCCAGGGACGCTCTCCCGTGACACGGCTGAGGCCGGTAACGGGACCCGGCCCTCTTTTCCTGGCTGTGGTCACAGCCTTCTCTCAGGCGTCCACCTGCTCCGGCAGGGGCTCCTCCACGGACTGCAGGTGGATCGTTGGATCCCTGTGTGCCTCCATGGGCTGCAGATGGATCTCTGCATCCCTGTGTGCCTCCATGGGCTGCTGAGGGATCACTGCATCCCTGTGTGCCTCCATGGGCTGCAGGGGAATCTCTGCATCCCTGTGTGCCTTCACGGGCTGCAGGGAATCTCTGCATCCCTGTGTGACTCCATGGGCTGCTGAGGGATCTCTGCATCCCTGTGTGCCTCCATGGGCTGCAGGGATCTCTGCATCCCTGTGTGCCTCCATGGGCTGCAGGGAATCTCTGCATCCCTGTGTGATTCCATGGGCTGCTGAGGAATATCTGCATCCCTGTGTGCCTCCATGGGCTGCTGAGGGATCTCTGCATCCCTGTGTGCCTCCATGGGCTGCAGATGGATCTCTGCATCCCTGTGTGCCTCCATGGGCTGCAGGGAATCTCTGCTCAGGCTGGAGCACCTTATCTCCCTCAGTCTTCACTGCCCTTGGTGTCTGCAGAGATGTTTCTCTCACATATTCTCACTCTTCTCCGAGCACAATCACATTTGCACAATAAGCCTCTTTTTTTCTTCTCTTCCCAGGTAGGAGAGGTGCTGCCACCATTTCTGGTGGGCTCAGCCCTGGCCAGCATTGGGTATGTCCTGAAGCCAGCTGGAATTGGCTCCGTGGGACAAGGAAGAAGCCTCTGGCAATTTCCCACAGCAGCTCCCCTGTAGCCCCCTGCTACTAGAACCTGGCCATGCAAACCCAATACCCCTGTCTATCCTACAAAAGTAATTCAAATGAAATACAGGCACTGCCTCTGAATTTCCATTACTAACAGAAGATCAATTAATAATGCAATTACTCTAATATTGCAAGTGGTTTTTTTGAATCTTTTAGGTTTTGTATCCCTTGCATTTCAGGTGACTTTAAAATAGGATAATACAGCACTGATCATGCTACATAAACAGTTATCAAGGAAATACCAGAATAAAGGAGCTCCCTATTGCTATGCAAACTTTAGTAAACTTAAATTAGGAAAGTTTCATAACAGAGTTTTTCTTTTGCTATGAAAAATACATCTGTCACTGTCATCTCTATAACCCTTAAGGAATCTGGTTTTTTTTCTGCTTTTCTTCTGTTTTCATAAACCTATTTCAGCTAAATTATATAGATTTGTGTTTTCAAAATAGATTCATGTGCAAGTGTTAATACCTTAATCAGAGACTGGATTGCTTGGCCATCTGAATCAGAGCAAACTGCACAGGTGCTAACAAGACTTTAGGTTACAAAAAAGATAAGTCAAAATTCTGAAAGTTTGGAGTAGTGGCTAAAAGCATGGAAATAAACACAGGCCTGGCAGTTCCATTGACACTTGCCCAGTGTGAGGTACAAGTTTGATTTAGCTGATCTCAAACATGTAAGGAGAATAAATGAAACGGTGCAGTGCTTTGGCAAATCACATACAAAAGCAGATTGGAAAGAAGATCCAAATAATACCATCTACCCTTGCCTTGTGCAGGTATGTGTATATCCTAAGCAGTGTGTCTCTGAAATGCAGAGCTTAGGCTTGGTAGGGAGGGTGCAGGCCTGAAGGAGGCACAGTGCCGTCTGCTCAGCCTTGGTGCCTTCGAAGTTTGTGCAGGATGACGGTGCCTCTGCAGACCTGCAGAGGGAGATGTGTGCCTCCGAAACGAGGGGTTTCTAGCTGGCCCTTCTCTGTGTAAGAAATTTCATAGGAAGTTGTCTAGGGCTATAAAATAATTATGCACACAGAATTCCTAGAAAGAATAAGCTTTTCTTTTTAATTCTCAATGGTATGCAGAGATACGAACTAAAATTAAATGCTTATTTTTAGAAGCAGTATCTCATTCTACCTCTAATCCCTGAAAGACTCCAGTGCATTTTGCTCATCTGAGCCAGGGGCAAGCAGAATGTATTTCCTTTAACCCTTCACCTGTTTTTTGATAAAATGCTGATTTTTCAATTCTTTTCATCAAAGAACACTTTGCAGGATGTTGAATTAGGATTTTAAAACAAGCTTTGGCCACTTACTGAGCTTACATTTTGATGTCTGTATTAATACATATGTGTGGGTCTCATTTGCAGATTCTGACTAGTTACCATCTGGCAGATGCTTGAGTGTTCCTAAGTTAGTTATTTTTTGAGAAAGCTGAAATATTCTTCCTGCATAAACATTCTCTGCCTGTCAAATAGTGAGTCCAAGTATCTTCTAAATATGCAGTACTGAAGGTTTGGAGGGGGAGTCTTTAGTTTAACAGAGAACACTTTGTACACCAGTATATATTTGTATTTGTATTTATATTGAGGGTCAGGTCTCATGCTTTCCTTGCATGAGACTAAAGAGATATGTGTTCCATTTTGTATATTCACATCTTCCATTTCATGAGTTACAGATTTCTTAATGTTATTGTTAGTGTTAGTTTTAAATTTTTATCATCCCCCGGAGTGATGCAGTGGAGCAATGCTTACAACAAGCATTAAAAAAATGTCATTGATATAACTGACTTGGCAATATATGTTATTTTGGGCTTGTTTTTATCATTTATTCTGCAAAAGCAAGTTACAGTTTTCTTTATGTAATTGCTTTTCAATTTTTATCAAACAACATTGTAGTGCAGTATTTCATATTTTCTTTACAGAAGGCTCCCTGATACTTTATTTAACAGTCAAATTTGTTGGTTTGGGTTGAGAATCAGCTCACAGATGAAGAAAACAGACATTTAGGTGTCTCATGGGAGGATCTTCCCAAACAGTAATACAGATCCGTCTTCTGTTTGGTGGAGATGTCTGAAGATATTTGAGCTGGCCCCCACTCTGGTTGCAGAAAGGGACAGGTTTCCTTCAGCCCTGTGTGAGAGGTGTTTCATACCTCACTGCTGACACTAAACCATGTGTTCATGAGCAACTGAGTCAAGTTTCATTTGCCTTGCCTGTGGCAGAAACTTACTCTCCAAGTTCTTAGGCAGACACTTCAATTTAGGCCTTTCCCTGTGCAGATGACATTCCTGCTGGAGCCTGAGATGTCCAAAGTGTGGATATGAAGCTGTGAGCGCTGCCCAAGTGAACAGTAGGGCATAGAAATGTGTTTAGGTGATTAAATTTAGTCACAGGCATATTGAACAGAGTAATGAAATAGCCATACTTTTCTTTTGACCAGCTTGCTTTCTCTATAAAGATAAAAAATTCTAAGATTTTGATTTTTAGCTCATTTGCTCCCTCTAGCCAAATTTGTTCATCTGCAAAAGCATCAGTCAAGCACAATATGAAGAAAATTTTGAAGAGCAGGCTCCAAACCTTTGTAAATACATAAATGACCCACTGCCAGACATTGACTTTTAACAAAAATGGGTAAAGAAAAAATTCTTTTTCACTTACATGTTAATCTTCATTAGATACTGGGTTTCATTCATATAGCCTTTTTGTGCTGGTTAAAACCTTATTTTACTTTACAAAACCTAATTCATGGAAGTACTGGAAATAAGGAAGTGTAGAAGAGTACTAATACAGATTCAAAATTTACTGAATAAAGTGCCTTTTGCAAATCTACAATTGAACAGAGCATGAACTACAATGTGCTCGGCATATTAACAACCATATCTAGAAAAATATTCTTAAAATGTCTTGTGATGCTTCTGGTAAAATACGTTATAACAATATTTTAATAGGCAAGAAAAGTAGCACACTCCCTATGTGTATCATTTATTTACAGTTCTTTTCCCACTTATTTATTTGATAAAATACAGTCAGTGAGTATTGGGCAGCCAATCATAGCCCATGCCACCATTAATACTCCTTGACAATCATGTTGCAATCAATGAGCCCTCACTGCTAGAGAGAAATATACATAAATCCTCAGATTCAAGTTTCTTATTTGAACATTAATAAAAAATATTTTAATATTGCAGAAAAAATACAGAAGAGGAATGTGAGCTTATTAATTAGAAGAGCCCTGATTTAATTTTCTTAAAAAAGAAGAACAAGTAAAAGTAGTTTGGTCCAATTTTGTAATTGTTCCTGTTCTTTTACCGTACATCAAAATTATCAGTAATGTATTACAAATTGAATTACAGAATGAGGTACCAAATTGAACAAAGCAACAACAGCAGCTATGTGGTACCTTGGCTGTTCTCAGGGCCAACTTTGAGGGAGGTTTTCATCATGAGTGTGATATAGACTGCTGCTCTGAGTATTAATGTGTCATGAAGTGGTTACAGAGTATAGCTTTGCACTTCAAAACCTGGAGAAGGTATTTGAATTTTTTGTGAGGACTAGGCATTTAAACTATATTTAATAGAAATAAATCAACACAAAAAGTAGTGTTTTGTTTTTTTTACAAATGCGTTTTTTTCTTAGGCAGTTTAGCATTCTTGAATATAGTTTTAGGTAAGTAACATCATAATTCATACAACATGAATGAGGTATGTTAGTAGATACCAGTGGAAGAATGCAAAAAGTGCAGTTTTCAATTTCTTGACTCATGGAGATTGACCACAAAATACTCAAGCAGTGTAGTGTAGGATTAGACCCAAATATGCAGTCAGTGCCACTTTTCCATTTTACTCAGGCAAATCATGAAGGGATGAGCATACTTTAATTCACAGCAAGTTAAGGGAACCTGCTTCATTGTCTGTTAGGAGGCAGAAACATTGTAATCACGTAAAATGGAGACTGGTTCAATTTTAAAAAAAAGAAATGTTTTGATGAATTTGGTAGTTGAGGTCTCAGGCTCCCAGGTAGCTGGTGATGGCCAATCATGGAGATACAGAGTGAGAAATGTGTCCAGTGTATTAACAGCGTCTCCTGTGTAATACAGTATATAAAAAAAATTGTAGAGAATCCTGGAAGGAGAAAAGAATGTGTTCTTACAGCATGAATGATCTCCTAGACATGTGCAGGGACAGGAGAACAGGTGCACTTCTGAATGGGTTTAAACCAGCATTAATCATGTGGATGTTTCACAGAATAGGATAGAGAAATGTGAAGCAAAGGAGAAAAGTTCACAGAAAAGATACAAGGAGCTGTGAGGCTGAGGAATTTTAAAGAGATGTGAGAGGAAATCAGAATGCAGAAAGCACTGACCAAGTGACAGAAGGTGATATGCAGTTCAAGAATGTTGCATAGCTTAAATTAAGTGATTAGAAAGCAAAATCAAGGGTTTAGAAAGAAATGGAAGATTGTGTCAAATGGAAGATTCTTAGAAAGAAATGGAAGATTGTGTCAAGAAAGAAACTGCAAGTTTTTTTAAAACTTCACAGAGAGCAAAGATGTTCATTTTACTTTTGTTCTTCATTCCTGGATAGTGGTCTGATGGTAGCACCATTAGTTGAAGAAAGAAATTCTGCTCCAAAACCAAGTTTAAAATAGGGGAATTTTGTGAGTGTTGAGGAATCTTACAATTGCTTCAAATGCAGATATAGTTTAAAAAAGCACTGGAGACTATAGGGTCTGTTTGAAGGATAGTCTATGTTCATTTTTACAATTAGGTAATGGATCACTGCTTCTTAGAATTTTAAAATCTTATTTTTTATTCAGAATTGTGCTGTTAATCATTTAAATCAGCATTTCAAATATACAGTGAAGGTGTAACTTCATTTGAAATGTAAAAATGTAATACAAAATCCCTCATTTGAATTTTCTTAACACCTGCAGTAGAAGTTCATGGGGTAGAACAGCTACTTGGGTACAACCATTAATAGATATGAGAAGCTCTTTTCAATTATGAATCTTTTCCCCCATGCAAATGCTGACATAAATAGCTAGTTACAGTGGTAAGGAGCTCTCCTGCTTATTCAGTCTCTAGTCTTCAAATAGGAGACATGATTCAGTCTCATTTGCCCATACATCTGCTTTGTATCCCTTCTGCAACATAAACGTGTCCTTCTACCCAAATTGACTGTCCTTGTCTGGAGTTCACTGAAATGTAACAAATCTGGAACACTTTTTCAAAACTCCACATATGCTTTAGGCTGGTAAAAGCAGTCTCAGGCTCTGAAGAGTTCCCAGAGTGCCAGCTAAGCTGGCACTCTATTGCTTTTTCTTCCTTGCTCTCTATGTATCAATGAGATGTGTAGTACTGAGATCTAAAAATGCCATCTAACTGTGCTGGCAGCCACATAAGGCAGTGGGTATGTGAAATTCTAGAACTACAAAATCATCTCCTCGCTATCTTTTAGAAGTTCTGAGTTGGTGGGAGTACTTTTAGAACACCCAGCTGGATCAGAAAGCCCATAGAGACGTTTGTAACATCACTGGAATTCAGATTTTAAAGCTTTCATTGGTGTTAGGGTTCAAAATAGTTTGGCAGCAATACTTAAACTGCCTCACAGCTTTTAGCAGTACAAAGTCAGTTAGTTGTGGATTTTAGTGCTGTAATGCTGAATTATTTAGTGGATCATCAGGGATTTTGATACAATTTTTGGTCTCAGCCTCTTACCCAAGGGCACTTGTATTACCACTTCATGGCCATGAACTCACTGTGAAGACACAGGCTGGGGACATTGCCTGTCCAGAAAACCTCTTGAGGTTTGTGACTGCACTCTCACTAAAGAAATGCTTCCTAATGCCCAGTCTAAACCTCCCTGGCACAACCTTGAACCATCCCCACATGTCCCATCACTGGACACTAGGGAGAAGAGATCAGCACCTGCCTCTCCCCTTTCCCTCCCTGGGAAGCCGTAGAGAGCAATCGGGTCACCCCTCATACTCCTTTTCTCCAAACTAGACAGGCCCAAAGTCTTCACTGCTCCTCACAGGACATCCCTCCCAGCCCTCTCACCAGCTCCTCTGGACATATTCAAGGACCTTCACATCCTTCTGAAATGGTGGGGACCCAGAAAGGCTCACAAGGCTCAAGGGGAGGCCAAGGTTAATGAGAAGATAGTAAGTTATGCCATAAATACATTAATGCATTTGTTTATGCAAGTGGGTTTTGGAGCACATGCATGCAATATTTTCAAAGCTTGATATATATTGGTGAGAAAAACTGACTTTTAACGGTTAGTTAAAAGCGGAAAACAATAATATGAACAAAAAAGCTGATATATCTAAGAAAATAAGTGCTATGTGGCTAGAAAGGTCACATAACTGAAGATGAGAACAGCTATTGCTAAAGACTTGTCCATAAAATGGACAATGTATCAGTGAAAGAGCTATAAATGGCACCATTAAGGACAAAATAACCAATTTATTGGAAGCAAAGGAAGTGAATGCTATTGCATTACTTTACTCTTAAGTAAAAATTGTAGAAATAATAGTGAAAATCCTTGGGACAAGCACAGCACAACTAGCTGGCCAGGGAGGAGATTGTCCTGCTCTATTCTGTTCTGGTGTGGCCTCACCAAAACTCCTGTGTGCAGTTTTGGGTGTCACAACATAAGAAAGACATAAAGCTATGGGAGAGTGCCCAAAGAAGGGCTGTGAGAATGGTGCAGGGACTGGAGGGGAGCTGTGAGAGGAGCAACTGAGGTCACTTGGTCTGCTCAGCCTGGAGAAGAGGATGCTGAGGGGAATCTGCAGCTTCCTTGTGAGGGAAAACAGAGTGGCAGGCACTGATCTCTTCTCTCTGGTGACCAGTGACAGGGAATGGCCTGCAGCTGTGTCAGGGAAGGCTTTGGTTGGATATTGGAGAAAGGTTCTTTACTCAGAGGTTGGTTGGGTACTGGAACAGGCTCCAGATAAGTGTAAAGAGGTACTAGATCTGTGGAGTCTTTTGAGTACTAGTACTAGTTCTAGCCTGCATAGATAGGGAAGTGAACAAGAAAAAGTCAAAATATTTTTAAGAGACAGAGAAAATGCCCTAAATTGAAAAACTCAGCTTAAATCTGTTTATCATAAAGTTTGATATTAACTGATTACAGAATCTGAATACTTTGCCAAAGAGAAGATTTGGAGATACTTGCGTAGTGTTTGGAATCTCTCTGTTAAGAGAATGCCTAATCTCTGTCCAAGTCACAAGGAGCAACATTCTAGCAACAGTTTACAAAACTTAACTATTGGTTTTCATCCCAGACAAGCTTCTGAGTGGACAGAAACAGCTGGTTGCAATAAACATTTTGTGTCAAATTGGCTGGCCACTCCTTCATCCATAGGCTGCACTACAGGGATTACTTCAGGATCTTTATCTAATGCAATCTTTATCTAATCCATACAGCAAAAGTTGTGATCACCAGCTTCTCTGAGAATTCTGCATTCTCATACAAAACAGAAACAAGAAAAGTTCACTGTTTTCGTCTGTCAAAGAATATGCAATGAAAAGGCTATTTTCCCTTCAAAGCTATGCTGTCTTTACTATTTCCAGCTCTGACATGACATTAGAAGGTCAATGGAGCTATCTGGGCCAGTAGCCACTTGTTAGTCCCTCCCTGGGCAGTGTCTGTGTTTTGTTTCATTTAAAAGGCCTCCATAAATGACAAAATAGAATACAGTGGCTACAAGATGACACCATTATGGGAATGGTTGCTGATTAGAGCATGTTGTCAAAGGAATGATGACATCTTGATCTCCTTCAAGACCTTGGAAGCCCTAATAAAATGAATCCATTAACCGAAGATATGCGTTTAATAACAGGGTGGATGACTGCAAGGTAAAGGCTTGTATCCACCCAGTGCCCACACTGCAGGTTCCTGTGTTAAACCTTAAACCACATTTCTTTGAAATAGACAGTTATCAGCTGTGAAAGATTTAATATTATAAACATGGGAATGCAAGATGTTATGGATAATAAAAATAAATAAATATTGAAATGATCATTACCCTTGCCACTCAGAACTGGGTGTGTTTGTAAATGAGTGTTTTTAATGACAGCCTGGGCAATGGCACCCTCTGGTGTGCACACAGCATGGCCTGTAAATACCTAAAGTCGAGTTTGAAACAGAGGTTGACAGATTCTCAAGAATGGATTTGTTTTCAAGAAAAATTACCAGTGTATCTACAACAGTAACAACTTCAGCTTACAATTTTAACTGGGATATTCTCAAATATGTTCTTCTTTCATGTCATAGGATAACACCAGTAATTCACATCATGTTTCTATGCAGTAAGAGTGCAAAAGTCATAGCAGTTACTCTAAAGGCCAAATTATTATTTTGAATGTACATTAAATACTGCAGTGCAACAAAACAGAAGTGCAGATTTCTCAACTGCATAGGGAATGGCTATGTTCTTTCACCTTTACCTGTTTGGCTAAAATACTATGAGTATAGGTGAATGAATCCAGTTGAAGCTCATTGTGCTCCAAAACTATGTGTGCATACCTGTCTTGTGTTATCAGAAAAGCTATTGTAAGTTTACAGTATATAGAGTAGAATTATTGAGGCTTAAATGTGCTGCTTTTAATTTTTTGGGGTTTTTTTTTCCTAGAAGTTATAAAAGTGTTGGAATGAAGGCAATACATCAGAAAAGGTGAGAAATCTTGAAGTCTCCAGTGTAAGCCATGCTGTGTAACCCGTTCAACCTCTAGCCCTTTTTTCTTACAACTTAAAAGTTCCCCAGTTTAAGGCAAGCCAAACGCTACCGCTGTGGGCAGATGGTAGGGAGAACATTGCTACAAAACCTGCCACTCAAAGTGTAACAGATGACTGTAGCTACAGAAAATTGTCCCTTTGTTCATTTTGCTAATGAGTGTCCTCATTGCAGCGGGAGCCGGAATAGTTAATGAGCTGCAGTTCCGGGGCGCGCCGGGCGGTGGCGCTGCAGCTCAGGCGGTGCGGGGGCGCGGGCCGGGGGCGCTTTGTGACCCTCCCGTGTCCTGTCCCTGGAACGGGGTCCGGATCCGCTCAGGGCCGGCTCACAGCCACCCACAGCATTCATTTAAGTGAATTTCATTAATTTCGTTGTGTATTTTATGTACAGGTTCTTCTTCGAGCATCTGCTGTTAATGCTCAAACGCAGCCAGAGCCGAATACTTAAACCTGTTAGGAGCTCTAACAGTTACCTAAACAGTTATAACAGTTACTTTAAATGGTCTTTTGAAATTCTGAGGATGTTTTGCGGTGGTTTAGAGCTGGCCACTGCCAGAGTAGTGTCAGCTAATTACCTAAATGTCGCATGTGCTGTTTTCTTTACACTACTGCTTTCCTTGCAGGGTGTTCGGCTGTCTGCAGGATCTGGTAAAAGTTTCCAGTGAAAGCATGCACTCTCACAGTTATCTCAGAGGAATAATTTTAAATCTGATACTGCAGAAACCTTACATAAAATGACATATTGGTGAAATATTTCACTGGAATTTATTTTAAATACTACGTTATTAAAAATAACATTCTTCCAATGCTTGGACTTTAAGTAAGCTGCTACTGTTTCTTCAGTACAGGAAGGGAAACCACAAACTAATATGAATTAATTTGTGAAGCACTTGACATTTTATTTACACAATTTCCTATAAAATCAATGAAAACTTTGCGCTCAAAACTTTATGTACACTGGTAGTTTCTTTTGGTCAATTGGAGACAAAAAAATGTCTTTTTCAAAGAAAAACAAGTAGTTATAAACTATATTTTATCCATCATTGCACTATAGTTTTAGTTTATGTGCCATTTCAAAAATTTAAGATTTAATTTTTTAAGTTCTTTAAGATCTTTTGTTTGAAGTAATTCTTTTTAAAGTTCATATTTTTACCAAGCAATGCAAATAATATCGTGAATTTTCCTTAGCAAGCAAAGGAACTGTTGTCTCAGTCTCCTCTTTTGTGTTAATATTTTAAATGGTTTCAGGAGTTAGTTAATATTCTGGTATTACTATAAAGATCTGTGCCAGCTTTGAAAGCTTTTCTATAATTTTAAAAGAAATATGTGGCAGTAAAATCTAGACAGCCATAAGACAATATATTCAAATGTTTTCAATAGCTTTGAAACCAACAAGAAAAAAAGAGTAGCTGTCCCAATAAGCTTCAGTTGCATAAGAAGTCTTTTCCATAATGGACGTGGCAAGATTTAAACAAAGGCCACGCATAATAAAAATGTAAATGAGTTTGCTTTACTAAAACTATAACTTTAAAGTCTTTTGTTGCATGTTATCCTGGAACCTTCTTACAAGGTAATCACTGTTTGCATAGAGATTTAAACCGTAGTCTTCAATAGCATTAAACCCCTGCACGGTCTATGTGTGACAGGCATGCAAAGCCATGTTAATGTTCAGAATATGAATTGCCTCTGGGTGGCTCCGACACCAAGTGGAAAACCAACTGTGTTGATATCAGAAGGCCTGATGGACTCCATGCGGCTCCCAGCCTGAAAACTTCACCGCCTTGACATGTGATGTGCTCCTCATGACACTGGCAGCACTGTCACTGAGGAATGACACAAAGGCAACAAGCCCCCCTCCTTGGCCGTGCACTTTGCAACCCCCTGGTGCTGCCTGTCCGCGCTCCCTCGCGCCTGCCTGGTTACGGACAGCGCTCCGTGCGCTCGGGGGGAAGTGTGGGTGGATGGGCCCCAGCTGCCTTCCTGGACACAGCCTCCATAATAAATTGACCTGAATGATGAGGGCACACAAACAGTATGATATGCATTATTCCTGTCAATAAAATGTCCCCATGTGTTATGGGCTTTGTATATAATGTACTGCAGCCTTTCTTCTAGCGGGGACCTATTTAGAGTCTCGACTTTTTTTTTCTATTCATATTATGACTCTGTAATAGAATTCAGAAATTATATGATACTGTGATGTATAATATTACACCAGTGCAGCATATTTAAATCCCTGATTCCTTCCTTATAAATTCAAGGCAGCACAATCTTTCAGGTTGCCTTTGAAGACAATGGCCATGCAAAAAAAAAAAAAACTAAAGCTTGAAAAAGATAATGAGTCTTTTAAATTGCACAATGAGACTTCTCATCTTGAAAATACTCTGAACATGCTGAAAAACTGTTATTCGGTAAAATTTTAAACTGTTATCAGATCAAGATGGCTACTTTAAAAGAATATAAGAAGTGTTATTAAAGTTGGAATTGTTTGCCCTTCAGAACTTGTTTCTGGGCTGTTGCCTTTTTTTGGTATCAAATAGTAATTTTGTATGCATTTGTAGCAAAATTCATACATACTTATTCTAATTCTAATGCATATATTTACATATTTTTAGATTATGACAAAGAAATATTTGCTGTGGCTTTTGAGACTTCTAATATTGCCTAGCAGTGTGACCATGCTGCTTATTTTGTGACAGATATATACTGCAAAGTTATTGATACAGAAAAGTGCCAAATGTAGACAGTTATGTTTTTAAATTATGGTCTACTATTTTATCTTTTAAATATTAAAATCTACTCTCTCTCTAGAGTAGTTTTTGAACTTCTGAAAAATATACATTTCTTTATATAATTAGTTTTGTGTTTATGGTAACATTTATAACAGAATCAGTTTCTCTCCAATAAGCTAACACTACTTGTGATACCTGTGCTTTATTATAGTTTTAAAATAAGGTGTTTTTCCAGATGCAATGTACAGTCCTTACATGCAGGATACTTCTCATATATTGCCAGAGTGAAACATTTAATGGAGGACTAGAACCCATGGCAAATTTGGCTGTTCAGTTTTGTTGTTTCCCCAGGTTGGACTCAGCATCACCTTCAATAGTGGTGAGATTGATTTGATACAGGCAGCACTCCTCATTCCTGTTTATCATCAGATCCCATGGGGACTCATCTTGTGGTAGTTTTATATGAGACACAAAGAACCACCTGCTAAAACACTTTGTACCGGGTGTGAGGAGCAGCAAGGGTGTTCAGAACCAGAATTAATGGAAAGCTGTGGGCACTCAGTCACACTTGAACTTCTCCATATCTCCGTGCCCAGGCAGCAGAGCAGCAGGGAGGAGCTGCGAATGTCAAGGGCAGCAGGGAAGGTCACAGCTCTGCCAGGACCCCCGTCCCAGCGCGCTCTGCTGGCTCTGGACACTGACCTGAAGCTAACATTTTGAATGCATTAATGTAGGCACGTGATTCCAGGGGCTTCCTCTTTCCCCTCTTGTTTTCAGATGAGCAAGTTCAAACAATGCAATTAAAAACGAAAGAGATGAGCAAGTGCTTCAAAGAGTTCAAAGTAATTTTAACTTCTGCAAGGGACACTCTTGGCAGAAGAGTAACAGTCCAGGAGTGTAGGCAGTGTATAGTCCAAATGGTGTTAGAAAGCTGACTTTAACTTGACTTATGTTACATTTTGGGTCATGGTACTCATTGCAGAGTGATAATAAGTTGGTATTCCTTGAATAAAAATTACTTTAAAAACCTGAAACTTCTAAACCTCAATAAGCTACAGTAAAAGGGTTGAACACTTTAATTTCAAAACTAACACAATCAGTAAGGTTTTGAAGGCAAGAAAAGATTTGTATTGGTGAATAGCTAGAAACTTCAAAAAAGAATATTTATAGTTTTTGTAACCTATGAGTTGTTAAATATTCCACTATTCCTGAACAGAGCTGTTAGTCTATCTGAATTATTATTTATATCTGAGCAAAACACTATCTGAACAAGGTGTAAAAGCCAACTTTTAAAGAAAACTTACAATGCCAATATTTATTAATCAACAATTCATCTCACTAAAAAGTTGACAGCACTCAAGTGTTTTTCTGGTATAACATCTAAATATCTACCCAGTGGACTTCCTTTCTTATGATAGTTCTCAAAGGACTCTTTTGTACAGTGTGTAGTTCTCATTTTGAAAATTAGGAAATAGACACCAGAAATTAGGACTTCTTTCTATAACAAACATTTCTTCTGTGATACATTTCCAAAATGTTTAGTAGATTATTCACTTCTCTGTGATGAAACATAAGGGAAATAGTGGTACTTCTATATTTGAATTCCACTATTACTAAGTTCTCATGCAAATTCATATTTTTCAAGTATAGATATATTGTTGTGGTGGCTGAGGCACTGGATTTCCAAAATCATCCCTTTTTTTGCCTTTTATTCTACCTTGGATACATATCCCTGTGACCACATTCCCCACTCCTAAAATAGTGATACCTCTTTATCTTTACAGGAGCATTGAAAGGGTAAATTCATTAGGATTTCGTACATGAAATACAAAATCAAAACTGGAATAGTAATAGGTTGATCTAATGCACTAGTCTGTCAGAGGAGGAATGTGTCTTCTGTAAGCTTTTATCATTTTTATGTGGCAGTGCTCAGGAATCCTGCTTAGGTTTGAAGACTCATGCTCCAAAGAAAAGGCCACTCATCTGTTCCTATACCAAATGTTCCTTCTTACTTCATTTCTAAAGTTCAAAGAGTATTTTCAAAGTACATTTTTTCACCCTTTCACTCACAGGAAATTTTTCCTGAAACTTACTGTCTGTTTTCTTTCCCATCTCTTAATCTCCATACAGTGGAGGACATTGTCTAATATTTAGTATCTTCCCACAGATGCCACCTCAGTCTGTGGTTTTGAGCAGCAGCACAGGTACTCTTTTCTGTGGGCCACTCATGTGATCTGCAAGCACATATCTGTGTAAATTTGGACCACACACCTTCCTCCCTATGGCCTCCAGCACAGCTGCCTGCACAGGAGGCCCTTCAGAGTCAAGGCACAGTCTGTCAGGGGAGGTGAAGTGCTGGGAGAAATCTTTGGGACAGTCCTCATAATTCTGATCATGAATCTAGTTATGTTTCAAGTCTCAAAAGAAAACTACAATTCTTAAAGATTAACTACATATCCTTTGAATGATGTCCTCCAGATAGCCAGAATGTGCATAAATTCTTCTTTGGTGAAAAAGTTTTGATTTTAAAAAAGAGGAGCCGGGTATGAAGGCACACACTGCTGCAGTACCCAGCAGTTGGACATTTTATTCCAGAAAGGGAATTCACAAAGTTGATACAGTGTTCACAGTATAAGGAAAGATAACACTTAAAAATTAGATTCAAAGCAGACACAGCTGGTCATAAGTGGCAATGAGATGTGTTGGAAACACTTGCACTAGCTAGAAATTACTGATTGATTTCTTACAGGTGGGACTTGGAGTCTTGGTCTTCCTCCTGTGCCCAGGCAGCCAAGCTGTGCACTGGCTGAGAGCATTATCTCTCTCATCATAAGAGCCTTATAAGAGATGGAAAGGACTGAGTTTCTCACAAGGACTGGAGCATTTGTCCAGGGCCCATTGTTGGACTTGAAGACCTTTGAACCTGCAGCTCCATCTGCCAATGAATGAACTCCAGTTTACACCATGTTCCTCTTCAAAGTGGGATACAGGGAGAGCAAGCACAGAAGACCCATAATGTCCCTGGGATGCATGTTAGGATACTTGGCATAAAGGAAGACACTTTTCTGTAGATCTGGTTTTTCTTTCTTTGTGTTTTTGCTGAGTATTTTTCCTTGGTTTGAGTGCAGTGTGGGGGAAGGGAGCATATTTTATATATTGTTTTCTTGTAATTCATAGTCTAACATAAAATGCATAAATAATCTATGGAGCCAAAACCCAGGGTTGTCCCTTTCTCATGCAGTCACAGCTTTGGTATGTCATCGAGCTCATGCATGGTATTCTGTATCTAGTCTCATGAATTTCATATTCTTTGTGTCCAATGGCACAGCTTGAACAGAACTGGTGGCTTATTCTCATCATAGAGGGGTACTTAGGCTAGTTTTCCATGACTTGGGATATTGTAATCAAGCCCCATAAAACTCACAGCAGCATACAATGTCGGCTGCCCTGATTTGTGGCTGGGCATTCTAGCTTCTGGGTTATTGTGCTGAAGGGGAGCATTTCTCCGTTTTTATGAAAGAAAATGAATGTCGGTGTTGTACTCAACATTGTCTGATTTTAAATATGTTCAAAATGCAAATTCAGTAAGTAACAAACTGCTCCTGGTGACACAGGGCAATATAGATGTTTAACTTGTGAGTCCCCAGTGACAGTCGCTTTGACAGACAGCTCCAGCCCAGCAGAACCGAGGGAGCTTTGCCATGCAGTGTAACTGTTTAAAGGAGCTTGATTCTGGTACTTCTAAAGAATTCATAAAGAATTTTGGGTAAATTGCTCTTTAGGCACAATCCTTTGTCCTGGGTGAGAAGAGATGTGTAATTTGCCTGACAATGTTTGTCTCACAGGGGCATGTTAGAACTTGCTGCAGATGATACAGACATCTGCTGATCTTTGTACCACGTACAGCACTACAGTGGAATTGCTCCTGCAGCTCCAAACTGCCACTGCTCTCTGGCTGGAACAGGTTTCCACAAATAACCCCTTTTCTGAGTGTTTTGGTCACTGAAGTCTCTCTTTCTTATGATTTCATCATTTTCCTACCTCCTGTAACATCACACTCTGCTTTATCTGCGTGACTCCTGTGGCATTATTAAACTCCAATAAAGTATGTAGCTCTAAGTGAAGACATCTATGTGCTAGCAGTTATCACACAAATGTTTGTTTGTGTGTCAAAGTTTAATCCCAGGGAGAAGCTAAGTGCCTGTAGTCTCTTTTTCAGGGAGACTGGCCCTTGAAAGGGTTTTTAGAAATTTATGCATGTTTGTAGTATGAAATCCAAAAACTAGATCTCACATGTATGTGTTTTAGTTGATTGGAATTCAAGTCAGAACTTGAAAATGAAAGATGATCAGCTAAAAATCTGGTAAGATACTGATGTATAAATTTTTGTTTGTAACCATCATTTATTATTGCAAGTCTAAAAAAATATGCCAAAGTCTTGCGATATCCCATAGATTCAATAAATTTATTTTAAAAGTAAGAAAGCTATTTTACATGTGAAAAAAACCAGCAAAAATACAGTTTTATTTTATTCTTACCATGTTTTGAAAAGAACAGAGGTAAACATTATGTCTAGAATTTTTTTTTTTAACTCTACTATTTTGATATAGGAAGATTTGAAAAATATTTAATAAATGCAAAATTATTTGAAAGGATTTGCTGCTGCTGTTTGCAAATGTTGTAGGCAATGATACAGAGTTTTGTCTTAAAATATTTTTGTATTCTGCATAAGTCTCATAAGAACACTGCCTTTTATTTTCTTTTTACATGATCCAGGAACTTTCCAGACGGCTGGTCCTTTATTTTGCCATTTGACTTTTTTTTCTCCCCAGCCTGATTTCGTACTGGCTTTCACACTGATCACTGCTAGTACGTCTTTGTTACAGTAAACTGACTGGGTTTATTATAATAAAAAATAAAACACAGCTTGACTTGCAATCTAAATGTGCTGGAAAAGAATATGATACTGTTCAGAAGAGAAAAGGTTGTGAATAGAAAAACAGTACCACTTCAGTTATTTAAACATTTGCTTTTCTGCAGCTTGTCAAACTTTGTGCCAAGTCATAGCTGCTTTACTTTGTTTTGTTAATCTCAGCACCATGTGTCTTGGGCTTTTTTAATAGAGGACCAATCCTACAGTACTTACTCAGTTTTCAGTTTCAGTGAGTCTGGGTAAGTACTGTAGGACTGCATTTTTTGTTAAATTAAGGGGAAAAAAACAAAGTATAGTGCTGTAGAGTAGATGTTTCAAAACAGTTTGTGAAGGTTAAAAAATCCTACAAAGTAAGTTGCATATTAAATGAATTCTAGTATGCACCTTCACAATGAAAATAGTTTATAATTCTCATCACATTTTAAGAAAATTTCTTTGAAGGTGTAAGCAGGACTGCATTAAATAGGAAATAATAAATAAAATCTTTTAAAACTTGTTTGTCTAAAGTCAGGCCAGAGTATAGACTTTGCTTTTTCAGGGAAAATCTTTTGGGATAAATCTCTGCCAGCATAGAATCCTAGTCAGCTCTAAAAATTACAGTCTGACTGGTATATTTACCAAAAGCATTTGGAAGTGTAAGATGCTGCAACTGAGGGTTGATTTACCTTCATCATCTGTTTCTGAAGAAGTGATATGTGACATGAACACAGCTCAGACACATTTCTGGATCATCTCTGAGGTACCTAGAAAAATAATTTGAGATCACAAATTGAGTTGGGATAATTCTAGAAATCCCAGTGGGATCTTCAACATCAAAGCTTAAGCAGTCAGGTTTGATGTAATCTAGATATTAGGAAGCTTTTATTAATTGAGGAGAAAAATTCTCGGGATAAAAATGGTTTTTAGACCACATATTTGTTATTAGGCACCTCCACTTCTGGTTTATTATTAACCCAGAGTTAGTTTAAAATTTTATCTAGAAATTCTTCTTCCAAGGGGTTGTTCTTGGGTGAATTGGGCAAACCTCTCTGCTCAGCTGTAGTAACAGTCTGAGAGCACGGGGGTCCAGCCTTTGCAAAGGCAGTTGAGTGAGCTTTGCCCTCACTCTTTTCTCTCCTCCTAATTCTAAAATCAGTCACATGGTTGTCAAACATCTAGGGCATATTTTGGAGTCTGCCTCTGAGGTCCCCAAAACAGGGAGAGTGTTCACAACTGATAGTGAAAGGTGATGAAGATGCTTTGGCTGATTGCAACCCCGGATCTTATTTAGCATTAAATTTTTGGGACCTTATCTTTTCATTGCATATTATCAAACAGGTCAGTATCAAGCACAAAAGAAATATAGCAGTAATGCAGCCAAATCAAGTTTGAGCAGTAATTTGCAGAGTGGGTAAATATTATTGAACAGTGACTGCTGCTCCCCTGGAAAACAGCAAGAAGGAGAAGACTCAGTGAGAACATAAAAGCTTTGCTCTCTGAGGCTTCTTGTTGGTACTCTGAGTGCATACAAATGTGTAAATGAAAAATGGACAAGCACAGGAATAAAAACACTCTCAGTGGACACCGTGCTCGTGAAGGATGAAGTTGGAGCATAAAAATTAATATGTCAGTAAGGTTGAATCTGAAAATATAAATCCTAGAATGTGTGATTGGAATAAAGCACTTGTGCTCTCAAAAGATATTCTCTAAGTTTTAACAAGTTCTTAAAGCAATTTCATCAATATTATTACATTAATGTAACATTTTCTGTATTACTATATGATTCTGAATATTTTAACTTTATTTTAATAAACAAAAAATGTTGGTGATAGAAAATTACATTTCCTAATCGCTTAAATCCTGGAAAATGCAACACTGTTAGATTAACATTTTAAAATTAACAATTACAAAACAGAATCAGGAACAAAGTACTTAATAGTCAATCAATAGTAAAATCCTGGAAAAATCCTATGGGGGAAAAATATCAATTGATTATATGTTCCCCTTTCGTTGTCTTTAATGATTCTATCAATATTCTGTTTCATTTAATTGCCTATAGACAATATTGTTAGTTTCCCATCATCTGAGTAGTACAAATCCATGGGCAGTGCTGAGCACTGCACAGAAATATCTGGCTTTGTTACAACTCAGTACAAGCCAGGAGCTGCTGCCACTTTCTAATGTTGTTGACAGTCCCAGCTCATATTCAGCAGCATTTTCAGAGAAAAAGAGTGCATATTTTCCCTCTAGTTATTATGATGTCCCCAGATGGTGAGCTGAAAAACAGTTTTCCACTGGCACAGATCAAAGTGCTAATACAATTAGCTTTATATCTGAAAAAAGTCCTACTCCTCTTGAATACACTTATTCACAGATAAATCCTTTGTTACTCAATATAATTTTCAAATAAACTATAATGCTGGTTAATATTAGACTTTTTGCAAAGGTTTCTGGACATAGCTTTGTTCATATTTCTCAGTGGTTTCTTTTAGCAGCAGAGGGAGAAGAGAGAAGATGACAAGGGAAAAGTGCAAAGTGTCCTGGATGTGGCCCAAAAAGAATGCCATTAACTTTAGCTCATAAGGAAAATACAGATTTTATTACTTAATATTGCAAAGTGCTCTGCCTGTGTTATACCTCTATTTAATTTGTCTTAGTCTAGTTTTTCTTTTTCCACAAGTTTCTCTTAAGCTTGTGTTTGTGTTTTATAAGTATGTGTGAGTATTATGTAAGTAATTCAATTCTTTCCTTACATAAAGAAAAAGAAGCAACTTTCTTTACAACTACTCTTTTTTAAACAGTCTTTTTTTCTATTTAATCTAAATGGAGTTGAGTAACATCACTACTAGACTAGGTCCTTACCTTCTGCCTCACATGTACTCACTGATCCTTGCCCTTCAATATAGAGAGAGGAGCATGGCAGACCACAAGGTGGTGGTCATAATATTTAATAGCTGCAATTATTAGGGGAGTGCCACTCTGGGGTTGTTTGTCTGAAATCAGTTCCAATTACAAGGTAGGAGTCTGAAGGAAGAAATCCCTCTATTATCACTGTACATCAGGATAGCTAAAAATACTGGAAAATATTAAACAGTCCTCAAATCCTAGTTTTTCCACAGGAAAAAATGCTTTACCAAAAATACACAACTACATGAATCAGAGTGCCAGAAAACCAGGATGGCTGCTGTTTGCCATTACACCAATATATCTCATAACCAAAAGCAGCACAAATCCTGCCTTAATGCCATAATAGCACTGCAGAAGGCCAGCAGCTTTCTGAGCTGTGGCAGTGCCTTCACACAGCAGGTTTTCAGAAAAGGTACTCCAGGCATTGAATAGGCTGTTCTTTCTGAAGCTCAAGAATCATATTTTTCCTCACGTGGAAAATATTTCCTCTACTTCACTGAGATTAGCTGAGTAGGATGTGATCCTGTAGGGACCACGGAGAAAGAAGCAGGATTTAAAATGCTGCTAGGGCATTTGGGTACAGCTGGAATCTGAGTAAGTACCAGAAAAAATCCTGTGTGGGCCCTAAGTGGTGCCAGGAGGCTCTTGAGGAATCACTGACACCTGTCAGGAGTCCTGGAGTTCCTCTGTGTTTGTACACCTGATGTGAGGTGTGGTTCCTTACTCTTGCACTTCACATGTGCCAGCCTTCAAGGCAAATAATACATATGTAATGAATATATACAGCTGAAGGAAATCTGACAAACAAATGTAGATATAAAGTGATCTTCCTGTGTTGTGGCTATCAGTACTCAGGATATTAATGATTCATTGAACTATCTTGAAAATAGATTATTGCAAACCAAGAAATGGTATTGGAATATAGGAGAGTCTGCAAACAAAGTATACATGACTAGATAAACAGTTTTAAGGTGGTTTTAATGCTTAGTACAATTTTCAAAAGCCTGTAATAATCTATCCCTGAAACACTTCAAAATATGCCCACAAAACAGTTCATTCAGGAAATCCATTTGTCATCTATTATATTCTAGTTTCATTTTGAATGGCATGGGAGGCAATCCCAGGAGCAGTGGTCTAGAGGGTTTTATAATCAAATACATGTCTTTGAGGTATTCTTGACATTTAGGGATTAAATCTCTATTTATGCTCTCCTTTTGTCATGCTGAATAACAAAAACACTTCCCTGATTTATTGAGAGAAAGTGTGGACTGCTTTCCATAAGTCATCTTCCCTTTCCAAATCCTTACTCATGTAAGTCCTTCTGTACACTTCCCATCTTCTGAATACTTCAAGTAAAGAACATGTGAGAGAAATAAGGAAAAAAAATACCATTTAAATAGCATTTGAATGTTTTCCTTTAAAAAAATTCTTCTTCTTCCTTCATAAGAATGATGGATCTATAACAATTTTCATTATTTATTTGACCTTTTAAAGATTCACTTTTCTATGAGGTTTCTAAATGTGATCGTAAACAAATAAAAATATGATTTGTCATCTATCCATACTCCCTGTCGTTTACCAAAGGTGTGGGAACAGTGAAACTGTTTGGATTTCTCTTCTGCTATGAATTATATTTTAATCATTTTAGAAAGTATTTGCCTGGAAAATGTGTGTCTACATATATATATATACGTGTGTGTGTGTGCATGTATAGATATATTTGTGGAATTTTTCTATCTGTTTCAGAATATTCTCATTATATCAGAATAAAAGCAGTGAACCATTATAAAAACAAAAAATTTTTTAACTCTTTGTATTATCCTTAAATTTACATTGAATTTGTATTTCACAACACCTTTGTTTGAGTAAAAGGTTATTAATATCCCCAATCTTCAAATAATAGGTAAAAAAAACAACTAAGGCAATGCTTAGAAGTTGATATCTAAATCAATTTCTTAATCAGCCTCACTTTTTGAGGCTGGATTTCCTTCAATAGCTATTTGACAAATCCCATTAATTATAGTTAGATCTGGAAATCTATGGCATGTGGTGAGAACAAGCCATATGCTGAGATAAACTGAACTACAGCACATCTAGGTTAGCTGAGGTATGTGTGATCTTGGAAAGTGGCCCTTCATTGGATTAGAACAAAAAGTTTGGATACTGTTATTAATTACCTATTTGTTACTTAGACTAGTGGCTCAAAATATTATAGCCACAGAGGAATACCCATTATTGAAAAAATTGATTAATATTCTCATTTAATGGATTCTGTATCAATTAAGTACTGCATTGACACTTACCCAGATTTCTGCTTGCCCTAATGCTGTAGTCATAGAGCAAAATCTCAGCAGAAGCAACATAAAATTTTGATCTCAGCAGAAACAATGCAAAATTGTGACAAAAAATCCACACTCTAAAATCTTTTTCAGTCCTTTTAAGGACTGGTCTTCAGATGACCACTTTGATCCTAGTGCAACTTGATAAAATAAGAATTACAGGATTTCCAGTTTTCTGTTATGTATCCGTTTTGTGCTTGCAGATGCTCTTTTTAGAGCTGTAAGGTTTTGTGTGGATACTGAACAGCCCTGCAGTGATCCTGCCAGAGAGAAGGTCACTCCCTGTCCTCCACAAACCCTCCTAAAAAGTGCAAGCCCTAATTCTTCCTTGCAGGCTCTTAGCAAGAGGGCAAAGGCCCAGACCTGAGCACCCCTGGGTGGTGCTGCCTGGGGGATGTGGGTGCATGAGATGTGGAGCAGGGGATGGGGTGCAGGGGATTTGGGTGCAGGGGATGTGGGTGCAGGGGATTTGGGGGCAGGGGATGTGGGTGCAGAGATGTGGGTGCAGGGGAGGTGGGTGCAGGGGATGTGGGGCAGGGGATGTGGGGCAGGGGATGTGGTGCAGGGGATGTGGGCGCAGGGGATTTGTGTGCAGGGGATGTGGGGCAGGGGATGTGGTGCAGGGGATGTGGGTGCAGGGGATTTGGTGCAGGGGATGTGGGGCAGGGAATGTGGGTGCAGGGGATGTGGAGCAGGGGATGTGGGGCAGGGAATATGGGGTGTGCCCAGCCCTCCCTGCCCACTGCCTGCAGCCCTGGTGGATGGAGCCCCTCCAACACACAGTGAGCTGCTAATGGGTAAAACACTCAATGATAGGTGAGGTTTTGCTCTGTGGTTTGGGGATTTTAATTTTTGAAGGAAGCACACAAGAGCACATTCAATAACATTCAATTACTTTTCAATTACTATTCAATTACTTTTAAGTACACATCCAGTGTTAGCTGATCTTTTACACTGTGTTTGTACTGTTGCAGGTTTGGTTGTGTAATTATTTTTTTTAAATAGATAGAGCAGGAGACACCTGCATTCACTTCTATACATTTTTATGTATCTAGATAGGGATTATATTTACACTGGATAATCCATTGTGGTATAGATTAAGATTTTTGAAAATAATAGGATATCTGTTTATCCTCTGTGGCAGTGGAAACTGATGACTGCATAATGCACTGTTGATAAGAAGGGAGATATAAGCAGTAAGAAATAATGTTTATTACAGGAGACTAGAGATGGAAACAAACTGGATCATTCTAGCTAGTCTCACCAAAGGGGAGACTTTTCTTAGTGAGTGGTTTTCATTAGAGCAATAGTTCATATCCAAACAATATCATGATGGGAAAGGTGTAAGAGTAACACAGAAATAATGGCACAACTAATGAAATCGGCACATTTCTCTCAAAATCTGTTCCATAACCTTATGTGTCGTATTTGTAGTTCAATTTATTGGTTCTATTCTATTTTCTAGCTTCCTTAAATTCAACCCTCAGCTCCTGATATTTAGTACATACTGAAGGGTTTCCTTCCTCAGTATTTATATTCTTCAAGGTTGTCTCCTTGTTATCATAAAACCTTAGAATAACGCAATAAGTAATGGAAAGTAATATTTATTATTATTGAAATATTGTTATAATACTGTTAAAATTCATAGTTGGGTACAAGTTTGCCAAATCTTGCTGAACTTAAATGGACTAAAAGGAATGAATTTGAATTACAAGTAGTGGAAACCGTAACGGCTTCCAAAAAAGAGAACATTAACCTATAAATGTTCTGTTAGGGTTTTTTGAGTTTTTGGGTTGTTTGCTTTTTTGTTGTTGTTTGTTTAGGTTTTTTGGGGGGGGGAGGGAGGGGTTGGTTTTTTTAGTAGTTTTATGTTCAGTACTCTAGAAAGACAAAAGAATATTCCTGAAATTTTCCAAAACAGGTGATTTCCAGTAGGTTACTGCATCTGATATTTATGACACTCTTCTGCCTTAGACATAAAACGAAAACCTGTCTCTGAGCTTGTCTGTAAAGCCACGGTATCTTCATCCCTCCCCAGTCTTTGTGGCTCTTCAGCCAAAAGGGTTTCATTCTAGAACTCTTCAGGCAATTTGAAGTGTTACTGAGGAGGAAATTGAGTATTTTTGAAATGCAGTAATAATATTTCTGTAACATAACTATGAGTTGCTTTTTGTGCTGAGTCAAGCAGCATATATGGTTCTTCAAGCTTTCCCCTTTCAAGATAAAAATTAGTTTGGAAGGAGGGGGAGATGTTACCTAAACCAATGATTGCCAATGCCCCTTTCTACCCAGAAAATTCCAGCTCCAGTGTCTGAATGGATGAAAGCTTAGCAAACACAAAAAGCGTTGGTTGTTAGATTCTGGCCATGTGTATTTTGTCAAAAGATAATGTCATGTTTGATAATATATCTGAAATATATGAAAGGTCTTCCCTGAAATATAACTCTCATAATCACCATGCTAATACAAAATATTCTAACTTCTGCTAGAAGATCTCAATTTCCTTACTTAAGTTTTGGAATCTGTTCAATGGATTCATATTTTGGTTTCCAGGAATCAAGTTTAGATCAAGGTTCAGTTCCTTTACATTGCCTGAGGTGCTGAGGTGCTGTCACCATGCTGAGACACCATCCAAGTAATTGCTTCCTTTGCAAAGAGGTGGTAGGGCTCCTCTGTACCGAGTGTGCCAAGCAAATTTATGTCATGAAATGTGGTATTTTTGCAAACTATTAATTTTCAAATAACATCCTCTCATAATCCCTACTACATGAAACCTTCTGCAGGGACAAGAATACATAGTTATGCGCTGGGAACACTTCATTAATGGCCCAGAAGAAGGATTTCCTGTAGAACAGATGGCACTTGCAGTGTCAGCCAAAGCGTTCATCTGAACCAGCATTGTCTGGAACCAAATGCCCTCAGGCAAGGAGCCGACCCAGTTGTGGGGAGGCACCATCGCCCCTGCCAGATGGCCCTGGGCTGGGGCAGCCCAAAGCCACCACATGGGCCAGGGTGGCTGCTCTGAGCTCAGCCTCACAGTGGGAAACACTCAGGAGGCTCGAGCTTGTGGGGTGTCCCACTCTGAGCAGCGTTATGTAGGGAAAACTGTCACCACGTTTCTCTTCACTGAGAAAAACAAGGCACAGTTCTTGCCAAGAATATTTCTGGGTTTCACATTCTCTGAACCCCAGAGAAAGAAAAAAACAATTCTTATCCCATTTACTGCTCCTGTGTTTGTTCACAAGTGGAATGCATCGTGGAAGATTGTTTACCTGAAGGGAATTGGTAATTGGATTCTGGTGTCAGTGTTTTGATTCATTGACCAATTTAATCCATGTGTGTGATTCTTGGCTGACAATCATGAGATGCTGTGCAGTTGGGTGCTTGGCAGATTCAGTTTAGATGTAATGTAATATAGTATAGAATAATAGAGTATAATAAAGTAATTAATTAGCCTTCTGATAAGATGGCGTTCTCCTCATCATTCCTCTCCTTTGTCAGGGGAAAAATATCTACAATAAAAAACAAAGGCATAAAGCTTAAATCAAATGTAAGGAAGAAAGCAGTAGTTTCGGAGCCCTCCACCCAGGTTTATTGATACACCAATAGTAGGCAGAAACCTGTTTTGGTAGCTTCAATCAGCTGCAGGAGGGCCTAAAATTTAGTTCATCATTCTACAGTAAGTAGAATGAGTGACTGTAATAAATACATTTAGAATGATTCATCCCAAACTTTTGAAAAACATAAATCTGAATGCCCTAATGGTTTTTACCTCGATGTTTAGTGTTTCTCTTCACTTTTATATAAAATCTGAATAAAATCTTATTTAAGCCTAACTAAGGTTTTAAAGCTGAAGGTTGCAGTTTAAAGAGCAAGGACTTTTCAAATCAAGAAATTGATCAAGGCTCCTTCTGTATTAAGAATACACTGGAGACACCCTTGGAAGGAGGCAGGAGTCTCACTTGTCTTCAAAAGTTGGATTTTAATCCAGTTTGTGGTTGCTTTCTGCATCTGCAAAGGTACTTGCTCTTCTTTTCAGGCAGGAAAAGCACAGTTTTCAGAGATAGATGTGACAACAAAGACTTCAGAGAAGTAAATAGAAGCAGAATAGAAAGAATATCAAAATACAGAAGTGGCTGAAGTGATCTAATGAAAAAAAAATATAATTATTTGCAATGAGGAAAAGAAGTGAGATGGAAAACATAATGGAAATAATTTATTTCTTCAAAACATTTATATGTTTAAATTTTATGCAACTGCCCTTAGTATTAGTTTTATATTGGGATTTTTTTACCATTTTTTCACAATAAATACTATAGGAAGCATAAGTGCAACTGTCCTTCACCCCTATTGACTGTCATACTGACCTGGATTTCATAAGTGCCACTGTTTCCTCACAGAGCCATCCCAAGAGCCGAGCATCTTCAAACTGTGGAAATTCTTTAGACATGGCCTTTCCTGCTCTGTTGTGTCCTGGCAGTCAGTGAGGGCACCAGCAAGGGCTACAGGAGCTCCCCTGTGCTTCTCTTTCACACAGGTGGGAATCAAATCTCGTGACTTTTGAGCTGCTTTGGACCATTATCCCACAGCTGGAAGTCCAGCCCATTTTGTGTACAGCTGCAATAGTCCTGATCCTGATTTTGCAGGCTCTCCTTTTACCCAGCTATGCTGACACTGAAATCCAAGGTGCTACATCAGTAAGAAATCCCTCTGCTGTAAGGAGGATTTGAGCATGTGCTTGGTTTTGCAGTCATTTAGTAAAAATGAATATTTACAGTGAATTTCATTAGCAGATTTCTTTTCTTTATTTTGAAAGCCCTGATTCTGCAATGTATCTGCAATATTATCTGTTCTTTAACTCTGGTGTTTACACCTCTGAATGAGCCACATAGCCACCAGCATGTGGATGTGAGAGAAAGAGGAATGCATCTGCAGCTGAAAAAACAAAATGAGGACCTGATCTGGATAGGGCTAGGACTTCATACAAAGCATGCCTGAAAACGTGGAAGTTCTGTTCAAACAGGTGAGTGGATGGAGTGTTTGATTTGCCAGGTTCATGTCCATGCTCAGGAGACCTGTGGAAATGTAACAGGGGAGGGAATGTGTGTTTGTGCAGTGTGTGAGATAGCTGGGGAGAGGACACAACAAGAATTTCATCTTTGTTTTTTTTTGTTCTGTATGGAATATAATTTTGTTCTGCATAGAATATAATTTTCAGTTGGAAAAGTTACATATATGACACCCTGCAGAGAGACAGTGGAAGGTTTGAGGTTGTTTGGTTACTTAGAGATTTTTGATGCAGTGTGCCTCATCAATGGTGCTCTCTTTGCCCAAATAATAAAAATATTACAGGAAATTAAAACAGGTTTGTGTGCTCATTAGGCCTTATTTGTCAGTTTTCACCACTGCAAGGAAGTTATAATGACCAGTCTGCCAATACATAGTTTCACAAAGTGAAAGCATAATGATCAAGGAGAAAAGAAAATTGGGAAAGAAACACCTTATGAGAAAGAAATATCTTAAAAATAGATGGGAAAACTTACTGTCAAGGTGATCTTCTAATTATTACAAGCTAAGTTCAGGTGACAAGAGGATGGAGCCAGGCTTCTCTCAGTGGTGCCCAGCAACAGGATAAGGGGCAATGGAAACAAACTAAAACATAGAAAGTTCCATCTGAATGTGAGGAAAAACTCTGTACTGTGGGGCCTGTAGAGCACAGGAACAGGTTGCCCAGAGAGGTTGTGGAGTCTCCCTTACTGGAGATTTTCAAAACCCACCTGGGTGCAATCCTGGGCAGCCTGTTCTAGGTGAACCTGCTATAGTTCCAGGGGCCACTTCCAACCTCAACCTTCCTGTGATTTTGTTTAGATGTATATTTTATATGTATTTACATGTGGACCTTCTGAAGTCTAGAGATCTCACAGAACTATGGCATCTTTAAGATTTTAATTGCTAAAGTAGTAGCAATCATTTACATAGCAGCTTTATCCCAGACCCTTCAAAAGTCCTCATGCCATTTCTGTGCAATAGGAATCAGCTTCCAGCAAAGGGAGGTGAAGATCTGAAGGCTCACACACAGGATGTGTGAGCTGTGTGCCAGGATGCTCCATGGCACCTGTCCATCCAAGCACCCAGACTGGGAATGTGCCACAGCTCCCTTCTACTCTGTGTCCCTGGATTTTCCTAGTGCTGCCTTGGGACTGATCTGAGTCAGAGAATCCACACAGAACCAAGATTAGGAAGGATTCCTGGTCTCCAGGTACAGACATAATTGTAAAAACCAGAGTTAGGTGTGAGTCGGGAGTTCATTTCTTTGTTCTGCTCACATGGCCAGAACCTTCCACAGAGCCCTGGTTTTGCCAGGGGGAATTTCTAACAAGAGGTCTTCAGTTCTCATCCATTCAAAGCAATGCCAATTTTACCATTGATAGCAGCTACTAGATTGCATTTAATTATCCACAACACTGTTTTTCTTACAGTTTCCAAAATGTTGCTGGTTGAAATCCTTAGAAACAAAACAAAGCAAAAATTTCAACTTCCAACCACTGACTTAGGTTACAAAATCTTTCAATTCTTAACATATTGGAAAAAATCTAACAACCCCAAAAAGGGAATTCTTTTTCCAGGAACAGCACTGTGTATGAACTAAACTTCCTATTTGGTTTTGCATAGTTGGCAAAGAGAATAATCAGTGTTTTAGTTACTTTCAGATAGCATGCATGGTACCTGAGCAGCAAGCTGGTGAGACAAGCCTGGCTGTGAAATGAAGAAACTCAAGAAACATAAAGGTCAGGAAAAGCAAAGGACAGAAAGATAATGGCCAAAATTTCTGAGCTGTGCTTCTAACACATTTAAGAAGCCTCTGTGATGATTTAGCTTCTTCTCTTTGCACCTTTTTTTCTATCTTAGAAAAGAATCTGAGCAAAATAATGCAATATTAAAAGAAATTTCAGACTTTATACAGCAGGTTTAGAAGTATTTCATGATTGCATTGATAAAATACTTCAAGCCTATAGATTGTGCAAATTATATTTATTAAAATTAAGGTAATTTTATACATTATTCAGTTACCTAATCGTTAGCTTTTGAGGATTTAATGGCTAGGTTTAAAAGACTGGGATTAAATATTAATGAACAGAACAGTAATCTGTTAAGCTGCTTGTAACAATGATAAGATACAGGTAATTTTGTGGACTGTGCTAATAGTACTGAGAGTTCTTAAAAACAGGGGGGTTTGTGCTGTTAAACTGCACCTTTTTTATGTTCTTAAATCTGTCTTGAATGAGCTTTTAATCCTATTATGCTTTTTTTACCCTATTTGTTTGTCTTCTCTTCTAATGCCTCTCTTTCATAGAATTCTTTTTCATCTCCCGTGTTCCATACTTCATTTTCATACATCATTTTCTGTCATTGCACGTTCTCTGTCCCAGAACCTCAGTGCTTTCTTTTGTTTTCCATGTGATGATTGTTCTCACATTTCATACTTTTTACTCATGCACTTCTCTGCTCTCTCCAGCCTCTCTAAAATCTTCACCCTCACTCCCTGTGCTTCACTCCACCAGTCCACTCTGCAGCTCACTGGTGTTCATCAGTGCCTCCTCTCAGGGCTGGGATTTGCTCCCTGCAGCAGAGCATTTTCGTGGTGTTTGTCTCATGGAGTGCATGCTGCATCTTTGGTGCCTGTGAAAAGTGCAGGACAGAGCTCCACAGCACACAAAGAGAGTGGCAAGGTTCAGGAGCCTCTGTTCTAGCAAGGGCTGTCAGCGCCTCCGTGGCCATGAACCCAGGAGCCAGAGTCTGAAAGCTCTGTGGTTCTGGGGAAGTTGTAGGGTTTACAACCAGAGGTGTTTTACACCTCAGTGGTGTCTGGAATGGCAGAATAGGAGACCCTGAGTAAATACCAAATCAGTTAATTCAGTATGTTCTTGGTGGGGTCGTTGCCACTGTTCTAGGATGATTCAGACAAATATTAAATTCAGATTTATAGAGTCCTGAAAAATCTGTATTAATCAGGTAAACAGCACATTTCATTCTTTCCAGGATTTTTTTTTTTTTCAGAAATTCAAGTTTACTTCAAATTAATCTGTACTGATGCTGGTCTCTGCTGAACAATATTTCCCACCCACTGCATATTCTGCTGTCATTTAGACAATTCTTTTCCCTTACATTTTTATCTCCACAACACAAATCAAAGGTGAGGAAATGGAGTGATCCCTGTCCCACAGATGGTAAACTGCAATGAAGACACATCCATTGCACAGCAAACTCTCTATTGTACTTCAGGTTCATTTAGCTTGATCCAATGTCTCTAAGGACAATGGATAGCTTCTCTGTAAGCTCAGTATTCATTGAAATGGCCCCAAGTTATCTTCTCATCTGAAAATGGTGAGAACACACTATGTTGTTGATTATATAATGAAAATTTTATCAGTGTTTTAGTAACAATGCAAGTTACTAAATGCAAGAACTTTAAAAAAATAAAGTTCTATTATTCTTGTTAACTCTACTTAAATGAGTGTACCCTCTTACATGAATAGGTGGATGTTGAAGGATATTTTTTAACACAGACCATTAAAATTTTGTTAATTAAGAGATAAATATGTCATTTTTTACATAGGTAATGTGTGATGTAATAGCAATAGAATAATTTTGAGGAAAAGACAATAAATAGACTAATAAATAGACTATAGGAACATCCTAATTTTTCCTTCACTTTTTTCCAATAGTTTGTTAAAGAACCAGGAAAATTATTTTTTCCTGACAGCATGACTATCTGGGCAGGAGCTATTCCCCTGAATTTAGCCTGTATATTGTTATAACTTTGTTGTAGTCATTTAAAAAAACTCCAAAAAATTATAAAATATGTGAGCCCTCTTGTGGCCAGAATATCTTCCATGTGTCTTCTGAAATCATCAAAAACTATGTGGCCTGATGAACTGCCTGAAAACATCTAGAGAACACTAAGTGTAAAGTTTTTTGTTAATATTTCTGATATCAGTTCTCTTTCATTTTTTATAACAATGAAATCAATTTAATTTCTCTTTTATATCTTTCTTAATTTACTATTTCTAGCTAAAATGCCCAGGAACTTCTGGTTTTGTAACAGGGTTTTTTACTTTAAAGTCTTCACATGTATCAATTATTTCAATCATATAGGACCAAATATGACCATCAGTCAGAGCTTTACTTATTACTGATCTGGAGCTGAACTCTAAGGTGATTTGGAGGTCGAAGAGACTTTATTTCATTACCATTTATCACTCTTCCTTCATTAATTCAAGAAAACACATGCCAAACAATCCAAACTACATATTCATATTTAAGAACTATTCTTATCACCTGATACAACAGTTTTCATATTTTTGAGGGGTTTTTGCTTCCCTTCATCGACAAGACTTGTTTCTGCAGTGTAATGCTTTTCTTTGAAAAGAAAAAGGAAAAATTTTACAGCTGTTCAAATTAACTCATGAACTGGACCTTGAGAAATTAGGTAGTAATTTTCAGTGATTAGATAAAATATCAGCACCCTGTGGTTAAAGTTATAATAAATCTGCAGACAGAAAAGGGATGGTATTTTAAATTCAAACTCTGTGTTCTACTCCTCACAGATTTTTCCACTGCATAAGGTCTGTTACTGTGCTCAGATATTTAATGTAGTATAATAATGGTATTTTAATGTATATATGTCCCATGGATTGCTGAACACTTACTGATTATTTGTTTTAATTCTGTTGATCAATAGCATTTGCTTAGTTATTTCAAATGAGGCCTGAAAAGAGACCAAAAACATACTTTTTGTTGTAACTGGCTATTTTAAAGTTCCAATGGAGACCATTGGTTCCAATGCCTTAATCTTCTGTGTCACAGTGTTCATGGTACTTGTGTACAAGTATTCATTTATACATTGATATATTTATATGTATGTTCAAGAAATGCAAAAAGTCAACACATCTGTTTGTCTTTTTCTAGTTTATTCAGGTATTTTAATTTTGGTTTCCTATATTTTTATTTGTTTCTATCACAGTCATTTTAGTAGTCTGGAATCAGATTAAAACTGGAGTACATTTTTTAATTCTTGCTCTGTTACTTTGCATCTATTTTTTCCCTAAGAAATGTAGTATACATTTACATAGCAAAAGAAATTCCATATTCACAAACATAACAGGTGTTCATTGTTATAATAATTATCACTGTATCCTCAGTAAAAATTCTTAAGAAACTCTTTACCAAGACCCACTCTAGAATGAACAGAAATTAACACTTAGTACCTGATACCCTAGAGAAATTATATCCATAAGAAGTATGCAGGAGTCTGTAGAAAATATGTCAGGGAAGAGACAAAGATTAGTGAATTAGTGAGGAAGGGGGAAAGCTCAAACCTCACAGTCATTAATGGTGAAATTAGGTAAGTTTCTCATTTTCAATATTTGGAGGAATGTAAATATTAATTGGGCCAAGCAGTGGGTAATAATTCATAAACTGGTTGATTTATTCCATGAAGAGAAATTCAGCTCCAGACCTTTTGACCAGAGTCACTTCTCACATGAGATAGGTGGAGTCTACCCTGAACTGAGATGCTCCATCTGCATTTAGGAGCATCTTATATTTACAGCTCTGAAGAGAAAATCAATCAAATATCCATTTCATTAGTTGCTTTTGGGAATATTTAAGATATTTTGGGAAATTTATTTCAGTATGGTTTTAATGATATATTGTAACTCTTAAGAATGACAACCAGCTAATATAGGATACTTTAATATGAAAATCTTCTCCCCCTGCATGCGGTTAAGAGTGACATGTTTCTTGAAAAATATCTGCAGCACTCTTTACTAAGGAATTAAATGTGCATCTCTCGGTGAGATAGCAAGTAAAGACAAGGCAACTGGTTTATTTTATTTAATGTTTCATTTCTATCTAAAGAAACTTTTTCAATGCATCAAGATACAGAAGCTTGCTCATGCCACATGACAACAGAAGTTGTAAAACAGTAAGTCAAATAAAAGCAGATTGTTAAAGTTGGGCATGCTCAGCTGTATGTGGTAAAATATTGTGTACATAATTTGTGTGTACAAATAGCACAGAAACTGGGCCTTGGCTGGGTAAACAAGACATCCTTCTGCAGCGTGAAGGAATCATAGGATCATAACATGGTTTGGCTTGGAAGGGACTTTAGGGATCATCTAGTTCCAGCCACCCTGTCATGTACAGGGACGTGGTTGCCCAAAGACCCATCCAGCCTGCCATGGAACATTCCCAGGGAGCAGAGCCACAGGTTCTCTGGACAAGCCGTTCCAGTGCCTCATGACTTTCTGAGCAGAGTTTCTTCTGAATATTTAACTTTATTCTCCCCTCTTTTAGTTTAAAACCCTTCCTTCCTTTTCCTATATCTGCCTGTGGAAATCTCACTTTTTCAAAAGCCCCCTTGATGTACTGGAAGGGCTGCAGTGAAGAAGGTCTGAGCCTTCTCCTCTCCAGGCTGGACTATCCCACCTCTCTCACCTGTCATTGTAGGAGAGGTGCTCCAGCCCTCTGGGGATCTTCAGAGGACCATGGTGTTCCTGGGCTGAGGAGCAGAGCCCAGGCCAGTGGGTTTCACAGGGAACCCCACAATAACTCTGTCAGCTGCTCCCTGAACTCAGAGTCAGGCTTTAGGCTGCCCCTGGCAGAGGGCAGGGACACCAGCACTGGGAGGGTTAGGATTCTCTCTGCTGGCTGCTCATGTTTCAAGTCCTGGCCCAGCAGGCAGAGCCACCCCTAAAAAGCCATCTGACTTTCTGTTTGGCAGGTGGGCACAGATCAGATTGAAATTAGGGGCCTGGTTTTTTCAGGGATGTTAACTGTAGGATGATGAATTCTCATCTAGATGCAGGATTAGCACAGTCTGCTCACTCTCAGGAGCAGGACAGAGGAGTCCATGATGACTGAGTCCTTGGGATTTGATTTAAATACTCCAGAGTTCAGAAAGCTCTTCAGTCAATCCTTTGGATAGCCATGGGTAAGCACAAGTCCATATTGTACCGTATTGTTTTGTCTAACTAAACTGTGGAGAGAACTTGCTAACATTCTATGTGAAGTTCAGAGTTATATCCTAGTGCAGTACAGAACCTGAAAAATATAAAAGCTAAAACTTAAGGCATCCTAATGACAGAAGATGATGGGGATCCAGGGGCTAATATAAAGCCAGAAAATTTTCAGGTGGAAAAAAAAATATGCTGAAGTAAGGGCTAGTGAATAATAAGATATTGTTCAGGATGCTATAGGTAATTACAAAAAAGCTACCAAGGTTACAAAAATAATGAGCTTTCCATTTTAACCATCAATTCAGATAAAGTGAAAAAAGGAAAATTTTCAGTGAAAAGCACCCTCAAGTATCTCTTTTTAGTTCTCTAAACAAGTTTATGAAAACAGCAGTAGATTCATTGACTTTCAGATGCTTCTCTCAGAGGAGAACATGAAAATATCTTAGCAACTTTTTAAGAAAAGTTAAATTATTTGAAAGGAATATTAATTGCTTAAGTGCTTAAAATTATGGCTATTAATAGACTACATGGTGCACTGGTCTGTCTGTTTCTAGCAGCAATCTGAGTCACTGTGGGTGCATGACCTTCTTTAAATTATTGAATAAATCTGGGTTCTTAAGCCAGATAATAGAAATGTGCCTTACAGCAAACTGTCAGTCAGAAATACATATAAGTAAATATAGATGATATATATAAAGATATAGATTGCATAAATACATATATAGATTCATATATTTATACATAAATGCACTTTTCTATATATATTTATCTGAATTTACATATATGTATGTAAATATGCAGACCAATATTAAATTCTTCATGTTCTAGCCTGGAAAAAAGGCATGTATGAAATAATTCCAGTTCCCATAATGTAGTGAAAGTATTTATGCTCATTTTAATGAGTCAGGGTCGACAAAAGTCCCACAGGGATTAAATTTGACTTAAATGCTTGTAGTGCAAATATTTCTCTGGAGGTTTTCTTTAAGGACTCAAAGTTACTAAGTTACATAAGTTACTAAGCTAAGCAGGAGAATTGTTTATAAAAGTCTCATTTCTGCATTTTAAAGTCTTTTATTCTTTCTTTAAGGACAGTTTTAACTTTACATCTTTTTCCTGAGTTTCAGATAAACTTAACTATAACTTGGCTTTTTTTTGTTATGTAGTCAACAATAGTTTCTAGTCAACCTTGATAAAAAATATTTCTCTTCTAGCCATAGAACCACAGAATATCCAGACTTCAGAAGGGCAGGGAAAAAAAATAAGACAAAGATTAATTTCTTGGACTTCCAAATGCAACAAAAATGGAGAATGTTTGAAGACAGTGAATCTGAAATTTTTGATGCATAGTAACATACTCTGAAGTTTAAGTATTTCTCATTGCTTAGCATGTCACAATCATACAATTTTGGAGTGCAAAAATAGCATGGGTGTGGGTTTTTTAAAAAAGAACAGAGATGGTTACATTCAAAAGGACTTGAACCTATCACATTTGGTGGTATTGGTGCTGTCAGTGACTGTTTTATCTGACCCAAAATCCAAGTGAAGGAGAGATTTTGGGAAGGAAGCAAACGAGGTCTTTTATTCCACATTTTGAGTTAAAGAACAGTTGTCTCAGAGGTAAAATTCTGTTCTTTAAGGCATGGGATCAGAAGATTAGAAGGTAGCCTCTCAGAGAATATTTTATTTTGGCTGGCTAAGAATGGATGTTTGGGATGTGTGTTTGTGACTCACTGTGAATGATATTTATGATACACAAATGAAAGTCTGATTGCTTCAGGGACTGGAGGTTTCACACAGGCTTCCTTCACTCTGCAAAGATTGTCTAACACATTCATGAGCCTTACCAATGCCTACTAAGCACCAAATAGTCCAGTCAGACACTTTTACTGACATGTTTTGGTCATTGCTAATGGTTCTGGGAGTTTGAGCTAAATGTTGTGTCATTTGCTCTCATCCATATGGGAGGGCTGCTGAACTGTCTTCCTTCTTTTGCTCCCTTCTCAAACCTCTAATACATTCAGCAATCTGCTCACCTATTGATACTGGCCTGGACTGGTTCTTGACTGGCCTTTGCCTTCTTTCTACCACCATGTCAAATTATAATTTCCACCTGAGTTTTTCACGGATGATGAACAGAAAATAGCCAGGCATAACACAGCCTATGATTCTTTGGTTTTCCAAGTGCAATCTGTGATTCCATCCCATTCCTACGTGCCAAATGACATTTAGCATTCTTCAGAGTCTTGCTTACTGAAGTCTCAAGGGAAGAATGAAGCTATAGGGCTCCAAAAAAAGCATAGAGAAACTTAAATGTGACTGCATTTCACTATGATCAAAAATGCATGGGAAATGTTCTGCACTCTCTTTTAGCAAGATAGAAGCATGTTCCAAATTACAAAACTGTAGTATAGACTTGGTTTATTTCTTTAGACTGGTCACTCTTACTGAATGCTGAATATTGGCTGAATTAAGAAAAATGTTTGTGTTTGGGGGGTTTTTTGTTTGTTTTGAGGTTTTTTAGATACTAAAATATTATCAGCTAGATTGTGTTACAAAGAAACTGCACTTTCACCAACATGTTTTTCTGACGACTTGAAAAAATTGTTGCTACCTTCCCTGGGGCAATGTGGAGCACAAAGGAAAATGTGTGGGAATATTCCTATTTCTGAAATACTTTAGCAGTTGCTTTCATACCAAAATCATCTTGTCTGGTACATGGTTATCATATCTTTTCAGAATATAATATCTTAGTTATCATATGTATAATATCTTTTCAGAACTTTGGAAAGAAAAAAAGTATCAGTTAGCCAAATAAGAACATTCGCTGCATTATCAGTTTAACTGAAAGGAAAATATTCCCTTAACTAGGGAAAATTCCTAGAAATAAATTAATTATTAATTTCTTTTAGAGCAAGCCTAACCTTGACAGCTTAATATTATTGAAAAGCAGTTAAAATAAATTCATCATTTCAGTGATTTGAAGGAGTATATGGAAAACTGTGACTCAACAAGACTCCTCCAACAGATAGTTGTGTTTTGGCTTCTGCACAAGGCTTGATGGCATTCTCATGAATAGTTGATTAGGCTGGAGAGTGTAATGTCTGCATGCATAATTGAAGCTATACAGAAATAATTGATCTAATTACCAGTGCTATGTAATGTCATTCTGGTTAGAGACCTGTCCCACTGGCTGATGTCTGCCCCACAGTTACCCCTCAAAGAGCATATGGGATATTCTGAAGGAATCCTTAATATTTTCAATTACTCCTTTGCCCTGCAAGGTCTCTTCCTGACTGCTGGTAAACTGTGTTGAATATTCTGTAGTAACCAAACTCATCCCAGCTTCCATATCCAAGTAAATTGTTTGAAGGCATCCAATCTATTGGGACATATGGATTTTCTGTTTGGTATCCCTACATCCTCTCTTCATGAATGCTGGGATGAATAAAAAATACTAACAAAATGAACAATTTTCAAAGAAGAAATGTCCTTCTTTCTCACCTCTTCCCAAGTTAAAGTATTTGCAACATACTTTGCCTGTCCTCTCTCCTGGGACTATTGCCTTAGGCTTTCTGTGAAGATTTTGAACATTCACCTATCACAGTTTAGAGAATATGGGCAGAATGCAAGTGCTCAAAGGGGTTTCTTTGCAAAATCTCTCATTTCCACCTCTGTCAATGCTGACATCTTAACATGTGAGCACAGTCCCAAAATCCTTATTCTGTACTGACTGCAGGAGCTTTCTCTGGAAAGTTTTAGGAGTCACACATCAGATGAGTGTATACATACGCACACACCCACAGAAGCAAGTTATCAGGAACTGTGATAAGTGTGAGCTGAGGATGAGGAAAAGGCTTCCCAACACTTCCAGTCTTGAATTCATGAGTTTCTGTACCTATAGTAACAGAGAGACAACCTACCCTAAAAAAACCAGCAGTAACAAATAAATATCAGACAGAAAACAGAGGTTATTGAAATATGATTTTTAAACTATTAAGCACTGTAGATGGCCCAAAACCAGGCAAGGATTTACTCTTTCAATAATAGAAGGAATTTGCTTCATATCATCTGAGCAAATTTTCAGACAGGAAAACTCCGAAAAGTTACAAATTGGAAATTGCATGGTCCAGCTTTCCAAAGAAATATATTAGAACCCTGCTAGCCCAGTTTCAGAAAGGAATGGTACAAAAGTACTTGATTTTTAAATTATCAGTTTTATGTCAAGAATGACAAGTTAGAGTTTCTTTTCAAGATACCAAAGCCCTCATAACTGATGCAAACATAGAGGAATGCTTTGGATTTATGATTCCTATTTAAAATATCCTTGATTGATTTTATTGTGAACTGTCAGCTTATGGAAGTATTATTGACATCAGTTCAGAAATTTTCACTTAGTGAAATTAATGTGAATTTCCTTTTTAAAAGGGTGAAATGCATCACTTTGGTGACACAAACAGTGTGGAAGTGAGAACAGTTTTTTGGTGCTCCATGTCAAAGCATCAGAGCACCAGTGGAATCATCTCTTGGTTGTATCCAGATAAATCCCATGGATAAATACAGAGAATTCTGTATACCAAGGTAGAATTATTTGCAGTAAATCTCAGGTATATTAATTGCTTAGAATTGTTTTCAGCTTGGGAAATTATTCTTAAAACAAGAAAATGACAATATTTTAATGCACAAGTTTTTTTTCTGTGAATAAGTTTGCTGATGTTTAATGAAATAAATAATTACTTAGGCAAAGACATGAAAAAACAGAGGCTTAGGAATGTATACTAATATAAATCAAGGACATTTTAGGAAGTGAACTGTTTCTTTTATCTATTCTTGAAGTTCCTGAATTTAGGATTCAAGTGGTGCATCACTTCCCCCAATTGTCTACCTCCACATACAAGTTTAATAATACAATAGGATTTATAGTAAAGATAATTGGGACTTTATCAGCTTCAATATAGGTTCTTTATTTGCATACATATGTATTTTTATTTTAAATGTAGTATGTAGAACATTGAACCTTTTAAAGGTAAAGGAGAAAATCATGTGCTAGGTTAACATCCTGCAAAACAAAATAGTTTATGAATCCTCTATCTTAGACAGGTTTCAGCTTGTACATCTGCCTCCACCTTATCTATTTTTCAATTAGGACTTTCTTGATTCTTTGCTGCTTTTGTAAACTAGTTACAAGTATGAGCTGTAAGTCCAGCCTTGCTGGGCACACGTACCCAGGTGTAAAGCTCTGCTGTGGAGGACGCTCCTACAGGGCTCCGAGGAGTTGCTGCTCCGTGTAGCAGAAGTGGAAAAGCCCCACACACCTGAGCGGGCGCTGCATGACAATAGTATGGGCAGGAAAAGTTAATTCAGCAGGAATAAACGAGGTGCCAACTGCAAAACATCAAATCACCTTAAAGTTTCCTACCTCTCTCCCGTCCCAAAGTTAACTTCATATCGGGGAAGACGCCGGGTCTACCCTGCTGCTGGGGAAACCGGGAAGTGTTGATTGCACCTTGCTCTGAAACTTCATCGCTCCTCCAGCACGGAACGCTGAGTTATCATAAAGGTGTGATGGGAACCATTGGCAGCACGGGGAAGAAGACATTGATGGGGCTGCGACTCACATCCAGCCCTGCTCCCACCTCCAGCCCCGCTCCCATCTCCAGCCCCGCGGAGCCGCTCCCGCTCCCGCCCCCGCCGCGGCTGCACCGCAGCCCCGGGCCGAGCCGAGCCGAGCCGAGCCGGGCCGGGCCGGGCCGTTTCCTCTCTAGCTGTGCCCTCTCAGACCTGCTGGCACCCACGGGCAGCTTGGGAAATCACTTCGCGGTTTTGCCAGCTTTTAAGGGTGGCCCCAAACACTACCTGTAGATATCTAAAAAACTGTTATTGACTGTAATAATGGATTATTAATAGCTTGGCAAAATCCATCAGACTCTGTGCTTCAGCTTCCTCATTATATAATCTACCCTTCATGTGGTTTGGGTTGAAGCTGAGAGTTTTGTCTGTGGATATGTTTTACTTTAGTCTCGTTTTAACATGAGAGCACAAAGGAATATCAAGAATGCACACATTGCAGCACTTTAAAAAAATGTGCATATAGTAACTTGGATGCAATAGTGTAGGAAATACTGAAAATCTGCCCCTCGAAACACCTCTCAAGATGCTCTTTCACATCACTTAAAGACTGAAGGAGCCTGTTCAGGTCCCAGCACCCTTCAGTCTCTTAGTGATGTGAAAGAGCTCCACTAGATCCCATCATGCCTCTACAGGATAATCCATAAAAGTACCTGTAAACTCATTCCTTCCAGGCCCACCACCTGCTAGCTGGATTCATAATCAGCACTGCAGCTATGGGTAGAAAACTCGAAACAGTTGTAAACTGTCTTTCATTTAAACTTACATCTGCCCTTTTGAAGTGATGCTGCAGAGAGATCCACCTTTGGGGATGGCAGAAAGAAGTGTGCAACACTGGAAGGTGAAATTTTGCCACAATATTTACTCTCTTCCTTGTTTGAAGATGATAAAACCGAACACCTACAAACATCTATGCTTTCCATTGTATAGCATCCAGTGCTGTTGATTTTTATGTACTCAGGGAGAGTTTTCTCACAGTCTGGTGTTTGCATCTATTGACTTTGTAATCTATAGACAGACTCTTAATGAGCAGAAAAGACAAGAATCTCAGAGATAAAGCCTTGGAATAACAGTGGGCCTTTACAGCTTGTCAGTAGGAGAAAGCTCAAACATAAATATCTGATTTACAGAAGTAACACAACTTATTTTGATAGATTACATTGTTTCTGTTTCAAATTACTCTGTCAATCGAGAAGGAGGAGGTTAAGAGGTCATATTTTTAAAAAAATGCTTGAAAGGGCTCTTTCAAGGTATTTTTCATAAATTTCACCCCCATAATTAATTGCTTATTTGTGATATTGCAGAACCTCTACTTTGTCTGACAAACATGCTGATTTTGTGAAACGTTGCTTTACAATCCCCTCAAACAGACAGGAACAGGACCAAAGCCCCTACAGGTGGACTGAAATGCAGTGGTTTGCGCCACACAGTAGCTTATTGACATGTCTTCATTGCACCTTCATTTCAAGTTTGATCCTTTTTCCCTTGTTTGGTGAGGTTTTGTTGCTGTTTTGACAGTTACACTTCAGAATGGATCATGCAGAAAACCACATAGGCTTTTTAAGCAGAAGTGAGGTCAAGGCTGAGAATGGTCTGTGTTGGAAACTTTCAGACCAGTGGTTATCCAGCAAGAGGCGAGGAAGGAGAAAGATTAGGGTGTAAAGTCTTGAAGCAAAGTGGCAGCAGTGGGGTTTAACTTCATTCTGGAGTATCAGCCCAACGCCCTGGGCCAGCCTATCCACTGGAGAGGGAGCCTTTTGTCTCTCCCGTGCCCTTTCCACGTCGCCGGCACCCGCGGCCGGGGAGGACACCCGGCGGGACACCCTCGGCACCCACGGGCATCCCGCCGCTCCGGGGCCGGGGTGCGCCCCGAGGGGGTGCGGAGAGCCCCGCGGAGCCCCGCCGGTGCCGCGCCGCCGCTCGGGACCCCGGGCACGGGCGGGGCACTGGGAGGGCGCGGCGGCTCCTCTGAGGGCCGGGTGGGCACCGGGGCCTCCCGCTCCAGGCAGAGCGGCCCGCGGGCCCGTGGGGGCCGTGCCCGGACAGGCGGCGCTGGAGGACCCGGCGGCTCCCTCGCCCGCCCCGTCCAGCCCAGCCCAGCGCGGCCCCGGGGCCGCGGCCCGACGGCGCTGGGCCCACGGGCAGCGTGCGGCACCGGGAGCGCCCTCCACACGCGTGGGGCAGCGAAAGGCGGCTGCTCGGCCCCGGAGCCCGCCCTGCCCGCTGCGCCTTCGCTTTTGCAAGGGCTCGATTGCCCGGCAGCCGGCAACAGGAATAAATTACAAAGCCGCACTTAATGTTAGTGACTCTTTAAATGGAATTTTTCATTCAAAGTTTGTCATTAAAATAGAAAGGCCTTTTGGTTGTGACCATACAGGCATAATAAATTGTATATGTTTGCGATACTGAATGAATCTTGCCCATATGCTGCACTGCAAGGCTACATGAATGAAGCATTTACCAAATCAGGCCCACCACATTAAACAGAAAAACAATCTTTATTCATGGTAACTTATCAGTTTCAATTAATCAACCTCAACAATAGAAATTCTGATGTGTTCAAGCAACTTGAAAGCAATAGGTCATCTCCAGGGCAGCCATGTTGTGTCTTTGTGCCTATGGCTTCAGACAAAGCAACATCTCCAATAAATGTACATCCCCACACACAGATGTGTGACTATATCTGTATAAACACCCAGGCGCGCTGAAGGCCCTGGTGTACACGTACGTAGAAGTGTTTAGCTTTTTGTCATACAAAAAGTAATTGTTTGTAAAAGTAATTTTTTCTTTTTTTGGAGCTCCACAAGTTTAAACAAAAGAAAAGAAATTTCCATTGGATGACCATCCTTTCAGTTTCTCTGCTGCTATGTGAATAGCATTGTGCAAACCATTCCAATGGTATTGAAAAGGGGTAACCATTGGTTTGATTTGGTTACACGGTTTCGTAAAGAGCTCCCTCCCACTGCCTTAGGGTCTGTGAAAGGTCTGTGACCTGTTTAGAACTGCCAAGTGAAATGTCATGTCGCCCCTCCCAAATGGGAGTATCTGCATTCATTTGATCAGTATAAAAAATGATTGGGGATGGCGAGATCAGGGCTTTTGAATTGCAATTTATAGCAGTTTACAAAAATGCACATTGTTGGAAAAGAAAACATGGAAGTGTCTCTTTCTAAATTGCATTACCTGTGAAATGTCATTAGTCTTTTTAGGATATTGCATCCTATTTTTTATGATCTCAGAGAGAGGCTTAAATAAAGAAGTTGAGTGTTTGCTTGAGATACGAAGACACAGCACACTACCCACATCACCTGTTAAGTTTTGCCATCAGCTGCTGGAGGAAATGTTTCCCCGTTCCTCTCCAGCTTGCGTCCGTAGCTCTGCTGTCATCACTTGGTGGTGCCACGTATTTCAGGAGATTTTGTCGTTTTGGTGCGATGACACGGGGCTGCTGCTTCCTGGGAGGGTGGTTTGTTCATGTCCAGGGCTCAGCATCCTCCTGCCTCCCGCCGAGCGCTTTGACCACCGCCGCCTTGTCCGGAGACGGCTCCGCCGAGTGCTTAGTTTGTTCCTCCTGCGATTGCCCGCACCTGAAAAGAAACAAAACCAAAGCAACGAAACACAACAGCAAGGAAAAACGAAAAATCGGTTGCACTGATTTAAACCTATCCTTCCTTCAATGTGCCATCTCTCAGCGCCATGCCCCGGGGGCTGCGCCGTTAATGCGCCCGGTGCGGTGCTCGGGGAGCGCGGCTCTGGGGAGCGCCGTGTCCTGGTGCTGGGCACCTTCCCTTCCCCACTCCGTGCCTGTCACAGCCCCACAGCCTCAGCCCTGCCCGGGGATGCCAGGGCTGCCGGGGGGATGCCAGGGCTGCCGGGGGGATGCCAGCGCTGCTGTCCCCGCGGGCACAGAAGGGACGGCACGGGGAGCCGTGGCTTCTCTGCCAGCGGTGCGGGTCAGAGAAAGGTGCGGGGCAGAGAGCAGCGATGGGACACGGCTATTTCAGAGGCAGGAGGGAAGGGTGAAGGGGCCCCGGGTCTGCCCGGGACTGCGGATGCCCTGCAGTGTGCTGGAGCCGGGCCCCGAGGGCGGGGGCGGGCAGGGATGCTGGCTGCAGGGCCACAAACAGCGCAGGGGGCTCAGGGCTGCTCCTTCTCCTGCAGGTGCCGGCTCCAAGGGTGAAGCTCTCCCTCATGACCTCCACTCCTCACCTTGCAGGTGCTCTGCTGCCTCTGAAAGGAGCACCCTGCCCTCCGGGCCGGCTCACGGCAGCCTCGGCCGGGTCACCCTGAGACTCCTCTTCCCCCGCCCAGACCGAACTAAGGAAAATGTTTTGTTTTCCTGCTCGCCTAAAGATGACACCTCAGCGCCACGGAGAGCCTTGGTGCGGCACCTCGGGGACGCCAGGCTGCCCTGGCAGGGCTTCAGCCCCGCGGGCACCGAGCCCTGCGGGGGCAGAGTGGGTCCCTGTGTCCTCTGGGGCTGGTCCGGGCCCCGAGACAGGGGACATGGAATGTCCTCGCCGCCCAAAAGCTGCGCGTCAAGTTCTGCATCCAAGGAAGGGGTCACGGCACTGAGCCTGACAGAGGGCAAGAAGCGTCTGGACAATGGTCTCAGGCACATGATGTGATTTTTGGGGTTGCCCTGCTCAGAGCCAGGAGTTGGAGTTCTATGACCTTTGTGGGTGCCTTCCAATAGAGTGTTTTCTATGATTCTATGACCGTGTTGACTGGGTCCGGCACAGATGCTCTTTGTAGCTGTCACCCAAGGCTGAAACGTTAAAACGGGACAGATAAATTATTAGGAGTAAAAGCCTCGAGCGGCTTAATTGGGAAAAGCAGTCCTGGTTCCAACCAATGTCCGTACAATTGCACACTGCAGTCCACCATTATTCGAGCTTCATCTACTATGCACTATATACCACCGTCTCCAAAGGATTGTTGCCCTAGAAACTTGTTTTAAATCTCCAGCTATATATCAACACCTTGTTTTAGCAGTCCTTGGCTGAATTACAGTTACACAGTTTGGCGCTTCTTTCAAATTTCCTCCCATCAGTTTGGCCAAAGAAAGGAATTTTTCTCCTTTAGAAATGAATTGGCTTAATTAGTAAGTAGATTAATGGCAATTGCTGGTGAGTTGGTTTCCAGCAGAGTTTCACCAGAGAGGGTTAATCGGAGTCAGGTCTGGAATCTTTCCCAGAACTGGCTGCCAGCCATTTCCGTCAACCAATCAACCCCGTAAACAAACGCGCCATCCGCTGAAATAGAGTTTATTTCTTACTGTCATCCCGCTGGAGCCATTTCCCCAAACAGCCGCCACCTCGCCATGGGTTTGAAATGGATCGCCCTGAACTCGGGGATTCTAATTTTCGTTGATTTCCCCAAATCTTTGAAGCGTTTCTCCGGAAAAAAAATATTTGTTGGGCGCATAGGCATTCAATAAACAAGTAACCTGCTTTCAGCAGCCTCCAGCTGAGATTTTTCCCTTCTAAGAAGCTTATAATTCGAGGCAAAATCAGTTAGCATAGCAGGGCAATTCAAAACTCTTTTTCCAAAGTCACTGTCTCAAACGTGGGGCAAACAAGAAAAACATCAGCATTGACTTTGACATCTTTTTCAGCCTTTCCACTTATTTTTTTTCTATACCGATACAACGTATTCATACTTCGACTTGCAGCTGCATTAGTCTTGCAAAAAAAAAAAAAAAAAATCCCTGCTGAGAAATGCATATAATAGGAAAAACAGATCGGCTGGACAGCAGCGTAATTAATGCCAGAAAGGGCTGAGGCCGGTTTCATAGTTTGTCTTTTGAGGATATCAAGACGAGACCTGGTGAAAAATGACGCATGCTTTAACATTTCAGAAAGCTGGCAACTAGCAGCTCTCCCCCCCCCCCCTCCACCCCTCCTTTTTTTTTAAACTTTATGCCTCTGAACAAAGGGGTCGGCAGAACTAGCTAGGTTGTAATGAGTTCTGTGTCCCTAGCACATTAAGTGCATCATGGAAACATATTGTATCGAAATAGTTTGGAGGAGAATACTGGGGATGAAAGAGAAAGGGTGCTTTGATCAGCTCCCTGGGGTCCTGAGTGCGCGCAGACCGACTTGCAAGGACTTATTCAGCTCCAGCGAGACACACTTACAACGCCATTCAAAGAAATTTGCATATCTGTAATTTATCACATTTGTCCCCAACATTTTTGCAAGGTAAATAAAAGTTGGCTGAATAAAAAATATCAATCATCACAGGGCGAGGGAGAGAGGGAGCCGGGAGCAGGGCGAAGTGTTTGTTTAACCAGACTTCGTTTGGAAAACTTTTGCTGAACGCGGGGTAAAACTGACCCCGAAGCGTTTTGCAGTTTATTTAAAGGCGGTGACCGCGCTTGTGACCGCGACCGGAGCTCGGCGCCCCGGCCCGGCCCAGCACGGCCCGGCTGGGCCTGACCCGCACCCCCGGGGCCCGGAGCTCCGGCATTCCGCGGCGGCGGCAGCACCCCCGCGCAGCACCGAGCAGCACCCCGCGCCCTCGGACCGGGCCTCGGCCCCGCCGGTCCCCGGAGCCAGGGCCGGCACAGGGGAAACGGGGGAGCTGGAAATAAAACCTCGGAAAGGTCCCCCGCCAGGGCCTCGCTCAGCTTCAGCAGGCGGCGACCGCACCGCCACCGGCATCTTCAACTTGACCTTGGCGAGGGGTCCGCGCCTTCGCCTCATCTGTCACCCGCGCCCGGTGACAGTGATGCATTTCACGCATTGTCGGGGCAGGGCACGGCGAGAGCCGTCGGGGACGGGACGGGCTGGCTGCGGAGCGGGTGCGCCGTGTCCGGTCGGTGGCAGGGAACAAAAGTTATAGCGAGACGTCTGTGCGGCTAATTCCGTGAAAGGCGCGTCCCGGTCCCCCCCGCGGGAAGGTCACTGTCGCGGGCTGCGCTCCGCCGAGGGGGGGCCGCAGTGCTCCGCGCATCCCGACCCCGCGCTCCCCACGCCGGCGGGCACGATCCGTCCAGGCACGTCCCACAGGCACCGCGTTTTCCCCCATTTCCCAAAACAGCCATTCCCAGCCCACCGGCGCGAGAGAGGCTCTCCGAGCCGTGTTAACACTACAGGGTCTCTCCCCGCTCGCCCCATCGCGCCTCGAGCCGCTTCTCGCTTCAGCGGCAAGGGGCAGCTCCCCGTGGTACCGCCCGAGTGGGGGTAGGACCGTCGGGGATCCCCGCCTCGCCCGGGGCTGTCCCCGCCCGCCATCCTCCGTGGAGCGTCCGCCCGGTCCGCGCCATGCCTCCGGCCCGGCCATGGCTCTGCCCGGGGCCGGAGCGCGGGAGGCGGGGGAGCTGAGCAGCCGCTCTGAATCGGTCCCGGCCCCCGGCGAACTTGGGGGCCTGTGTAGCCGTCGGGGCGCTCGGCGGAGGCATTTCCCAGAACGGGAAGCCGCCTTCATCCGCCCGGGGAGTGCGGAGCTCCTCCGCCGAGGAGTCCCCTCTCTCTGCCCGGTCCCCTCACCGCTCCCGGCAAGGCAGAGGGCTCCGGCCCCATCGGGGCGCGGGGCGCTGGCGGCGGCTGCTCCGGCCCGTGCGGCCCCGCGGCGCTGCCAGTGCTGGGGGAGCGGACAGCCCCCGCCCGGCGGGGCTGCAGGCTCGGGCCGCGCCGTTCCGGCTGGAAATCCCGGCGTGGCGAGGGTCAGGGGGACCGGGATGGCCGTGGTCCGTCCGGGCGGGGCCGGGCAGGGCCGAGCAGAGCCTCTTGGCACCCCGGTGCTGTCCTGCGGGGCGCCAGAACGGGACTGACACGGCGGCACCGGGCCGGCCCTGCCTTCTCCAAGCCGCTCGGCGTTCCGGGTTGCGCAGAGCAGGTGCACGGAAAAAGCGGGATCCGCGCCCATCCGGGGCGGCAGGCGGAGGCTGGGGACGCGGGGACCGGGGCGGGCAGGGGCTGGGCGCTCCCGTGGGTGCACCGGGTGCCGGCTCCCGGCCGCCCGGTAGGCTACTGCGCCCGCAGACGCAAAGTGGAGCGCTGCCCTCGGAGCCTGCGCCGCCGCCCCAGGGGCCGCCCGGGGGGAGCCCCGCTCATTCCGGCGTGGCCGCCGCCAGAGGCGGCCCCGCGGCGCGACGCGACGGCTCCTGGCGGGGCCCTCCCCGGGGCCGCCCCCGGCGCGGCCACCGCACAGGGGCGGCGCCGCCCTCGCCCGCGGGGGCTCCCGGCAGCCGGGCCCCCTCTTGGAGACCTCCATGCGCAACGCGGGCCGGCAGGCGGGAGAGCCCCGCTACCGCCGCCCGCTGCCGCCCGCCGGAGCCCCGACGGCGGCGGGTCCGCACCGGGGGCCGCGGCCGGGACTCGCCCCCGGCCCGGGCCCGCCCCGCCCGCCCCCTCCCGGCCGCGGCGGCGGCGCGGGGAGCGGCGGGGCGCACGTGCGCCCGCGCGGGGTCCTGTCCCGGCGAGGCGCGCGGCGGCGCGGGGCGCGGGGGCGGCGCGGGGCCGCGGCGGCGGCGCGAGGGCAGCGGCGCGAGGGACGCGCGGCGGCGCGGGGGGCACGGACACCCCCCCGAGGCCGGACGGGCCCCGGGAGCGGCTGCGGCGGCGCGCTCGGCCCCTCCGGGCGGTCTCCGGAGAGGCCAGCGGCGGCCGGGCGCGCCTCGCCTGCAGCCGGAGCCATTCATCCCCCGCCCCTTTGTTCGCCCTGAGAGTAACGCCGTGAATTAAAAGAAATGACAATATTTCGTATCTGCTCGCCCGGCCAGGAGAAGGGCCCTTGAGCCTGGCAAAAATCAGGCGGATCATTCATCGTGCCACCCCGCACCTGTGGGCTTGGCATTGAAAACCCCGCGGACCTCTTCCTATTCAACCTAATTATTCCCCTAAGGCGCACAATGGTTGAAATGGAGCAGGTTGGAGTCTGTTTATTGGTCGTAAATGTTTTTCTGAAGATCTTCTGAATCTCATTGTTAGCTCGTTGTTTGAGGCTGCCCTCTTTCTTTCAGACGAGAGTAGCCTTGGACTTTTCAATTTTCAATCGTAACATCTGCTTAATCGTACGGATCAAAATATGGAGACACAAAACATATGTAATGGTTGATTTGTTAAATCCTGGTAATGAGTTATTAACAAGGGAAAACAATAGGGCAGGATGGTGAGAGCCTTATGGTAACAGAGTCACTTTATGCAACGCCTGACGTTTCCCTTCTTGATAAATGGAACTAAGGTCTGAGCGCCAGGTGATAGCAAGAAAATCAATGTCTTTAGGGGCCGGCACTGAGACTTTTTTTCTATGTGAAAAATTAGGAGACATAAAATTTAATTGGCTGATCAGGGGAAAGCAGTGGTCTTAAGTTTAATTGCCAGTAGGCTTAGCGAGGGAGACAAAACAAGATTTGGGCCTGTTTGTTTGCTTGCATCCCAGTGCCGAGTCCAAGTGTATCGTTGAAAATGTGTTTTATTATAACACATGTCATGCTTTACAGTTCCCATATTGTGTAAAGACAATAGTTAATGGTACATTAAAGACAAGCAAACCATGCCAACACGTCTTGGACACATTGTAAGGGCCTCTCTCTTTGCTCGCTTTAGGCAGCTGCAGTCCAGGACCCAGAAGCACAAAAAGAACAAGTTTGAAATACCAGGTGCATCCGAGAGAACCACGACAGGGATTGATATGTTATAGCCCAGGACATGAACCTAGCAATAAAGATATCATTGCGATTGTTTGCGGCTTCCACGCCATGTAAAGCCGGAGGCGCCGGAGCAGGCTGCTTTCTGGCAGCGGAGGCTCTGCCTCCCCGGGCTCCCCCGGCGCCCTCCGCCAAACCCGAGCACCTGTTGGCCAGACCCCGGCCCCGTCGTGGGAATCGCCTCCCGCCCACGCTTCCAGGTCTCGGCAGCGCGGTTTGTTGTGGAGTTATTTAGGACCATTCCCACCGGCTGCGGGATGCTTTGGAAAGCGGGAGGTTTACCAGGGGACACTCAACTGGTGTTTGTTCGACCTCGCAGCTGGTACTCGGTGCCAGCGAGAGATGCGTGAATGAAAGAGGGATGAGATCCCGGGCTCGAGAGGCTTCACGCCCCGCGCCTCGCAGGGCGCTCACCCGACTGCCGGCAGATGAGAGGCCCTGGGAACCGCGGCGCGACGGGTTCACAGTACCCACGGCATCCCCTGCCTGCGCACGGCTCTGCCCACAAGTCACGCACGCCTTCCCATCCCTTTGCTGGCTGTGCAGGCGAGCGGTCTGATGCTTCCCTTCCTTTGGGTGGGGGGCTTGTTGTTTTTTGGGTTTTGTTCGTTGCTTTGGTTTTTCGAGTTGGGTTTTTTGTTGTTGTTGTCGTTGGGATTTAGGGTTTTTGGTTTGGTTTGGGGTTTTTTTATGGAGGACTGTCGGTTTCGGTAATTAAGTTGTCTTTACACCTGGGGCATCACGAGTGATGCTGGCTCGGGAAGCACAGCACCGGCCCGCACACCTAGAATCCGCACCTCCCTGCTGCGACACTGCGGGAAGCAAACCGCCCGCAAGTGCCTCTAACACTCCCTCCCGCCCCAAGCGGGGCTGGGGATTCCCCCCTTTTGTTCTCTCCGACCCTCCCTTCCAGCTCCCGCGGGGCTGCGGTGCGGGCAGCGGCGGAGGGAGGCGGGACGGTCCGGGGCTCGGACCGGCCTCCCCCGCCCCCGGGGCGCCGTCGGGGCAGTGCGGGCGCGGAGGGGAGGCCCCACGGAGCCGGTGCGGGGTTTTGGGGGACAGCGGGGGCTCCGGGAGCGGGGCAGGGGGCGGGGAGCCGCTGCCCACGGGGCCCGGGGGCAGCGCTAGAGGGTGCAGCTCACGGCCGCGGGGAGGAGGGGGCGGGCGGCTGCCAACTGGGGTTGCGGGGCTGTCAGTCACGCCTTCCCCACGCCTGTCGGTACCGCACCGAGCCGTGTTCCCCAGCAGCAAACCCCCCAGAGCCGCCGCAAGAGCTGCGAGCGGCGTTGCGTGAGCCGCCTCTGGGCCGGGGACCTGCACAGGCGGGTCCCTCCTGCCCTGAGCCGCGGATTCTGTCGCAGGAGCGCGGCGCTGGGGTGAATGGATGATGAGTCAGTCAAAAGGAGCTGTCAGTCTCTTTGAAGATTGCGTTTAAAGGGACTTGCCAAGTCAAGACGGGAGAGTGACAAGATAGAGACCCTGGTGCTTTACATGCGAAGGCCGGCTCTTCCGCTTCATCTGCACCATACTAAAGGATGTGTTGAAGCATTGAATCACAAAAAAGTGGCACGCCAAAGAAAAGGTGCCACATAACAATGATTGTAGTGTTTTAATTGTGGGGGAATCGCATCACCAAAGCCAATTGAGACGAACGAGGCTATACACAGAAGGAAACGGTACAACACTTCCATAACTTATAATTAAACTGAAGTCCGACTAACATTTGACTTTCTAATGAGTGTAATGAGATTACATGCCTGATGGAAGCATTTGTGAAAAAGCGACTTTCTGTGTTTAATGAGGTCCTAATACAGGACAAGATCGAATTATAGGTCGGCTCTTTTTCTCTCAAAGAGCCCCGTTTAAGTTCAACGACACCGGTACCGCCCGCCTGCCGCCGGACGGGGAGAGGCTTGGGGCCAGTCAGCCCCGCCGCAGCCCAGAATCGCACGAAAAGTGAGCAAATAAATAAGCAATGACCCCCCCCAGCCCCCGCCCCGGCCCAGCCTCGGCGTGTTTGTGTGTGTAAGTAGCTCCTCTAATTGCTATTGGAATAGATCCATGCCATCCGCGCTAGGGAACTAAATGTGTTTAACTAGGTTAATGCAATTAGCATGCATGCAACATATTGCTCCCACTTTGAGGCAGTTTGGGAAAAAAAAAAAAAAAAAAGGAGAAGGAGAGATGTACAGTATATGATGAGTTATAATTACACCTTGGCTCACCCGGGCCGTTCCCATCCGCCTGGGCACCGCGCGGGGACAGCGCTGCTCCGGCCGCGGGCCGGCCCGGGCATCTGGGGCTCTGCCGGGGGCTGAGCCGTCGGGGCCGAGCCGCGGATGCCACGGGAAAATCAGCACCTGCGGCGTGGGGCCGAGCCCCCGCCCCCGCCGGGAGCGCTCGCAGCCCCCGGCCCGCCCGGCCCGGCCGCCCCCACCCCTCGCCCCCGGGCAGGTGCAGCCCAGCCGTCCCTTCCGCAGCCAGGCGCGCTGAGCTGGGGCTACCGGAGCGATTCTGCCACCAGTTGCACGATGGCTTTGCCGTGCCCCTGTCCCCCCTCCCCCTCCCCCAGCGGCAGCCCCGGGGCGAGGAGCGCGGGGTTTGTTTGCAAGGCGCGGCCGCGGGGGGAGCCGCGGGAGGTTCGGGGCAGCCGGCAGAGCCCCAAGCCCGCCCGGGCCCGGCCTCGCCCTTCCCTCCCGTCAGCCTCCAGGGGCAGCTTTGTGCGGCTCTGGACAGCGCGCCCATTCCCACGGCGGCGCGGTCGGGGGTACGAGGCGGGGGACGCACACCCTCGCAAGGTTCGTGTTGGGGGGCTCGGGTCTTCCAGCTGGAAACCACAAGCGGTGTTGAGACACTGAAAGGAGGGGACCTTCTAGAGATACACAAAGACATCAGTTGGAAGCACTTCAGGAGAGGACGTCAAAAGGGGTGGAGAGAAGGCGAAAGTGTGTCCCCGCCCGTCCCCGTCACCCCCGCGCTATAAGCGCAGCCCGAGCCGGCGGTGGGGCAGAGTGGGGCCAAGCATCTGGGCTGAGGGTGCCATGAGCCTTGGGGCTCACCCCGCTGGGACACCGGTCCAGGCGTTCATTTCAAGGCTTCCTCGGGATGTGGCGGGGCTCTCGGAAGCCGCTTCCCACAAATATACTGCTCCACAACGTACAATTCGGGTTTATTATTAACAAACACAAGGAGAGTCCACGTGCGGAAATAAATTATTTTCACAGGTTCTGACGTATTTCCCCCATTAAAATTAAAAAAAAAAAAAAAGAAAAAGAAAAAGAAAAAAAAAGTGCTGGTGGAATAAACCTATTGCATATCTTTAAAAAAATCAAGATAAATTATATAAATTATATATTCAAAACAAACGATTCTACCTCATTATCACTATTCCGTAATAAATAGATAAATAAATTTGATTGCCCTTAGAGTCTGAATCTTAAATTACATTTACAATATAGGTCTCTACATACAGTATGTACAGAGCGGGCGGGGACCACCCGCGCGGCGCCTCACGCCGCGTAGTCGAAGGGGGGCTCATTCTCTATGTCGTTGACGGAGGGTTTGTTGTTCACCTTCCGCGGGTCCTCGGGGGTCCACACTTTGGCTGTCCGGATGATGTTTTGTTCCTTGAGCTGCTTTTCATCAGTCCACGACAGCGAGTGACCGGCCAGAGGGGGGAGTCCGTAGTCGGGGTCGCTCGGAGAGGGAGATCCTGGAGGGCAGGAGGGAAAAGGGAGGCAGGGGGTTATTGCCGGGGCCGGCATTCCTGCGGATCGCGGTGCCGGGCCTCACCGGGCCGTGCCGGCCCGCCACTTACTTGTGCCGCGGTGGCAGATGATGATTTTCTTGGGCTGGCTGGGGCTCTCGCTGCTGGCGCTGCGCAGCGGCAGGTCGGACTGCACCAGCTCGCTGAGGAAGTTGATGTAGCCGATGGCCAGGCGCAGCGTGTCCACCTTGGAGAGGCGCTTCTCGTAGGGCAGGGTGGGGATGTGCGAGCGCAGCCCCTCGAAGGCGTCGTTGATAGACTGCATCCGCCGCCGCTCCCGCACGTTGGCGGCCTGACGGAGCTGCTGCAGCTCCGCCTCGGAGCGCACCCGCCGCCGCCGCTTGGCCGAGCCCAGCGCCTGGAGCCGCCCCCCGGGGGACAGCAGGGCCGCTCCCGCCGCCCCGCAGCATTCGTAGGCGAAGCCGGGCGAGGCGGGAGACGGCGGGAACGCGGCGGCCGGCGCCGGGCAGCGGAAGCCGCCCTCGGGGTCGCCGCCGTCGCGGTAGTACTCCTGCAGCTGCCGGCTGAGGAAATCCACGTCCGGCTCCAGCAGCCCGTCCGCGGCCAGCACGTCCCGCGGAGGAGGTTCGGAGAAAAAATCCTCCTCGTCGAAATAGGGGGGCGAGGAGAAGGAGTCCAGCCCCCCAGGGAAGTGCTCCAGCAGCACGGTCTCCATGCTGCTCCTGGGCCCGGCGCGGACGGGACGGGGCAGGGGGGCCGCCCCGCCGGGACGCGCCCGCAGCCGCTGTGTCGGGCCCGCTGCCCGAGCCGCCCCGGCGGTGGCGGTGCCGGTGGCGGGGACGCCCCGCCCTGCCCGCCGCGCTGTGGCGGGGCCGGGCCTCGCCGCCGCTCTCCGGGAGGGGCCGGAGCCGCTGGCGCCGCGGGCCGGCACGCGAGGGGTCTTATAACGACATCCCCGGGCGCGTGCCGCCGGGCGCCGCCGCCAGCCAATCAGGGGGCGCAGGGGGGGGCGGGGGACCCCGCGCGCGGCCGGGGGGCGGTGCCCAGCACCGGGCGGGGGGGGGGGGGAGCGGGCCGGACCCGACGGAGCCCCCGCCCGGTACCGCCCGGCACGGCACAGCCCCGCACCGCCCCGCCCGACACCTCCCGGTACCGCCCGGCACCGCCCCGCACCGCCCGGTACTGTCCTGCACTGCCCCGCACCTCCCAACACCGGCCGGCACGGCCCCGCACCGCCCCGCCCGGCACCGTCCGGCACTGCCCCGCACCGTTCCGCACCGCTTGCACCGCCCCGCACGGCCCGGTACCGCCCGGCACAGCTCCGCACCGCCCCGCACCACCCGGCACTGCCCGACACCCCCCGATACCGCCCGGCACAGCCCCGCACCTCCCGGTACCGCCCCGCACCTCCCGGCAGCGCCCGCCGCTGCTCCCAAGGGCGGCCCCGCACGTCGGGCGAGGGGCCCCGGAGAGCCTCGGCACCTCTTCTCAGGAGCCGGTACCGAAACGCGCCTCTGGGCTTTGGCACGGCCTCTCTCTCGGCACCGGGAAGCGTCACCCTGCGCGTTTTACCCCCAGCGCTTCTCCCGCTCCCCGGGAGTGCCGGTCCCCGCCGTCAGCAGAGCCGCTGTCACAGCGGGCATAGGGGAATCGATAGCGCGAGTTTTTCGTGGCGTTCGAAGTGAAGGCAATTCTATCGCAACATCAAAATTCATCACGTCAGCTCTCGCGCCCGGCCGTGCATCGATTTTGACCTCATCGGGCCTCGTTGCGTCATCCCTTTCCCGTTCCCATTGCTCCTCTCCGGACGAGCTCGCTCGGCGGAGGCTCTGTTAATAATTCCCTAACAGACTCTCACTGATTAAAGCCTTAAAAATTCTCACTAGAGTGAAATGGATTACCCGCCAGATTAGGAGAGGATTATCTTTGTCATTAGCGCGGCAATAGTTTGTCCGGCAGAGTCTGTCGAGGTTTATCGAAAGTGACTTTGCAGCGCGCCACCAGCGCGGGCAGAGATCAAACTCCGCGTGGAAACGTTCCCGGGTCTATCAGCAGAGCAAGACAGGGCCAGCTCCGGGAAGGTGATAAATGACCGGACTTCAAAGCCACTGACATGGCCGTGATAAGGGCAGGGAAACGCGTGAGTCACGGGAGGGAACAAAGAACTTTGCAAAAACCGCTTCTTGGGAAGTCCCGCCTGCAGACGGCCCACGCGGAAAGAGCGAGAAGGGAAGGCGGAGACCTGTGCGCGAAGTCAGGAACCGCCCACGCGTGGCCGTGGGGCTGCTCCCACCGTCCGGGAAAGGGGAAGATGTGGGAGTGTCCCGTTACAGGGCCGATGCGGCTGCAGTGCAATTCCCCGTTCACGTCCACCCGCGGGGCGGGACCAGGGACCTCGGAGGGGACTGGGATGAGAGCGTCCGGGCTCCTGTTCCCATTGACGCCCGCCGCCCCTCGATCTCTCACCCCGCACTTCGCCAAGAGCCAGGCTGCTGGATGCCCATTCCAGCAGCGCTGCGGGATGCTCCCGACACCGCCTCTGTCCCAGGCTGAACCAGCCCCGCTCCAGGGGAGCCTTCCCGCCCCAGGCAGCTGCCCCGGCTTCCTCTGCCTCGCCAGCCCTTCGCCCCTCACGGCTGTTTGCTGCACCGCCTGTCCCAGAAACGCCCGCAAGTCTTCGATGCGGTCTGACGGGCGTCGGGTGCGGGCAATTATCCCTTCCCTCGGTCCCGTGGGCTGTGATGGTGCTCACACCGCTCAGAGCTGCCGCTGGCGTTCCGTGCGGCCGGGGCACACGGCTGGCCTCTGTCCTGCTCGGTGGCCTGGAGGGACCGCTCCGAGCGACACGGAGCACGGCGGCCAGGAGGCCCCGCGGCGCTCCCAGCTGCATCTTGGCAGAGGCATCGCTCGCCCTCGGAGCACTCTTCCCGAGCAGCCCTATCCCTCTGAGCCGAAAGACCCACCTGGGAGAGCAAACACAGCTTCGGCACGGCACCGACAGAAATGTTTTCCCTTCCCCGCCCCGGGGCTCCCCAAGGGGTCGCGCTGCTCCCCGAGAGCATCCCTGTCCTTCCTTTGCCCTCCTCAGGGCTGGCTGGATTAAATGCTTCGCCACCCCACGGTAGCTGGGTGTGAGGCGCTGGTGGGAGCCCAGGGACCTGGCGTGGCCAGCCCCTGAGGCTGCTGGGGGCGGTGGAGAGGCCGGGTAGTCCGGGAGAGTCCCCGGCCGCTCCAGCAGCCCCAGGGCCCCCAGGAGCCGCCCGGTTACCGCAGCCGGTGCCGCAGCTGCGCTGCTCTGCCGAGGTGCGGTGCCCGCTCCCCTCCAGCAGCCCGGGCTCCGGGCCTGTGCAGAGCCGGGGAACAGGGGCTCGGCTCCTGACCCTTCTTGTCCCGCTGGGACGCATCTGAACGGGAGCCTGCCCCTTCCCCACCTTGGACCCGCGCAAGGCAGAGGAATCTCCTTCTTCAAAAGCAAATGGACTTGAGTGCAGCCAGGGAATTATCGCTACCATAGCCAGAAGCACAAGTATAAATCTAACATATACCTTGCATCCCTCTCAAATCCATGTAACACCTACTGCAAAACACACAGAAAATTAAGAAAGCAAACCCCTAGCTACACCAAGGTGATTTCCGGGGAATTTCCTGGCCACAGAGCTGGCTCTGTTTTCTCCCTCCCAAGGAGTCATCACCCATGGGGTGGCGAGTCCTTGCTCATGCCACTTTCTGGCTGGAGCCGGACACTTGAAAGCCGATGAGCAAACCATGTCGAGTGGCTCCTGACCCCACTGCCCCCGCTCAAGACACGCAGAGCCACATACATCCACCTTGCAAAGCTTCCACCAGGTCAGGCAGGCTAAGTGCTGCCAGATCCTGAAGGGGAGTAACACCCCCAAACAGGCTCTTTCCCCAAAATCTCTGCCACCAGCCTCCTGCCAGAGCAGCGTTTTGAGCACGGTATGTCACTCTGATCGAGAACATGACAATGCCAGGGTACCTCTCCTTAACGCCTTGGTGGAGCATCTTCCCGACAGCCTTACTGAAGGTCTTAAGGGGTAAGAAAGAGGAGAAGAGGATCTTTCCTGTTGGTCCAAGAGCAACATATGCCCAGAGGGGCTGGGGAGCCCAGATCATTTACCATGGCAGTTCATTTACCACGGCAGTCTTTCCCTCTCCCCCAGGGCTGCCGGTGCCCGCTCAGCTCTGGCTCACGGTGGTACCGCGCAGCCGGGGTGATGGGAATGCCACACTGGGGAGGTGGCGCGACACCACCGGGCCACAAAACTCAGGCAGGTAGCCTGGGAAGTCAGTCTGTGCGGTCTGTGTGCCCCTGAGAGGCAGCTCTGTCAGGACCGACGGCGAAGGGAGTCAGTTGCAAAGGGAAGCGAAGGGATATTTTGAGAAGCCACTGTTTCCAAACTGTTGGGGGCTCAGAGCTTGTCTTGAAACCGGCCAGACCTAACAGATCATTGGAAAATTTGGGAGCAGTGTCCCAGGGAGGAAAACGATGCAGGGAGAGCCCCAGGACAGGCGTGGCGCGCAGGCAATGAATGGAACATCGCTCCCCGGCTCCGCAGCGCTCCATGCGACACCCGGCAGGAGCGATTCCCTCTCTGCGCCGGACTCAGCCCTCATCCCTGCGGCAGTGATGGCTTTAAAAAGGAACGATTCCAGTTTGTACATTTGCCTTTGGGAGATGAGTACCGTCTCCGAAGGAACTGCCTGAGGTGCGGGAAGGTTCCTCTCGGGTTGCCCAAGATATTACAAAAGGAAATGTGCAAAAAACCAGGAACATGTACAAGCGGAGTCTGGGCCGCCGCGCAGCACTTGGGCACCACCGCCTGTGTCGCAAACTCCCTTCTTTCAATATTTGTCCAGCACGGATGTCTCACCCGGCCCCGTTTTGCTCTCGGGAAGGGCACCTCCCTGCACCGCTCTCCAGCAATGAAAATGGATGAACAGCGCTTGACACGTCGCTATTTCTACTCACTGAGGGCAGTAACAAGTGTTAAGGGGGAGGGAGAAGGGGAGTGGACAACGAAAACACCTTTGGACACCTTTGGGTGCTCGCCAAAAGGCGCATGGCCTTTTCCTCGGAGTCAATGCCCACACGACAAGTCTAGCTGGCAGCCACCTTAATGGGAACCAGGATTCGCCAAAGAGACAGGGCAGGACACGGGGCCATGAAGGGCTGCCTGGGGAGTCCGGCCCACCAGCGCCCACTCCCGACACTCCACGGGACCAGGCAGAGCCCCTGCAGGGGGAATAATGAAAGGGCACGGACTTTGCATTGAGGAGACCCAGAGCACTCTCGGCCCTGACTCTGCTGCGGTGCTCGGTCCTGTGCACTCCCCCGCGCAGTAAATCGAGCCCAGCCCAGGAGAGAGGCCGAGTAGGAATTTATGATAGAATTTGTTTTATTTTTAGGGTTGTGCTTTGTTTTAGGGGGGGTTGGCATTTGCATCTAACCGCTGCTCCTATGACGGGGTGCTGGGCTGGTTGCAGCGGCAGCTGCAGGGTGTGGTTGGTTGGTTGGTAAGCTTGGGGGTTTCCTTTGTGTCTCCAGTGCTTGTTATGGTTTATTTAGGGGGAATGTTGGTGGTGTTTGTTTATTCAATGTCGCTGGCGGCGGATCCTTACCCAGATCCAGCCAGCTGGAGAGTTTCAGGGGCTCGTCTTGTCCAGGGCAAGAGACGCGCCTGGCCTGCCGCCACCTATCGCTTCCCGCTGATAGAGAGCTTTCCTCTCGAGGTCTCTTGGAACCGGGACGGAAAGCGGGGACAGTCCCTCTCCCCGAGGGGCTGCAAAGCTCACGGCCCCTGCCATGCTCTGTCCTTAGTGGGACAGGCTGCCAGTCCCGGCTCACTGACTGTGCCAGCACCTGCCGCCCTCAGCGCGTCGGGCCGGGCCCGAGGGTCGAGTCCTGGCGGGCTTTGCACTCCCCAAAGGTCTGTCCCGATCCCCATGAGCCCCTTCACACGCCCATGTCAGGGCTGTTTTAGCGGGGGGCGCGGCGGGGAGAGTCTCCCGTCGGGCAGCAATCAGGACACAGCACCGGGCGCTGCTCCTCAGACCTCGGCGGGGATGAGCCCCCGGTGAGGAGCGGCAGCGCCCGTCCTTGCTCCTGCCCGCGCCCCCGGAGCTCCGCGGGTGCTGCGGGAGGGGCAGGAGCTGCCCGGCCCCGTTGCCTCCGAGCCGCCCCAGCCCGCAGGGCCCCGGCTTCCACTGTCTGCCCACGTCTCACCCAACAGCTGGGACACGGAAAATGGATAACGGGGGGCGTTACAGGGGCAGCAGTCCGAAGTGAAGGGGACACACAGGTGAGAGGCGAGATCCCCGCACCCCGCACGCTGTCTTTCAGCCCAGAGTCTTGTGAAGCAGCTCCAAACTCGTGTGATGTTCCAGAACTCATGTGATGTTCCTGTTAGCCGAAGATGAGGCAAAACCCGAGGTCCCCAGAAGTGCTCAGGTGCGTTTGGTTTCCCATCCAGCTCTTATTCCTATATTACCGGCATAATTTTCCTGATTTCTATTGTTGATCCAATACTCTTCATGGGGGTCATTCCGCAGGCATGGAAAGACAAGTCAGGAGAGCTCCACCTTCATCCATGTGGCCTCTACCCAATATTCTTCTCAAATCTTCATATCCACACTGTCAGCGTTTGGTTAAACAAGAAGTCTGAAGTCCATAAAGTCTCAGTGGAGCAAATTCTGAGTACGATTATTTTTCCCTCAAATTATAAAACTCAACAGCTCACCTGTTGGGATCCCTTGGCGTGTTGCACTTATTCAGAGTTGCAATGTTTGATTGAGAAAAGTAGCAGGACTATTTTAAAAGACGGGACCAGAGTTTGCCCAGTATCTATGCAAATGATAATTACCAGGAGAGGTAATTTCTCACCAGGTAAGTGAGAAGAAAAAACCCTGCACTTTGTTGATCAACTTCTAGGAATTTTTTACCACTGATAGCATAATTGAAATCACACTTTGTTCAGTGCAACCGTGGGGCACTGTGGTTTTCATGGTAATAGACTTCTACACAACTTTCCTGGTCTGAAAACGCGGCGAGGAGTCCCACCCGCCAGGCACCAGGCAGGGCTGAGCTGCCAGGTACTGGAGACCCAAAATCACTTTGCAGGTAGTCTGCGGGAGCTCGTTTGCTTCCCGCGGGCCAGCAGAACCTCCCCAGCCCACGGCACCCCCGGCTTTGCAGCCCAAGCATCCCTGGGGCAGGGAGGGGCCCGGGGGGCGCGGAGGGAGCAGAACGGGCCTTGGCGAGCCCACCCCTTCCCCCTCCACCATGTGCGGCCCATAAACAAGGCGGGGAAAGGCTCTCCCCCCTCGGAGCCGCTCCGGGGCGAGCGCGGCGCGGCGGGACGCGGCCCCACAAAGGCGGCGCGGCGGCCCCGGGGCTCGCCCGCCCGGCGGAGGAGGCGGCACCTGCAGCCGGGGTCGGCCCGGCTGTGCGCCCTCCCCTCCAAGCCGGTACCTGGGCGCTGGGCTGGTAATGCACCATGGCGGGCCGCCTTTCAGGCTCTTTCAAGCCGAGATCGCGGAGGTCACCGTGTCTGCAAACCCCCCTCCTCCGGCCGCTCGGGCCGGGGTGCCAGTGCGGCAAGCTGGAGAGCAGGCACAGCCCATGGGAATCCCAACACTTGTGCCGCCGGCTCCCTCGGCCCGCCCTTCTCCCCCCTCCCCGTCCCGAGGAACCGCTGAATGTATCAAATGAGCTGCAATCGATCTGCGGGCACGGGGGAAAATCAAATTATATGGTGCGGCTGGGCGGTCGCGGCAGGCAAAAGGTGCGGGCTGGCGGCGGGCGGGCTGCCGGCTTCCCTGCGCCGGAGAGCGGAGCGGCTGCCAGCGCCAGCCGCGCTCCCACCGAGCCCCGCTTGACTTCCCCTGCCGCTCCCTACGGGGGCTGAAAGGCGGGGGCTCGCCGGCTGCGAGGGGCTCGCCCCATGCCCGCTAAACGCCGTTCCTCGGCCGATCCCTGCCCGTCCCGAGGGGCCCGACGGGCTCCCGGCCGCGCCGCCGGCCCGCGCAAAGATTCCCCGGCGGCTACGGCAAAGCACGTGCGGGGAACGGGATGGGGCGGACCGCAGCGAGGTCGGGCATGAGAAGTCCTCCCTTCTCTTCTGGTGCCCGTTTCAGGTCTCTCCGAGCTTCTCTCCCGGGCCTGGGCCTGGCAAAGGGAATCAGCCTCTCCCGGCATCGCCGCCGCCGGGCCCGTCCCGCACCTGCGGATCCCGGGGCTCGCCGCCCCGGCCAGAGGCGAGCCGGGCACCCGCCAGCCCGGGTGGCAGCACCTGCCGAAGCCGCGGGCTGTGAGCGGAGGGGGTTCAGACAGCGAGCTCGTACCTGAGCCCTTTCTCGCCCCCCAGACGCGAGTACGGGTTCGGCTCCTCTTGGGAAAGCCCCGCGCGGGGCCGGCGGTTGTCGGCGGCTCCATGGGAATCTGGCCACTTGTGCCGGCCGCAGCCGGGAGGGGGCTGTGCTTCCTTTACAAAAAGAGACACAATTAAGCAAAATGCTCAATGAACATTATAAATGATGTGCAATCGCCTCGCAGATTGCCTAGCAAATCAAATTATATGGTTGCTCACGGATGATTTCCATGTTCTTTAAAACGCAAACAGGTACTTTCTAATTCGGGGGGGAGGAGTGTTGGTAGTTTTTTTCCTAGACAAAACAACAACAACAAAAAAGCGCAGCGCTTTAAAATTGCGAAGCAATGCCACACGCTGAAAGGCGGCTGTGTGAATATTCACGTTCTCCTTTGTTCGCCTCTGAATTTCACAATAGCCCGGGAAGGGCACGTTCACTGCGCTCTTGTAAATTTACCAATCCTTGGCGAAAACCGCCAGGCACCTGCTTGGCAAAGCACAAAACTGCCCACGTTTCCACCAACAATTTACTGTTTCATCAGCTTCTAAATTGACCCATCAATAGAAGGGCTTAAAGTTAATATCATTCCCACCAGCGGCGGTGCCCGGGCTCGAGGCTCTGCGGCTGTGCCCGCGCTTCTGCGGGAGCTGCTCAGGTGGAGCGGGGCGGCCGTGCCCAGCGGGGCCCCCGGGGCTGCCCTGCCCGGCCCGGGGCACCGGCACGCCAGAGGGAAATGCAGCCACGGGGCTGCAGGGTGCGGGATACCGGGTGAATGCTGGTTTTGCAGGACCGGGGCGGCGCAGTCTCTCCTTCAGCGCAGCGCAGCGGAATGAGACCGCAGCAAACCCCGCTGGTCCCCGCAGGGATCGGGCTCCTCCAAGGGGCCGGGGCGGCCCCAGAAGGCGCCGGCAGGCTGGGAGCAGGGGCTGGCTGCCCGGGCTGCCCAGAGCCCCCGGTAGGGCTCTCCCGTGCCCATGCCCATGCCATGCCGTACGGGGGTGCGGTGTCCCTCCCGCTCCCCGTGGGGAATGCATAAGCAGGGCCCTGGAGGGAAGCAGTATGCAAAAAGCACATTTGGTAAAGAGTCTCTCATCTTCCAAGACACAAAATCGCTCAAGAGAAGGGGAAATGGTTCCTTGAGACCAGGTCCTGACAGCGCTGCTCTGAGGCAGGATTGCTCTTTTGAAACACTACACGAGACTGTCCCCACGAGTGCAAAAGGGTTCGCTGAAACACAGCAGGGCAGGGCACAGCTGGTGGAGCGCTAGAGGCTTGCTTTACCGTGTAACAAGGGCACTAAGGCTCCCCAACACCAGCTGGCAGGAGGCGCTGTGATTTGGCGTCAATTTTTTTATTCCTAGCCATTTCCAACAACTCAGAGTCTTATCCCAATGGGTAACAGAGCACTTCTTCATTCTGTTAAGCACCTGCGTTATGTAATTTCTTCCATAAATAAAACCAGCTCTAGATTAAATAGAAATTAAGCTTTCCAGTCATTGACCCTTTTTGTTGGTTAAAGACTCCATTAATTTTCTATCCTCCTCCCTTGAATTCTTCCTCCCTGGTTTATGCCCATCTGTTCCTGTGTGGGTGTTGGTTCCCATGAAAGATCTCAATCTCCATGGGATTTTCCCTTAGGTCGATAGACACATGTTTCTTTCCACCTCTCACTTTGCCAGGGCAAGCAAAGCAAGCTCAGGATTGGACTCCCCCTTTCTTTGTCACCTTTCCCTGCCCTTTTCCCCATATAACTTAATCTTCTGGGATAGCCGGAACCATAATGGTGCACAGCTGTCCACAGAGTTCTCACAGCTCCTTGGAGAATGATGTCAGCATTTGCCTTTCTGCCAAAATCCCTCACTTTGTACTGCAAAGGTTACATTTACCTTTTTCATGGCCGTGTTCCTTCAGTGGCTCATGACCACTTTGTCATTAGCTGGTGACCCAAGGTCTTTTCCCTCCTCTTCCTGGCAAGGACTATGGAGACACAGCCACAGCACATGTTCTTAACACACTTGCCTGAAGTGCCACCTCGTAACGCTGGATTTCTTTCCTTCTTTGCCACTTTGGTCCTCACAGTGCTAGGCTTCTTCTGATGATTGTTCAAGCCCCTTCCACATGGGATGCCTTTCCTGCTCCATGACTGACCAATATTTTTCACAACCCTTCTTTTGTTCTACAGTTCTTCCTGAAAAATTTTATGTTTTGACCATAAGAGCAATGAGATTACTATCCTGGGCCATGGCATAGATCCATGTGTTGAAGAGTTCTTGATACATTTCCCTCTCCCTCCCTTCCATGAACTTGTCTAATGGCTTTTAAAACTAAAGTAATTTTATTACAAGTATTAGGTACTATTTAGTAGAGCTGAGTTTTGAAATTATGATTCCTGTCTTGGAAAGAGATAAGGCTTAGAGATGCAGGAAAAACCAAAGACTTAAAAGCACCTTAAGAGTCCACATTTCTCAGGAATCACCCAGCAACTACCACATAACTTCACAAATGCCTCTCACAAGGGGATACTTTACATTGTTGATGTTTTTTTTGAGTAGTCTTGGGTGTAATATCACTTCAAAACTATCGTGATGACTTTTGACGAGAATGGCTGACTTGTCAAGGTTGCTCAGTTCCAGGAAAGGATTTCTGCTGCAGATCCCTCAACCCTCACTTCTCAATGCAGTTGTTTGTGTCCAGCCCAGAGTCAGAGATATTTTTTGGCTCCCTACTGAGCCCAGTGGGTCTCTCCTACATTCTTTGTTGATCGCCTGCCTCTCACTAACCCAGGAGCCTTGGGGCTGCGTGCCCAGCACCTACAGTTTAGGCATTGCAAAACCACATCTCTGCATCCATTTAGCCCTGAGGCTTTTATCTTCATGGCAAATTATTAACCAAGCCAGGGACACGAAAAACATCTACACAAGGAGATGCTGCATTTCCTTTGGAAGTTGTCCACACACAGAAGGTACTGTTTTACTCAGCCTGGTAGCTCTTCTCCAGAGCTCGCCTTCTGGGAGGCATGGGAGAACATTGTTCATGCCACTCTATGAAAAACTTTCTCACAACAAAGATTGTTTTCATGTCTCTGCTGAATGACCTTTTCCTGAGACTAAGCAAATCCATATCCCTTCAAGTGTGCACTTCTAAAACATATTAACATTTCTATGGTGTTTGCTGCTAATTTCCCTGTACCATTTCTTCAAGTGTAGTGTCCAAAGCTGTACTTAGGCTAATCCTCACCAGTGCCAAGTAGAGCAGAATAATTACCTCAGTGCTTTACCCAAAACACTGCTGTTAGTGTACCCTCAAATGACATTTGTTTTTCTGCATCTCCCATTTTGCATAGAGCATAGTTCACAACAGCCAGTTGATCCTTTCCTGTACTACTGCTGCATTATCAGTTATTCATTTCACAAATCATGCATTTGTTCTGTCTTTTCTCCCAAGCTTGCATTTTGTACTTGTCTTATTACAGTGCAGCTTATTGATTTCAGGCAAGCTCTCTAATCTGTGAAGATCAATGTGAATCCCAATCCTGTTCTCCAAATAAACCTCTCCCAGCCAGCACTCTCAGGAGTGGAATTAAGCGCTCTCTTTCCCCAGAGTCTATTTATTGTTGCAAACACTGGAGCTGCAACAGACACCTGCAGGACTCCACTTGGCACATCCAGCTTTGACAGTGGACTGTGGGTGAGCGCTTTCACATCATTCAAATATTATAGGCTCATTTCAATCCCTATTTTATTTAGATCTCATTAAAAGGCTTTGTTTATAAGAAGAGAAAAGGCTTTGGACACCAACAAAGTTGACATATATTACATATATGCCTTTACACACTTGCCTAGTTAGTCCTTCAAGTAAGAACACTGAATTAATTGGAAGTGATATGTTCTTGATTAATCCATGCTGATATGTTTTACTGCCTTCTTATCACTTATGTGCTTACAAATTGATTAATAATTGACTCTCATTATCATGGTTAGGCTGATGGATTTATGCTTCCCAGGACTCTCTTCTTTGCTCTTTTTAGGCTTGTAAACACATGCCTCTGGCATCAACGTCCTCGAGCAAGTCACTTAGGGTGTGAGTCCTCATTAACTTCATCCAGACAAGAGCTGGACACTAATTAGGAGAGGGATTCAGTACCTCACACAAAGCAATGACTTATATGGTCCAGTACTATGTTAAGTACTACAGAGTATCCAAAACTTGGTGTTGCACGGCTTTGCAAGGGTTCCTCAGGGGTGAAGAGATAGACGAGAATCTTGGTCTCATGATCAGAAGGCTGGATTTATTATTATATGATATATAATACATTATGACTATATTAATAGGAATAGAGAGAAAAGTTCAGAAGCTGCTACGCTAAGAATAGAATAGGAATAGGAATCAACAAAGTTCTGTGTCCAGGCAGAAAGCAAGAAAGCTCTCCTGTGAGTGGTCAGCAAATCCAAACACTCACAGAAGACCAGTCACAGGTGCACCTGCTGCATTCCACAGCAGCAGATAATTATTGTTTACATTCTCTTTCTGGGACCTCAGCTTCTGAGAAGAGGAAAAATCCCAAAGAAAGGATTTTTATGAAAAAATGTCAGTGACAGCTTGGGGCTTGCAGATATGACACAGGATCAACAGGAGACCTGCACCTTTCTGGGGGCTCAGCTGGAACTTCCATGCAGGCTATCCTTGTGGGATATCTGATTTACAACAGGATTGGGCATCTACATCTGTGCTAATGTAACTGCCCTCCTAAGTATAAGGTGTTCATTAATAGTCAAGGGGAAAAGATGGGTGCAACAAACCACCCTCAGGAGGGAACCTTTTTAAAGTGGAGTCTGGTGGCCATTGAAGATGCCGCTCTTGGTTACCTGGCAACAGAAGGAACTGAAACAGTTTACCTGCAAGTCAAAGGACTAATATTTAGGCAGCTACATGTTTCTCAGGGCATCCTGCCATTAATGATTCAAAAGCCTAACAAGAGTTTTGAAGAACTCAAACACCATGCACTCAGTCTGGCCCATACTTAGTCTGGCTGATTTTTTAGCATTACTGAAGATATGCCATGTAGGAAGATAATTCAAATTATTTCTAGACCATCTTTACATGCTTATAGGTCACTAACAACTACAAAGAGAACTTGCACGGTTTAAACTTCAGCTTATGTGTTTTTCTTGATTCAGGAGAATCCAGGGTTTCATAACTCAGCCCTACCTACTGAATGCAGAAAACAGCCTTTCACTCCCTCTCAGGTGAGGATAACCAGAGGAAAGCTTGCAGGGCACTCTGATCTGTGCTAACAGAGCCACAGGCACCCAAGGCAGATGCATGAAGTAGTGCAGACTGTGAAACTGGGAATTTGCATGAGCTGGGTAACAGCTCCCTCCAAATCTACAGACAGGACGCCAGTGGCAAGACATGCCTAACCCAAAAATATGCAACAGTCATATGCAATAAATTTGGAAATATCACATCAGATGACAATTTAATATTTTCAACAATTTCTTGTTACCAAAACTCTCAAGACCTCTTCTGGACATAGCAAGTCCCAAAGGTGTGTGAGCACTGCAAATGCCCTCCATGCATACAGTCAGGCTCATCTGATGTACGAGGCTTTTATAATCAATTATAGCTTAATGACTGAATGAATGAGTAAATTACATAGAATATGTGTGAGAAAAGGATAGCTTGAGAAAACAGCTTCTCCATCATCTGTGCCTTTATTTGCAAGCTGTCAGAAACCTGTAGGAGAAGTTCCACTGCCAGTATCTTACAGGCTGTTTGATTTGATTTAATCCATGGCTCCATCGGCTTCCCAATCAACAGAGCCAGCAAGGAGTTATCAAATCCAAATGAGCTGCTGCAATTTCCCACCACACCACGGGGACTGAACCTGAATTGCCCCAGGCCACCTGTCCCCCCTCACCACTGCAATGTACAGTAGAGGGATTTAGGCCTTATTTGTCATCTTTTGTCTGCAGCCTTGTTGTTTGGGTGGGGCTGCACCTGTTCATGGCGAGTGGGAATCCCTTAATTATGGCTGTGGGATGGGCAGCAGAGCTGGCCCTGCACCCTGGCACACAAAGGCTTGGGGCAGTCGTGTGAATTCAGTGCCCTCTTTCTGCCATGCCAGCATTCATTGCAAATCCTCCATAGGGCTTCACGGCTCAGCTGCATTCCCAGGGCTCCTGCCTGGTGTTTCACACACCAGATTGTCCTCTCTTCAGAGGGCAGAGATGCTGCCTCCCTTTAGTTTGGATCCCTGGGGACTGCAATTGTTTAGGAATAGCAGCCAAGACACAATAACACATTTTAAATTAACATTAGCATTTATGGTTATAACATTGCCAGTTTTTTATTGTTATCAGATGCAAATGGAGTTCATATCTGATATGACCCTTCAAATACATGGTAAACATATTCCCATGTATTTGAAAGGTCATGTTAGCAAGGATAGCTTGAGCCACAAGACACATCCAGGTTACACAAGCTAAGGAGTCCTCAGAGGTGCTGCTATCCTGGTATCAGCACAGGCTGGGGAATGGACAAGTGAGAGCAGCCCTGCCCAGGGGGGCTTGGGGGTGCTGGTGGGTGCGAGGCTGGACATGACCCAGCCATGGGCACTCCCAGCCCAGAGAGCCAAACCTGCACTGGGCTGCATCAAAAGCAGCCTGGGCAGCTGCTAAAGGGAGGGGATTCAGCTCTCTGCTCTGCTGGTAAAGGGAGGGGATTCTGTCCCTCTGCTCTGCTTTGGTGAGACCCCACCTGCAGTGCTGCATCCAGCTCTGGGGTCTCTAGCAGAGGAAGGACATGGACCTTTTGGAGCAAATCCAGAGGAGGTCATGAAGTTTGTTAGAGGGATTGAGCACCTATGAGGAAAGGCTAAGAAAATTTGAATTGTTCAGGCTGGAAAAGAGAAGACTGACTTAATAGTGACCTTCCAGTACCTAAAGGGAGCCTACAAGAAAGATGGAGAGAGACTATTTAAAATGGTGTGTAGTGCTAGGACAAGAGAGAATGGCTTTAAATTGAGAGTAGGTCTAAACTAGAATTTATGAAGAAATTATTTACTGTAAAGGTAGTAAGGCACTGGAACAGGCTGCCCAGAGAAGCTGTGGATGCCCCATCTCTTGATGTGTACAAGGCTGAATGGGGCTCAGAGCTACCTGGTGTAGAGAGGGAGATTCCTGCCCATGACAGAGGATTGAATCCTTTGAGTCCCTTCCAACCCAAACCATTCTGTGATTTTACAATTCACCTCAGTCTCTTCCTTCACTCATTCCAGTTACCTGCTGAAACCCCTGTCCATGCTGCCTCACTTCAGTGGGTGCCTCATTCCCTTTCTCCCCTGCCCTGCACCTGGGTCACCGACTTTTGCTCTCTCTTCTCCTTCCCTACCCAAGATCTGTCCCTCTTCATTTCAAAGGCGACTGTCTCTCACCAAATGCTGGCAGAGAAGATGCTGATGGTGCTGCCAGCCTCCATCCTTTAATTCCAGAGGCAAATGCCATATAGTGCTCTCAAGACTATGAATAAGTTTGTGCCTGGATTACGCTCTGGGGTGGAAACGTGACCTGCTCAGAAGGAAACGTGTGTGATGTGTGTGTGATGTACCTGGCTGCAAAAATCGGCCAAGTTTCCGTTTAGTGTGAGCACAGACACCCCCAAACTCCCCATACAATAGTTTACTCCCCCTTTCCCAGGCCAGCTCTCCGCACTCCCCCCGGGAGCAGCGCCAGGAGCCGGAGCCTCGGGGCTCTGCCGCCACCTCGTGTCGCCGCTCGGAGCGGGCCGGCAGCGGCGCTGGGATCGCTCCGCCGCTTGGAGAGCCGCGACACGACCGAAACAGCCCCGAAACCCAGAGATTTCCTTCCTCCCTAGCTCTCACTGGAGTGGCCTCTCGTTCGCTGCGCTGCTGCCCGGCCGCAGCCCGGCTCGGAGATACCCTCCAGCCCGCCCTGGTTCGGCATGGAGGATGGGGCCGAGCCCGGCCGCTAACCACCCCAGTGAAGAGAAAGAGCAAAGGTTTAACTGGCGCTGCCTCCATCTCCTCACAACACCCGGACAGCCCCTGCTCCCCTCGCTGCTGGCAGCGCGCAGATCCGGGACCGTCCCTCCCATCCCTCCCATCCCTCCGCACCTTCTTTGAACCTGCTGTAACAGCCACGGGGATAACCGGGGCTGAGAGCCAGCTGTTGTGGGCTTATACGACAAATGAGAGATTCAGATGTAAGATTGATAGTAATTAGATTGCCACCTGCTATCGCTTTAATCCGTATCCCGGATTTTTAATTAATATTGGGGGTGGGGGTGCAGTTGGCACATGAATACATGAGGACTATCTTGTAAGGCACAAAACATTAGGATTGTATCCCAGGCACCACAATTAGGGCTGCCCGTTTTTTGGTTTAGCCTCCACTGTGAATTTCGGTCTAATTTTTCAACATTTTCCTCCTGAGTTTTCTAAGAAGTCTGCACTCTGTCCTTTCATCCATCCATCCATCCATCCATCCATCCATCCATCCATCCATCCATCCATCCATCCATCCATCCATCCATCCATCCGTTTGTTTGTTTGTTTGTAGCAAATGCAGTCCATTTCATTTCAGGCTTGGACAGCACTTCCCAGTTTGGCTTCCTGACAACCTCCTGCATCAAGTGGCCTGCATTCATTGGCCTTGTGTCTGATTTTCATCAGGTTTCTCTCTGAAGCCTCTTCCTCCTGGCTGTTGCCCAGGTGAGCTGTCTGCTGCAGTCAGTGATAATAGCTGTCTGTAATTAGTACTTAAACACATTTGTAGGTTGGGGCTCACTTCTTCCCCCCTGCTTTGGACAGCACCAATCTACTTTCAAGTCACGCTTCATCAGAAAAAGAGAACACCAAGAATTTTGAAAGGTTTGCTATCAGGTTCCACAAAGGGATGTGCTTGGGAGGAACACGTTGGTTTTGTTGGAGAGACACACAAAATAGACTATGATTTGCATAAGGAGCTGAGAGAGAACTGAATGAGGGGTCGAGGGAAGGGGTTCATTGACTTCAAAGAGTGTTGGATCAGATTCATGCAGACCATCTGCAACTTCCTTTGATGCACCAGCAAACTGGAGATAACAAGCCTCTCTTCTTTACATCCCTGCGTGGGGCATTATGTGAAGAAGGACTTTCAGCCTGGCAATGGCACAAGCCACTCTTAGAAGAGAAAGTAGATCCATATAATACGTTTGGGGGAAGCTGTTTTTCCGAGGTGATTGAATGTTGCAGCAGGTTTGAAAGCAAACGTGCCCTAGAGGTCACTGCAGAGCAGTCATTGAGTCGCAATGTGTTCGAGGGAAAGTTGTCAGAACACTTTGGAATATCAGATTTATTTGAGGTAATTCTCAGTAGCCATTGTCCATCTCTCTCCAAAACCACCCAGCCATGTGCCATACCTCCACAGAGCAGGATCCCAAAACTCTGCCCTGTTACCTTTCTCAGGCAGAATATCATCTCCTTCATGCCGCACCCTCCACCTCGTATTCCCACCTCTCCCTCTGCCTCACCTCGCCCCGTGAGTTGTTCCTGCTGTGGAGCAGCCCCTAATCATCATCCTGTCTGTGTCACATCTCCCCAGCATGCACAGGTTCCCCCTCACCCCATCATGGTTCCACCAAAGAGCTTTGTTACCTTCCTCCATCCAGAGGAGTGGTTCTGATGGCACAGAGGGACAGGTCCTTGCCACAGGCTGGGAAGTCACCCCAAGCACAGCTGTACCCCTCTGATCTGCTGTATTTATCTGTGGAGAGGTGCTTTGGGGACTTTGGTAAACACTGTGGTATGGGTGGAGTGGAGGAGTTTTGTTGTGTCTTTGGAGAAGTTCATCTGCTTCCTCCAACACTCATCAATTGGCAATTTCTGGCTATTCATGAGGCAAGTGTAGAGCAAAAAGGTGAAATTTTGCAGAAAAGATAAATTGGCACAGACCCAAATAGAAATAATAGAAATAAAAATAGCAACAGGATCAAAATAATAAGCCATATAAGTATTTCTACAGCCCTTTTCCTCTGTGCAAGTCAAGCAATTTTCAAGACCTAAAAGAATGAAGCCTCTCAGCAGTGCCCACAGACCAGAAATGTGCAGTTTCTTTCACCTATTGCTTCACTGCTGTCATCCCTGAATTAGGAGGGAGAAGCTGTTCATTGCTCAAGGCAAGGATGCCTGGTGATTTAGGGTATGAGAGGCTAACTCAAACTGTAGGACAAGGCAGCATTTAGAGAGTTGGCCAGGCCACTGCCTTACAAAAAAAGCCATGGATCTTTAATACCGAGTGGTCAGGCCCTCAGTTTGACGTCTCAGCTGATAAAACAGGAAAGGTGAAAGCAGGGGCAGAACCAATCTTTTAACAGCTGGCTATAGGAGAAGACAAATTTGTAAACTGAAAGAGGGACAAAGGAAAAACATTTACCCCCCGCTTTTAATAGAGATTCATTCATAAAACTTAAGTGAAGGCTACAAGGTCATAGAAAGTTACATGTGATCTAGTTTTGGAAAATGCCCTTCTTACAGACTAAGCCCAGAGGCAGAGGCTATTTTAGCTACTGCCAAGGAGAAGAGTCATGGAGGGCCATTTTCTCCTTCTCTGGGGGCCTAAGGAAACTCCAGCTAGACATATTGTACATGACAAGGTTTAACAATCTTTGTTCATAATGGAACCAAGCGTGAACCCAAGTGCATTCAGGAGAGGCCCAGGACCAAGAGGTAAAATGTAAAGGCTGAAATAGGGAGGGAACATTTTCTGGATTGGGATAGGGTCATTCCTGGGGCAGTGAACATATGCGGGTTCATTTTGCACCTGGTATTCTGGTTAACAGTGAGGTCAATCCCCCGAACTTCCCAACATGAACACCTGCTTCTAGCCCTGCTCATATCCTAGCCCTCCACCAGGCTTTCTCCTTCAGTAATCCCAGGAAATGCACAGGCATCCCATGTCTCTGTCAGAAGTATCCCCAAGAGACTTTCACACCAGGGAGGATTGGTCTCAGCTCTCCCATTTCTGAGAGCTCACAAACAGCTCTCCAGCTGAAATCCACCAGCTGTGTCATCATCTTTCAGTGCTGACTCCTCTGAAAAGGAAAACACAAATTCTTGCTGTACCCAACTCCAACACCTTCCTCTGTGCTGCCTTTGCCTCTTCCATAGAGGTTGGGCAAAAGCTGCTGTTCATTCCTGTTCCTTTTCCTGCTATTACAAGATGTCTGGATCCATCTTTTGATCTTCCACAAATGACACCTGAGCAAAGATGACCTGGTTGTGGTCCGCATTTCTACATCTCATTCATCAACAGTGCTACAGGGCAGCACAGCCCTTGTTTGCTGAATGACGCAGGCTGTGCAAGAAATCCCGCATGACATTTTACCATCCTTTTCCTGATTTCTGCGGCAACTCCTCTGCCCTTGATGAGTTTTTCTGGAAGTCGCCTTGTAAATGTTGTCAAACCGTGTGTGCAAAGCAGGCGAGTAGAATGAGCATAGCCGAGGTTTGCTCTGGCAGGGGATCCAGCCCCGGCGCCTGCAGGGATCCAGACCCGGAGCCTGCAGCAATCGGACCCCGGGAGTGCTCCCGTGTGCTCAGTGTTCTCCCCGTGTTCTCCCGTGGGCTCCCCGTGTTCCGTGTGCTCCCGTGTTCTCCCGTGTGCTCCGTGTGCCCCGTGTGTTCCCGTGTGCTCCGTGTGCTCCCCGTGTGCCCCGTGTGCTCCCGTGTGTGCTCCCGTGTTCTCCCGTGTGCTCCATGTGCTCCCCGTGCGCTCCCGTGTGTTCCCGTGTACTGCCGTGTGTTCCCGTGTGCTCCCCGTGTGCTCCCCGTGTGCTCCGTGTGCTCCCCGTGTGCTCCCCGTGTGCTCCCGTGTGTTCCGTGTGCTCCCCGTGTGCTCCCCGTGTGCTCCGTGTGCTCCCCGTGTGCTCCCCGTGTGCTCCCGTGTGTTCCGTGTGCTCCCCGTGTGCTCCCCGTGTGCTCCATGTGCTCCCGTGTGCTCCCCGTGTGCTCCCGTGTGCTCGCTCATCCCTCGGGCACCAAGGGGATCGAACTGATCTGGAGCTGGGAGGGATCAGGCACAAGGTGAGGGTGAGTGCAGTCAAGAAATCCAGCGCCCAGGGAGGAGGAGCGAGGAAGAACACCACAGAGCCACAGAAAAAAAAAAAAAAACATCACAACAAAAGAGAAGACAGTAAAAGGGAGCGCAATAATGGGCATGCATTTCTCTTTCTTCTGCCCCGTGGCAAGCCGCCAATCTCTTCCACACAAATTCCTCAGTGCTACTAAAACCAGTCCCCATGGACACACCTGCCTTGAGACAAATTCTTTTAGTCTTGAAAAAATCTGGGCACTTCTTCAATAAGGCACTTTGCTTTTAAACTGCTTTGCCTTTGTGAATTTTGGCAGCAGCTCACACTTGGAGAGCTTTTGAGAACCCTTTCTGTAATGAGATTTCCCTGCCCTGCCCCAGGGGACTGCAGGCAAGTCACTTCCCACAGCTGTCCCTCAGCTTCCAATTCTGTGACGTGTGGCTCAGCACCACCTCAAAGGGCTGGGTCGAGGCGTTGTTTGTGTGTGAAGAGCTGAGAAATAAATCCATGAGGTGCTGAGCAGCACATGACGTGCTGTGAGCGTTGTGTTACCATCAGCTCATCCCTTGGGTATGGCAGGAGGTGGGGCAGGCCCTGGAGTAAGGTTTAAAACACTTCACTGCCCTGTGCAAAACTCCATAAAGTGAATGAAAGAGGAGGCAGTGGAGCCATGTCACAGGACTTATTCCTTCTACACAGTAGGGCCAAAGTTTAAGACCAGAAAATACAAACAAGCTTAGGACTACCAGCTAAATACTCGGAAAAGAAGAAAATCTCTACCTGAGACTTTTCCAGTTCCTTCTCATGCAGGTTATCTCCTGAGCCACCTTATGCGGGAGGTGTTTAGGGGTGGCAAAAATCCTGTGTTTGCACTGACAGTAGTCTCCCTTCTTTTCCTGCTCTGACCAAAATCAGACTAGGCTGTCCGCAAAGGAGTCCAAATGATTTGCAGCATGGTGCAGTAGAAAAGAGCACCACTACAGTTCTGTGGATACACGGCTAAAATAATGGGCATTATGACTTCTGCCCATTTCTGCCCATTCTGATTTTCTTCTGAGTTAAGTTTCTAGTAATATAAGAATAACCTGCTCCTTCTGCCCTCTTTTCTCTCTTGTTTATTCTATAATTTCTAACCAAGCCCTTATCACATTTGCTCTGAGAAAGAGTCAAGTTTCTCTTTATGAGCCAAGTTGCTTGTGTTGGCTTAGACTTGGTTTTAACACCATAGCTTAGAAAACATATGCTAAGTTTACTTCCTCTTTTTTGGCAATAGACATGGTCTCCCCCCTAAATAATCAATTACCAAGAAAAAGTAGGGTCTGAAGATATGGATGCTGTCTTGAGCCATGCAGAGTCTAATTCTGGCTTGGCTACAAATTTAATTTGAAGTCTTGAGCAAGTTAATAAATTTTTCTCATCAAGTCTTCCCTCAGCAAAAGAGGGAATAGCCTTGTAAAGATGCTATAAAGACTGAGAAAGTAATTAAATAGTTTATAAAATATGTAAAAAATTTCTTAAGAATTACCTAGAAACCTCAATTAGGGTTTATAAACAGGCTATTTAAAACCACAATGGGATAAAAAGTATTACCATTGAAACTAATTAATGAAATAACCATGGTAAAAACTCCTCAGATATGAAGAATGGAACATAAATCTGCTGTTGCCTGGCAGAGTACATTCCACTTGGAAAAGCAACTGCTCTTTGTTCACTATGGTGGAACAAAGTAATTGCAGACACATGAGGAAATTCTTGTAGCCCATGATACTCCTTGATAATGCCTTCCATTATTGTTGGTCTTTATTTTTTCATTATCTTATAACACTTTGGCCTTTAGCTGGGATCTGTGCTAGTGTGGTTGGTACCACAGACACAGAAGACAATGAAGTGCCCTGCCTCAAAGAGCTTTTGGTCAGAGATCCCAAGTGCCCAACAGTTTACATGGAACTGGAAGGCCATGTACCATTGCTCTGATTTTACACACGTGCTCAAATTCCTCGTTTTCCCGTTTCACATGAAGCAGAACAAGGCTGTTTATCTCAGTGTCTGACTCCCCCCTCAGTGGAGGCCTTGCTGTGTTTGCTTGGTGTCACACCAGGGCAGGGCAGGTCAGTGCTGCTCTTGGAGCTGTGGATCTGCTCATGTGATTGTGTATCAGAAACACTGCACAAGTGGAACTGAGGCCTTCCAGGACTCTTTCCTCAGGTCATCCTGCTCCATGCTGCTAACCCCAAATGTGCAGTTGCATACAATGATCTTTGTAGGTGTGAAATAAATGTGCTCTCTGCTCTGGCAAGCTCCCTCTGTGAGTAGTAGGCACTAACTTGCCAGTTTACTAAGAGCTGATCTCCACCAAACATGTCCACCCATCCAAGGTACTAAACTGAGTGTGGTTTGCACGTAGGTCTGTGTGGATAGTTGTTTTGTCAGCTTCATGGTCTGTTTTGTTTGTATGGCACTTTAATTTGTAAAAGGTGTCAGTGAGACCTGGAATCTCTAAGGACAGGAAAAAACAGGTATTTTGCCAGTTCTGTTCTACTTTAGGCCGCTTGCAGAAGTGAGGAGCATTTCCATTGGTATCCCAGCCAAATGTCACTCCTCTAAGTGTCATTTCAAATGTCACTCTTCTAGGGCAGGTGCTGGCTTCTTCCACCAGCACTTGGCTGAACACAGCAGGCCTTGTGGGAAAACCTTCCCCCTTTCTGAGAGAACCCTCTCCTGCTAGGAAACACAGGGAGAGGAGAGGAGGCTGCCTGGCTAAAGAATGCCTTTAAAGGCAAAATAACGTTTTCATTTGTGGTGCAATGGATTTTAAGACAAAGAAACATACAAACAGTGGATGAAAGTATATCAGGATAAGGGGGCACGTGAATTCAGATAGTGCAAAGACTGTGATTTCTGTACAACCTGTGAAGACCCTTGAGAGCAGAGACCTGAGCAGGCTGGGCACGCACAGCCTGGCCAGAGCACACAGAAAATACAGTGGGTGCTGCAAGGGCAGCCTTGAAAGGCAGAGCATGATGCAGCGCAGGCACAGCAGCAGGGTGTTAGTGCTGTTAACAGACACCTCTGATGGCAATGGGACTGGCACCAGCTCAGACACTGCATAAAATCAGTAGCACCAAGTGTTGGCTTCACTCACGCTGCCCCACACCTCTGGTGGGCTTTGTGCCATTCTGGTTTAGGTTGGCTGTAGTGATCATTGCTTCTATGATGTTTTTGGATTTGTAGAGTTATGATGTCAGGGAATTGTAGAGCTCCCCTGTGGAAAGCAGAGGAGAATGAAAAACCACAGAGCTCTAAGATGGAAGGAGCAGAAATAAATTCAGTGGAGTAGAGGTCCATTTTCTGAAGACATTAAACAGCTTTAAGACTACACTAGTAAATGAACACACCCTTTTTATCACTAGGCAACCAAAGAGGGGAGAGTGGAAACAGGCTGTTATAGGTAAAGCCAAATGAGATGTTGCCTAGTAACTCTCAGCAGGGAAGCATTTAAACCCAGCCAGTTTAGTGAAGCTGATGTTCTGAGTCAGAGATTATTTTCCCTGGAAAAAATTCTGAAGAAAGGAAAGCTCAATTTAACAGACATAGGATTTATTTTGTTTTTAGGGCAAACCATAATGACAATGCTTGGGCGAATGCAGAAGTATTTACAAACTTGTACAAGGAAGAACAGACAAGGCATCAAAAGCAACACTTTACCAAGCCTGGTTTTTTAATGCTGATCTATTTCCCCCAAATACAGTAAATTCCATATTGATTTTTATTTTTGGATTCTGAAGTACATAAGTGATAACAGAAGTCTGCAAATGTTACACATACCATTACATTATTATCATCTAATTGCTGTAAGAGAATTTTCTGGAGCAAACCCTCTTTCAACTCTGCTATTGGATACAGAATCAAAATAATTGATTTAAAAGAAGAAAGACTTCATTTCTCCACTGGTTCCATTGCCTGAAATAGTTTTAATTAGGTCCTCCTTCAGGACTTTGCTTTTATGGGTTCACTGAAAAGTCACTTGGCTCAGCTAAGGGTCTCTCACATCACAGGAAAAAAAACCCCTCAGACCTTATTTGAAGATTCATGTTATTTTTGCTTCCCTTGAGAAGGATATGATGATTTTGGAGAAGTATAAGTTTACCATGGTCAGCCATGTCCATCTGTGTTCCTGAGTGCCACAACTACTGCACAGAACAGGCAGTCAGGTTCAGGAGAGCACCTCATTTCACAGCCTCAATACAACTAATGATGATAGCTGCAAATGTGAACTATTGCACAGATGTTTTTTTTAATTAAAAAAATACAATAAGCAGATCAACGCACCACACTAACTATGAAAAGACAGACTGCCAAAGAGTTAAACAAAAATATGTATTTTATCAACAATGATAAAAATTGGAAAACAAAGCTACTACAGCATAAATACTAAAATTTGAGTTATATATTAAAAGCATGAGAGTTTTCCACAAGCATGCTGTAGGAGCAGAGAAAGAGTGTTCTGGAAGCCAGAGAGAGCCACTTGTCACTGACCAGAGCCTGGTTTGAAGTTCAATGAAATGCTGTTGATACAGAACCTCTGCCCAGAAGGTGCGGGTCCATCATCAAACACATGGCCTAGATGGGCATCACACTGCAACAGAAATCATTGCCATTTTATTATTGTATTGCTGCAAAATGACAGAATCATTTAGGTTGGGAAAGACATCTTATTCACAGAGCCCATCTTTGACTGATCACCACCATGGCACTCATTGCCATGTCCAGTGGTTTCCTGAACACCTTCAGGCCTGGTGACTCCACCACCTCCCTCAGCAGTCCATTCCAATGCTTAACAACAATTTTCACGAAGAAATTCCTGCTGATGTCCAGCCTGAAGCTCCCTGGTACAGCCTGAGGCCATGTCCTCTTGTCCTGTCTCCACTGCCTGGGAGAAGAGCCCAACCTCACCGGGCTGCACCCTCCTTCCAGGCAGTTGTAGAGAGTGATGAGGTCACCCCTGAGCCTCTTTTTCTCCAGGCTAAGCAGCCTCAGCTCCCTCAGCTTCTCCTCATCAAAGTTGTGCTCCAGACCCTTCCCCAGCTCCATTGCCCTTCCCTGGCCTCTCCCCAGCACCTCAATGTCCTTCCTGAACTGAGGGACCCAAAGCTGGACACAGAACTCAAGGTGTGGCCTCACCAGTGCCAAGTACAGAGTATGGATGATCTCTGCCCTGGCCCTGCTGCCACTCCATTGCTGAGCCAGGCCAGGATGCCATTGGCCTCGTGGCCACCTGGGCACTCTGTGGCTCATGTTCAGCTGCTGTTGAGCAGCACCCCCAGCACCTTTCCCTCCAGGCATCTTTGCAGCCACTCTGCCCAGGCTGGAGCTGCAGGGGTTGTTGTGAGCCAGGGGCAGGAGCGGGCCCAGGCCCTTGGCCTTGTTGGGCCTCAGAGCTCTGGGCTCTCCCCAGCAGTGCAGCCTGTGCAGATCCCCCTGCAGAGCCTTGCTGCCCTCCAGCAGCTCAACACTCCCAGCCAGCTCAGTGTGTCTGCAGGGCCTGAGGGTGCCCTGGATCCCCTCATGTGGATCATTGATAGAGCCATTGAACAGAGCTGTGCCAGCCCTGAGCCCTGGGCAGCACTGCTGGTGATCAGAAACCATTGTCATTGCATTATTATCATTGGAATTATGCACCAACATTATTATTACTGTGCTATCCTGAATTAAGAAACTTCCATGATTAAATCACTGTGGAGTTGAGTGAGTGGGATAGTCCTGGGGAGTGACAAGGAGTCACATCTTGTCAGTGGGCAAATATCTGCCCCCAAACAAGCAGATCCCAGAAGAGACATTCAAAAGGTATTATTGCCAGAAAGTATAGGAAATAAATGAGAGGATCTAAACATCTCAATATGTCATGAGAATTTCAAGTTAATAAATCACTGTAGGTCATTCTCACAGATCAACTGAGGATTCCCCTCTCAAATTACTGACATGAAAATATTAGACACGGTATAGCTATCAGTGACATTATAAAATTGGGATGTCTTCACCTGGGGTTCTTGAAGGTGCTTGCTGCATATGGCTGCAAATGTGAACACTTCCAAGATAAAGGGCTGCAGCAAATTCTGGTTATATTTGCAGAGGTACCTAAGCCTGCTGCAAGCACACTGAAGGAAGTATTAACAATCTTAACAGTTTACAAAAACAGACACACAGAGACATAAAAAAACACCAAATCCAAGATGCAATTCATTAAATTCGATTGCATGCTTTTATACTTTAACATAAGTAAAAAGAAATATTCAGGCTTGGGAAGAAATGGTTAAAGGTGGCAGTTGCTTAGAAAAAGAACCTGAGTACTACAGCAGGTTGCAAAATAAATCGGTGTCTGTGTAATATGGTCTGTGGAAAGGTAAAGGTGTAAGGACAGGAACATCATTTCCAACACACCTAAACAGCCTCTAACCCCTGCTGCAGGCTGGGCCCAGCTGTGTCCAACCTTGCACTCTACTGCAAGAAGGAAAATGTTCAATTGGGAAGGATGCAGAACAGAGCAACAGAATGGTGAGCACACTAAAAAGCAGTGCATAAAAAGGAACAGCTGAAGGAGCTGGAACTTTCTAGTCTAGAAAAGAGATGACTAAGAGGAGGGAAAATGACTGAGGGAGCCAAAACAGCTAGAAAAAATAGAAGGGTACCTTTTGTGAAACAAGAGACTCCACAGAAAATATCTGTGGAGATGCAGAGCACAGCTACCACCCTGCAGGACAAATAGCAATGGCTGCAAATGGTTTCAAGGGCTAGTGTCTCAATCTGAATATTTTAAGAAAATATACAGCAAATATTTAGTAAGGCTGAATGAGGAAGAACTGTCCCTGTGATGGGCTAAATGCATGGACACTATCTCAGAGTCTCTTCTACCATCTCTTGTCGCACCTTGCAGCACACCTTGAGTACATTTTCTCTGTGAGCTCCAGCCTTTGGCTATACATACACAATTGCTTTCCCCAGTCACATACATCTCTTCAGCTCAGACTTGGAAAGAATGGCTCCAGTGATACTGTAATTTTCACTGTTGTATTTAGGTAGATTCATTTAGGTAGATTCATGGGCACAAAGAAAACTTATCCGCTAAGTTTTGTGTCTTTGTGTATCATCTCCAAAATAAACATACCTGTTTGCAGACAACTTCAGTTCTTCTTAACCCCAGGGAGTTGTCTGGTCGTCTCACAATATTGGTGCTACTTTCATCTCTGCCACAAGTACCATAAGCCTCAGAAAAAGATGGCCATCCAGTGCCAGAATTGTACTTCTTCTCTGAGCTGTAGTGGAAACCAGATCTTCTTGTTAGTTAATAGCAGAGATGTTACAAAAGAGTCTGCTTCTATTAAAGAACATTGGTTTCTTCCCTCATTCCTGTGTTGTACCAATATTGATATTTGGCCCAGTAGAAGTTTTCTCATTGGCATCAAACTGTGCTGGAAGCTCTCTTCCAAAGGGAATTCTCAATCAGCTCACAACAGGAGACTTTGTCTCACTGTTTCTATTTCAATGTCAGGTTGTTATTTATAAAGTTTAGAAAAGGAGTTTTTTCCTGACAACTGTGCTATACTAACATTGTGCTGTAGTGTTTAGCTGAATTGCACCTACAGAGCTGCAGTGGCTCAATCCAGCAGTCCCAGAGAAGAGAGTTTGCAAGAAGAAATGAAGAGTAGACAAAGGCTGGGCTGGCCCACCAGACCAGGCTCGTGCCTGAGGATGATGGAGGCTTTGTCTTGCAGTCAGCCATCAAGCTGGTTTGGAAAATCAAACAGAGCCTTGCTCAAACCATCAATCAACCAATGACAAATCCTCACAGCACAAAGATCTACTTTTCTCAAGACATAATGGCAGCCATAAGAAACAGTACAACAGACTGTCAGCTTGTGGGTGCCCCTGTTAACATCGAGGGTGACCAGCCCTGTTTAGCTGTGTATTAAAACCCAGAGTGTGTTGGCAAATATGATCAAAATACATTTTAGGGATTTGGTACAGAAATGAGATAATCCCTTTTGTTTAAAATTGTGCAAGTTTTGACAGCAATATGAACCTTCTCTCATCAAAGAGGGACCTAGCATGAATTAGAACAAGAAATTAAAATAGGTTCACATACTTCTCAGATTAGTGGTCTGGAGACTCACCACAACCATTTCCTCAGGATTTCTCATGTTTTTTTCCCGGTTTTGCAAACCCAATGCTCTTACTGGCATCTAGTGGTGGATGGAGTCATCGGCACCGCTAGAAGCTCGATCAAGGGGATTGAAGGGTTTGCTACGACAGAATTTAAAACAAAGTATGTAATACACATCATGTATATTTTGGTGGATTGTTCACACGGCAAAGAAAAAACTGGAAATCTTAATTGCAGTGCCTTTTAGAAAGATAAGGCAAACAAACGGGACAAAAAGCCAAAGAGCAGTGAACAAGTCAGCATTTTTATAATCATCTGTACAGGGCTGTCTGTCGTTGAGTAATGCAGCTGTGGAAATAAAAGAGGATTTGCTAGCACAGAATGAGCAAAGGCTAGTTTTTGTGTGGGCTGTTGCTTAGTGGCTTACATCAACACACAGATAGCCATGAGAAATGTTCTCCTTCCCTCCTCTCCATAAAGCTGGAGAGAAACAGGAGCAGCCTGCTGTGAAGCAAATGCGGTTTGCAGATTCAGTGTTTGTGCATCAGGGTCCTCGGGGCTCCAGGCCTGTTTGTTTCCAGCTCAAGCAGGCTCCCTGCTTTCCCTGCCACAAACCCACATGAACACTGTCCCTACCAGCCACAGAGTCCCCAGGAATGGCCTGGGGGACACAAATCCATACATGACTTCTGAGCTTCCCTGACATACATCTGTTCTGCTTCTTTTTATCAAAACTCTTTTATTTTTTGACACAGGAATCCTTCTGCTTATTCACACATAGATACAAAGATCCTCTTTGAAATCCCACAGAGCCAAGGAAGGTCTTTAACACTGTGTGGGTTTTGCATCTGACCCTGAGTGACTCTGTCCCTTACATGCCACTCACAATACTTGAGTTTATTGTAGATGTTTTCCACTGCTAAAGGCACAATCTTTTGAGCTGTTAAACTAGCTCTCAACAGGAATGGTCTCTGTGTGGTTTTATTAAGAGTAATGTCACTTAGACTTCCTAATAGAAACATTTTAGTACCCAAAAATATTGCTGTTCAAGTTTATATTTGTCCTTTGAAGTATTTCACCACTTAATTTATGGATAAATGGACCTTCTCTAAACATATGCATTAGATTAGACCTCAACACACCATTCCTCCAGCACATGTCATTTACTTTGATCCCTGTTTCAATTGTCCTGGATGGAATCCAGATAATTCTAAAAAGTGCTTTTTGCTGTATGAATCTCAGCTGTAGGTTTATGGTTTGATGAAGGTTTGAGATTTCATTAAAGCACCACAATTTGCTGTCTGTAAAGGTTAGGGGTTTGTTCCATGTATTTCCAACTCTTTCAAATGTATATTTGGTAGCAGAAGGTACTAAATTATGATTTAAATGTATACACACATGTTTCAAAGAAAGGAAGAAACACTTCATGCTTACCTGCAGCTATTCATCTAATGCATTTCAAAAAACCAAAAATTCACAAGAACATTTTTAATGAACTAGGAAAAAATAAATACGATGAATGAATCTCCTATCCAATACCACTTCTCCCCCTCATTGCTTGTGTTCTCCACAGCACAACATCTCCATGGAAAATAAATTTTCAGGAGATTTTTCACATTTAATAGTTTCCTTTTTTCCTACAAGATTTTTTTCTTCCAGAAAGTTTGGCCTTTTTTGTCTGTGAGGCTTAACACTATCTTGTGCTGCAAAGGAAAGTGCTTATATTCCCTGAGAGCTGGATAGTGCAAAGGGCAGCCTGGCTGCTTGGTTATATTGCTTTTTTGTTACCAGTTTAACAACAGAAGCAATTCCCTCCAGTGTTTGTCTCTCCTCATGTTGGCCTGTCAGTATCAATTGTCTAATATAAAAAGGGCCAAAATTGAAGGAAAACCTGAAGGAATGGAAGGAACTCTTCCATAGCTTAGTACTTTACATTTTCTCTAATTTATCTGAATTTTCCAGAGGTTTTTAGGTTTTATATTTCTCTTCAGAGTATTTTGTGATGCTGAGCCAACACCAGAAATTAATTTATTTAGAAGTATTCATTAGCAAACCTCTATGGAAAATTAAGCATTTAAGCAAATGCAGGTTTGCATAACAATAGTTTTCTGCACTTAGCCAAAGGAAAACTAATTGTACACAATTTTCATTTAATTGCTTAGTTTAGGTTTATTTTCAATACATTCATTACATTTTTCCCTCCTTTCTTACTATCCAGATCTCTTGATCCTTAGCATCCCATTTGAAGTTCTGATCTGTGATTCATCCTTTAAATCAGCCACATTTCATTAAATTCTCAGTTGGGAATAAATAAGGACTATTTTCTAGACCAAAAATAAGAGAAACTGTCTTTCCTGGTTCAGTTACAGAGAACAGAGCACTCTCTGCACATCCTACTCCAAGGCACTCTATTTCCTTTTACTTAGACAATAATGAAGTTGCAAAATACACAGTGTTGTAAAGAGCACAGAGGTTAACTGTGCAATCATTTACAGCCAGGCTTCAAAAAGTAGATGTAACCAAAAAGGCAAGAATAGTGGGATTTAATTTAGGGAACAAGGAGGGGGTGGGGGTGAAGAGAAGGTCTCAGCTGCAGTGTGAGGGACCCAGCAATGGGAACAACACAACAGCAGACAAAGGCAGACCAAGGTCTCCAGCCCAGCAGCATGAGTGGCAGAAGATGAGTATGGAGGAGCACAAGAACAGAGCAAACACACAGTGATACTCATGCATAAATATGTAGATTTTGCAGCAGCTTGTGGCTTAAGGACCTTTTAACCAGAGAATTATTATCAACTAGAAGGAAGTACATCAGGAGAAACAGGTAGACTGCAGCCTGAAGCTGTGTGCTGGCCATGGGCAACCCTCATCAGCTCAAGGAAAAGGCATACCATGGATCTGTGCCACCACAGGCATCCTGGAACACTTACACACAGCACTTGGGCACCGAGGGATTGTTCTTCTGACCAACATTTTCCATACCATCCATGAGAAGACATTGCCCTTCCTGCCACAATCAGTACATGTTAAAGATGTTGGGAAATCCAGAGGCTGTTACCTGAAGAGGGGGGCATTGCAGCACACACAGCAGTATATTCCTGATTCTGTGTTATTCAGATAGATCCCACTGAATGGCTTTTCAAATAGGAAGGAAAAAAGAGAAGTTAATAATGTAGGTCTTTAAAAGCTCACCATCTGGAAGAAGCATGTAGGAATCAGATTCAAAACAGGAGAAAAACCATAAAAAGAAGGCTTTGCAGGGGGGCTTTGAAGAACAAACATTAGCAGCCTGAAAAAATGAAGGGGAGGATGCCTTTGGGCTAGTAGTGAAGACTACCCCCTACCCCCACAAACTTTGAGACCAGTCAGATGCATAAATCATCCAGGTACCAAGGATGGAGTCGTGACCTCCAAGAAACTGGTGAGATGTGCAGGATCCCAAAGGCCAGGGCTCTGCTATGGACTGCCACATCTTTAAAGTGGCTTTACAAAGAGATTCTCCTCCTTCCTGCATGGTCTGGTACTGGGATCTCTATTTTACAGATATGGATTTGGGCACAGATCACATGGTAAGTGCTCCATGTGTGCAAAAGTCCTGTCTCTGGGCTAGGGACAGCCAGCACTTCACCCACAATGCTACATGGCTTCCTTCCCAGGAGGAGGAAACGTGGGGACATGTGGGTGGGTGATCAGGCACCTGAGGGAGAAGCCATCCCCTGAAGGGAGTGCTATGTTTAAGATTTCCACGGCTAATCTACATATGGTCATAAAAAGGAGGCTACAGGATAAAAATATCTGAGGATCTCCCTGCCCTCTGGACAGGCCTCTACTCTCACCACACAAACAGTTAATCTGGCAGGAAAGTATCCCAGAAAAAAAATCCAATAAAATATGAAAAGAATGCAGAATGTTTTTCATCTGCAAAACAGTCTGGGTCAGAACAAAATCCACCCTGTTCCGTATGTTGAGTCTAACTTTCATCCACAGGAAGGCAGGGGAGGTCCTGTGAAGAAAGGGAGTGGTGAGAGCTCCCCAGGGCAGGTTTTCTGTGCCCAGCAGGCAGAGGAGGTGGCTCACTCTTGGGCAGCATCAGCATTTCTGCTCACCGGTTCTGTTCCTTTTTCTCGTGTCACATAGAATTGCTCCGGAGTCAATTTCTTTTTCCAGTCAGTAGCAGCAGCTGCTTGAGCTTGTTTAGTGAGGGGATCTGTGTCTTCAATTAGATATAGAAAGATAATTTAGTAAGATAGCTTAGATTCCATTGATGCTTTCCATCATCATCTCAGTTCTCCAAAAGTTTCTGTGGGTACAGACAAAGCACAGAGGGCAGTTCAGGGGAATAGGCAGGGGCACGTGCAGGACTTGGCATCTGCTTTCCATTTGGAGTGCTACATTCAGAGAGAAGCTCCAGCAAACCACTTGGGAATGCTTGTAAAGGAAATGGGCACCTCTGAGCCCAGTACCACCCACTCTCCCAGCACAGCCCTCTGCCCTGGCTCAGGATAACCCCTGGTCTGCCAGTGCTCCTCCTTCATCCCTGGATAGCACTAAAAGGTTTGGCAAACCTCTTGGAAACCCTCAGAAACCAGAAGTAATGTTCATCTGTGGGCTGTGGAACACTGGCATCTCCCAGTGAAAAGTGGTGCTAAGATGGACTGGAAGGCAGCAACACCTACAGCCCAGGAGAAATGGGGCCACAGTTAAGTGAGGGACACACAACAGCAGACCAGAAGTCGCCCATCATGGTGCAAACCTCCAGCAACATGTCCTGTGGGTCTGTACACACCAAGAACACTTGTGGTGGTATGGGATTGGCAAAGAATTAATAGACTGGCTGAAAAACAGGGAGTAAAATAGTTTAATACCCTCTGAATCAAAAAGTCTGAGGTGGGGAACAGCTTCCCAGCCTGTCCCCCATCAGCACAGGATCCTTGATAAACAATCAGCTCCTGAGGAACGAACCTGAATTCATCCCTTGCAAGGTAGAGGTGAGACTGGGGGCAGGGGAGAGGGTAGGGGGAAATTAATTTGAAAACGATAGTTTAACCAAAAAACCTAGAGCTTAGCCAGCCAGTTCAAGACAAAAACCTACAGCATGCTAACGCAGCCCTCCCTAAGCGGCCAGGAGCCGGCGAGCAGGGGCTCCTTTCCTCTCCCCATGCAGTACCTCTGTCTCTGTGCGCAGCGCGGGCGGCGCTCGGCAGCGGGGAGCGCAGCGGGAGGAGCGGGCGGCGGCTCCTGAGCATCCCCCCGGGCATCCCCCTGAGCATCCTCCCGGGCATCCTCCCGAGCATCCCTCCGAGCATCCTCCCGAGAGGACGGGCCGCCATAGCGGCGAGGCGGCACCGGGAAAGATTCCGGCCGTGTGTAATCCCTGCGTTCCACCTAAAGAATCAGACCTCATAAAAGCAATGAGTAAAGCACCCGCTTAAATGCCGATGCAGTATTTGCAGGTAAAGATTTCAATCACTTCTTACCGAGAGCAGTTTAAAAACGAACACTCTCTGCGGCCGTAAACGCAACAAAATCCTGTTGAGACATTTGCTTGCAGCTATTCTAGGTTGTTTTTAAGGAGAACAGTCTGGTACTTGCATGCAAAAGCGCTCTTGCTGCCCTGAATGTATGTTACAGGCACCGCTCTCAGCGCTGTTGATCAAGGAATGGCGAAGGAGCTGTGCTGAGGCTTTCCTGCCTTGTGCCATCTGAGGCTTTCCTGCTTTCCTGCAGTGATTTGCAGTCACAGCTGCCTTGGCTTGGCCTATAAATATACCTGTAATCGGACACGTGTGTTAGTTTGGCAGCCCGTCCTTTAAAGGTAGATCTAAACACAAGTTAGTTTTCTAGATTAAGCCTTAATGCTACTGTCTGCTTCTCTTCCAATAAATTAATTTCTGATTTGGAATTAGTTCATAATTTCAGAAGAATGGGGAAGGAAGTGTTTTGATTACATTGGACAACAAAGCTAATAATAATGTTAATAATAAACAAAGCTAATAATAAATTTAATTTTAATCTAGTTCTTCTAGCCTAATTCTAAAATCAAAGCAAAGAAATAGTCCTGTGTAATCAGTCCTGTATATACACGTTTCTATTGAACCATCCTTATGCCTAAGACAGTGAGTTCCATGGCAGCTGAGGACATCCAAGACAGCATCTGCTCAGTACCACGGCTGCAATCACTGCCTCTGCTGGGATCCACAGAGCACTGCAGCGCAGCACGGATGTCAGCGAGGCTCCCCCGTGCTGCAGGAGGGAGCAGGGCACACGGCTGATTTGTGGCTTTGTCCTGTGCAATAACACACGGTGGAGTGAAGGCAGAGTACCTGGATAAAAACCCTGGAGGTGTGATGCCTGAGAGTCCTCAGGAATGTGCCTCAGGCTGTTAGAGCAGTGCTGCTGGCACGGAGGAGAGGGCCTTGCCACCCCACTTTGGTGCTGGCAGAAGGCAGCATCCATGCTATAGGCAGAGGGACAGCATTTTTCCATGTTCAGCCATTTTGGCAAGTGATGATCCTGTGATCTTTCCATACACTTTCTAACTTACCCCTACGGCATATCAGTCATTTAGCCATGGTTCAGGAGGGAGGTGGAGCAGGCTAGGGAGCCTTTGGTGAGGAGAGGCCCAGTCTGACACGTCCCCAGTTCTGCAAGTGGCTTGGGGCTAGAAAGTGGTAGCAGGTGATGGTGTCACTCCCAGCCTCTGTCTCCAGTTCTGCAGAAAAGAGGCATTTCCCTCACTTTCCTGGTCTTAATCTCACTCAGATGGTGTTTGCTCCTGAGGAGGACAGGTAATCAATAGAGTTCTCCCTGAATTATCTGAGAAATGAAGGAGGCTGAGAGAAAGTAGTTACTCCTGAAACTTGCATGTTTTCATGTAATTGACATCGATTTAACTGGTGCTTTTTCTAAAGACAAGATTAAATAAAAAATGAAATGTCAGCGTCTTTCTTGCAGGTCTCTTTTACTGATACCATCCCAAAATGCAGCCGTTTTGAGGCAGTGGGAACTGAACCAACACAGTTCTGCTGCTGTACCATTTTCCCCAGATTCTGGAGCAGGGAAGTAGGGGTCTGTGGGGCAGTGGGAGCAGAAGGAGCACAAGGCATCAGGCTCATCAGCCCAAGCCTCATCATCCTCTCAGTTACCCAGTTCATTACAAGCCACACATTGGTTAAAATGAGGGGGGTGGTGGAAGAGGCAGATCCCGTTCATCCCAACAGCTGTGATCCATATTTGAGGAGGTGCATGGCAGACCAGGAGAAAATCCTCCATTTTCCCCTCCAACAGAAGCCTGACCTGCAGTCATCCAAAACAGCATGACAGGTCTTCCTCAAGTGGAAAACAACCCCCCAGCTGGAGGTAATTCATTTTTCAGATCTTCAGTGCTGAAAAACCAAATCATTGTCCTGTCATGCCTGTAATGTTGCCTCCCATGGTTACAGCACACACCAAGCCGTGTAGCTAGGCAGACATCCGGCCTGCCTTTCTCCCTATAGACTGTTCTGAAAGCCAATTAAACTGTTACTTAATTTTCCTCCTATTTTTTTTTCTCCCTTATGCACAAGAGGAAGCATTTAAAAATCTCCCCTAGCTACATTATGTAAATTTCTAAGTAAATTCTCCCTGAGTTGTAATTCAGCAGCTTTATTGTAAAAATGTCACCTGTGTCCAGCATGTACACAAGCTGCATCCAGGGCAGGGTCACTCACCCAAAGCACAGTGTCCCATTAGACACACATGAATGGGGAGAAGCTCCTCAGCTCCTCCTGCAGTGTGGCTCAGTGCTGAGGCAGCAGCAGCAGCACATGTGCAGGTGAGAGCAGAAGGGAAGAGGGAAGCAATCTCAGCCCAGAGTATCCTGCTAATATTTATTCAGGCTCCAGCCATTTCCCAGCTCAGGCTCTGCCTGGACTGGTGGCTGTGAGGACAAGCAGAGCATCATGTAATGCCTGTGCTGGCAGATACTGAGCACTCAGCTAGGCAGCAACAAGGTGAAAAAGTGAACAAACAAACAAACAAACCTGTTCAAATTCAAACCTCTGCTTACACAACTTTTGTTAATAAAGCCCCATGGCATTACCACGTATGGAAGAAAACGCTTGAAGGAAATTGTGGTGGTTTTATTTCATATGCATTGGCATCCAATGAGTTTTCCTCAGCTTTGTCAGATCTATGTGTGTCCCCTCCTACGGGGTGGTTCTACTGGAACAGGTGGGAGCTCAACAGGCAGCAATTTGTCTTGGACCTGTCATATGTGGGGTGCTGTGTGCCCAGGAGCCCGGGGAGTGAAGAGCAGGGTCTGGCATGAGCCCTTCAGTGGTGGCTTGTATCAGTGGGGAGCTCTGTTACCTCCATGGAAACCCTCAAGGCTTTTGTAGGAGATACTGCAGGAACTCCCCAGCCTTCCTCAGCAGAGTCTTCTCTCTCCTCTGATAGCCTGGATACAGCTCCACAGCCAGCCTCTAGCTGCTCAGGTGTGGTGAAACTAAGAGCTCCTGGTATATGGAGATACTTTAGATGGAGATCTAAAGATATGTGGTAGTGCTCTGGTGCGGAATTCCAGTGACGGAAAGGGATTTTGGCAACAGTTATTAAAAGCAGAAGTGTCAAAGTACCTTGGAAAAGGGTACTGCTGGTTTCCAGAGACACAGAGAGACTGAATGCAGATCTGAACCTCCCTGAAGCTGATCTATGCATTCTGCTTAGATTAATTTATGGAGCAGCCTGGTGTGATTCAGGTCAAAGACATCATCAGAAATAATGAAGACACAGCTTCTCACTTTGTTTGCTTTATGGTTTAATATCTCTTTTTGCTAATCATAAGCTATAGGATACCTGATTGTTCTAATGTTTGTTTTTGGAAAGTAATAGGTCATATTTGTGGGCTAGCTTAAGTGGGAGCCTTCTCTTGGAGTATAAGGATGGAATTTGGAGTATAAGAATAGAATAGAATAGTTTCAATTGGAAGAGACCTAGAGGTTTGGTCCACTGTGACAAATGTTTTGAGTTGGATTAGACCAAATGCCCTCCACAGTCCTGTCCAGTATAAATTATCCTGGGATTCGAAATGCTTTGAGAAATTTCTTGCATCACAAGTGAAGGCATGAATTCAAAGTTAAATGGGAATTTGCAATCATTCCTTGATAGAAAACTCAAGTCTGCAATTGAGTCATTGGTTCAGCTAAAAGTAGACATGCAGTCTGGTGTGGAGTATGTGTATCTTCCAGGGCAGCTATTGGGAAGCAACAAATCCAGGATATTTCCCTGCATTACCCTGTGCATCCCCTATACCATACCATCCAGTTCCTTGAGCCATGTAGACAGTAATAATACATTCCACAAATTTGTGAGTGATTTCTTATCCCTTTTATCCTAAGACAGTGAAGAACTGAGTTGGTTCTTCCACACAGTACCCAAAGCCTGAACAGAAAATTGAATGGCAGCAACTGTCACAGTAGCAACTTTCTGTAGGTTATCTTAATGTATTTATCACCCTGAACTAAGCCCTGACCATCTGTTCTATTCTCTCATTACAAACACAGAAAAAGCTAATTCATGATTGCATCATAAAAAAGTAAAATATAAATGATTTAAGAGTAGGGCATGCTTCACACTCTGATTAGGAAAATGCCTCTCTTCCTAGAGTGACTTCCCTGATAAGAGAGTTTGCCTTTTTCCCAGCAAATGGGAATTACTGAGGAATGAGGTTCGCTAGAACAAGTTTTATTCCCACTCATTCATCTTAGATGTATTTTTAAATTTGGGATTCATGTAAGTGAAGCTATGAATCTTCCTTTCCTTCTTTCTTAGGTGAGCCCCCAAAGATTTATTTTTGTTGGAAAAACTACCATTCTGTTCTCAAGGCATGAGCTGGTTTTCCACTTCATGGAAATGAAGTGCCTGGTGGCAATCTGGCCCAGCACACTCTGCTCCCACTGGAACAGGAGTTGAGGTTTCTTTTCCAGGACCTATCTGAGCGACTCTGAACTGAGCAAAAACTTCTCCAGCTTCATGTCATATAAAATTTGGCCAGATCTGCGGGGACAACCTGCTTATGTGGGAACCTTAAGTGAGGAGCTTTTGAAAAGGCAGAGTGTACTGAGTCAGTGCTGCTGTGGTAGATGTTTTTGTCCATATCTGCTATGTAGGAAGAGGGTAGAAAGGATCAGAGCAGGCTCTAGGTTTCAGATGGACCTCTTGTTTCTACACCATACTGCCATTCATCTAGCAAGAAAAAATTCTGATAAGCCAGGTATTGCTAGCCCATTTGTTAGTGAATTTCTTTAATTTCTGAGTGCCAAGCAAAGATACCTCCCCACCACACCTAATGTCCAGCAGTGTTTCAGTATCAAAACTGAGCACTGACCTGACTGAAACCTGTGCTCCTCTCTACTACTGAATTTCTGTGGTCAGCAAATACACAGCAAGAGGCAACAACACACTGAGTCAGTGGCAGCCCCTGGATGAGGCACTGGAAAAGGTTCCCCTGAGAAGCTGTGGATGTTCCACGTCTAGAAGTTTTCAAGGTCGGGTTGGATGGTGCTTGGGACACCTTGGTCTAGTAGAAGGTGTCCCTGCCCACTGTAGGGGTTGGAATGAGATGATCTTTAGGAGCTCTCCCAACCCAAACCATTCTAGGATTCTGTGACTCCCACCCCTCCTCAATGCCCCATGGTAACAAATGCTACAGAGTAATCCCTGTGTAAATAACTCCAGAATTCCAGCCAGAGGTTTTGCTCAGAAGAAGGCACCCTGAGCATTGGACCAGTGTGATCCCTGGCACATGGAACCCTGCTTCCTGAGCTCACCCTGAATTTCACATTATTTGTGTTTTAGACCTGTACCACATGCCACACAGCTCTTGCCCTGTGGAACCTTCAGAGAGCTTACTTAGGACCAACATTAGATTTGGCCCAGTGCTGCACAGTCCAAGTCCCTGTCAGTTCCAGATGCTGTCTTGTCATTGGGAGTTCCTTAAGAAATTTAGTACTTGAATGGCCCAATATTTGGGCTTATAGTCCCTGGCTTTTTTTGCACATATTTATACCTAGGAGCCAGCCTTTAGTCACTAGGTCTCTCTTTGGTAATGCAGCTCCCATTAATAGCAGGTGAATCTCGGATTAAACCCACTTATATTAGAAGTCTGCAGAAGAAACAGTGTAATGAAAAGAAACTGGCACTCACAGCATGCTAGTCTTCTGTATGATCTACCATGGATAAACTGTGTCTTAAGAGTGCCCATTTGTCAGAGAATTCTCCAACTTTGGAAATTAGGTATCATTACCAACATCTGTTATATCTAGGGACACTGAGCAGACCTCCAGTCTTTCATAATATGTTCCCTAATGCCAATTAAAACTAATGAGTTGACATTTTGAAAAGCCTTTTGACTCTTTAAAATCTTTTTGACACCTGGCCTTTAAGGAATCTTCTTTCAGACTGTGTCACTAAAAGAACCTTGTTCAGAGAAGCTCATACTAAAAAGGAATTAAAAACATGCTATGGTGTGGGGGTTTTTGTTCAACTCCTTCTTATAACTAGGAAGAACAGCTGATCTGTAGAAAAAGGTGTACTGATTTTGAATGGGATAGAGTTAATTTATTTCACAGTAGCTGGTGTGGGGCTGTGTTTTGGTTTTGTGCTGGAGACGTTGATAACGTGGGGATGTTTGTTACTGCTGAGCAGCCCTTACACAGCACTAAGGCCTCTCCTGCTCCTTTCTCCACCTGTGAGTGGGCTGGGGTTGCACAAGAACCTGTGAGGTTCTTGCATCTTGCAGGATGCTGACCCAGGATGCTGACCCCAAGTGACCAGAGGCATTATTCCATAGCCCATAGCATCATGCTCCATGTATAAAACAGGGGGGAGAAGGAGGAAGGGGAAGGACATTCAGGGTGGTGTCCTTATGGTGCTGGTGGAGGCCCACTCCCTGTAGGTGTTTAGAAAAGACTGGACATGGTACTTAGAACCATGGTCTGACTGACTTGGTAGTGCCTGGTCAAAGGTTGGACTCAGAGATCTCAGAGGTCTGTTCCAACCCAATTGGTTCTGTGATTCTGTGATTCTGTTTGTCTTGCTGAGTCACTGTTAACATGTGATGGAGCCCTGTTCTCCTGGGGATGGCTGGGGATGGCTGAATACCTGCCTGGCCATGGGAAGTGGTGATGAATTCCTAGGGTTGCTTTGCTTGCAAGTGCAGCTTTTTGTTTTACCTATTAAACTGATTTTTCTGATTCTCTCTCTGCAGTTACAGGAGAAGGAGTGCATGAGAGGCTGTGTGGGGCTGATGGCTGATGTTAAACCACAACAGGATGAGAAAACACAAGAGATGAGTATCAGACATAGTAAAACAATCTAAGGATGTCTTCTGGAAACAGTAAGAGAAAGCAACAAAGAAATGGAGAACAGCCAGACTGCAAGCTGTGGGAGCAGCAGGAACTGAGGTGTCTGGTTGGGTGGTTAGCTCAACCTTTCTTGCAACAAAAGAATGAAGTGACTTTGGAGAAGTTTCTGCTTCACAAGAACTTGGCACCATGTTTTTACAGCAAACTTGCACAACACTGGCACCACAAAAAGGAAAGATGTTACCCTCTATGGAACCTGGGGGGAGTTACTTTTATGCAGCATGGATGAGGGAGTGAAAACCAGCAGTGAACAGCTCTTGCTGAAGAGCTTTTTTTTTGTCTCTTATTCTAAAATAAGCAAAGAGATCCTGTGGAGCCCAAGCATTTGGTCTGCTGGAAGGCAGGGTCTGCTCTGCTCACTTGCAAGGTAGGATCAACAGAGGGGAGCTGCTTGTGGACAGCATTTGAGTAGGGGGGCCTAGCCTGGGCAAAGGGCTGCATGACTAACAGGATCTGCTGCCTACTGTGATACAACTGTTCTTCTCATCTTGCTGTATTTCCCCCAACATCTATCCAACTTCAAGTAAGAACTTGCTTCAATTATGCTTTGTACAAGGTTTCCATAAATGGTGTCTCTTAGCATATCAGTGAAATATCAATGACCTGGAAGAACCAGCTGGTTCAGTACCATGCAAAAAAGCTCACTCTTCACGAAAGAAAAGCTTTTACTAGCTCATTGTATCTCCAATACTCCAATTTCTTCCATGTCCTACAAATACATTTTTATAGGTCAGAGACACATATGTGTGTATATATAGCTTAGGGTTAGGGTTAGGGTCATGTCTCTCTCCTGTATGTCTCTCCAGCTGTGTTTCACTCATTCCTGTGCATACGTTACCTGTAGGTGAAGTCTAAATTCTGCCTGGTTGACAGTGGACAAGGAAGGCCAGATAAAGTTATTCCACTATTTCTGATATCTTTCAGTGTCAGAGACAGTGTCTGTATAATATAAAAATAATAAGCTCATTAAGAGGGCCAAAGAGCTGTTAGTTTATCTGCAAAGATCTGATGGAGTAGCAGTTCTGGAGAACAGTCCCATGTCCCATTTACACAGTTGTATTTCAAAGGCCACAGCCAGTGCCAGAGCAGAGTCCTTTGGTTGTTTCCATCTGTGCTGCCTGGGAGGAGGTACAGCTGCCTGGGAGGAGAGGAGGTTCAGTGCCACAGCTGCAGAGTTAGAGGGTTTGTGTATTGGATGTGCCAGTGGGTGGTTGCAGAGGTGTATCTGTGCTATGTGTTTTCATTTCTGTGTAATGTGTTATCAAATCCCTAGACACACAGAAATCCCCTCAGCTGTGAAGTGCTGAACCTAGCAGAGAACTCTGAAAATGCAGAAATGTATTTGAGCCATGCTTTTTACCTTCTCTAAACTGACCATTGTTGGAGATAGATTACTTTCAAGGACAGACTCCTGGCTAGAGCCTGTCTGTCCATTACTATGCTTTCTTCTTCTACTTTGTTGCGATGTGTTTGGGCTTTTAATTATATAGGGATTTTTTTCTTTTTTTTCAGTCTTCTGAAGGAAAATAGGTAGTGTCAAAGAATTGTTGGGAGGAAGACCCTTGTATAAACCAGCAAGGCAGCTATGAAAATAATAAATGTTTTAGTGCACTTTTCTTGTCAACTAAGTTGACATACTGACCAGTAAATGTCTACTGCCTCCATTCTGACACTCTGTGTCGATAATGAGCTGAATTTACAGAGAAATGAATCATGTAGTAGAAGAGGTGCAGATCCATGCAAAGAAGCTGTAGATGAAATAATATGTCACCATTCAAAGCCCACATTTACTAATAAAAGACTTGTTTTTCCCTGAAGACAAGTTTAGGGAGAAAAGTAACAGAAAAAAGTTCCTCTTGCATCTGAAAATAAATACGCATTTTGTTCTGAGAGCTCTGGATTCTTCTCAGGACCCAGAGTTAATCAGCAACAGAGATTTCCTGGAGGAAAAGTTCATTTCAATTTCTACAATCACGGTAGTGCACAGTTTGAGGGAGGGAGGGATGCCAAGCCAATGCTCTAGTTTAGTAGTGGGTAATCAGAAACCATTTGAAATGTCCCAAATCTATAAATTACACTGCAGTTGTTCCCTGCTAGCATCAAGATAAAACAAGTGTAAGTTACCCTCAGTGTTCCTACTGCTCAGGATCGAGGGTAACAGAGGACAAGCGTGGAAGAGCTGGTACTGCTGCTGCCAGCAATCTGTACTGCTGGGGGAAGCAGAGTCCACTTCTGCAGCGGGATGATTACCAGAAGCATCCCTCAGAAACAAGTCTCAGCCAAAAAATCATCTGCAGAGACTGGAATTACTCCCTTTGCCACAATGGTCCCAGATACACAGACAAGCAAAAGCAGAGGTTTGCAGGACCAAAGCATTAGACTCTCTCATACCCAAACCTCTACTGGAAGTTGCAATCCCATTGATACCATCATCACTTTGGTCTGCTGCTTTACTGACTCACATTCATCAGACAGATAGGAATCATACCTGACCTTTTATTAATACAGCCCAGATTTGTATTTCTTGATATGCAGATGTGCTATATATTAAGCATTGTGCTTTTCAATGCCTAATCAAAACTAAAATTCTTTTTAATGAGTAGTGGGGGCAGCGGGGTGTGTATGTGTGTGCATGTGTGGTGTGCCACTTGCAGATGCCTTGGAACAGACCATGCAGGAAGCTGAGCAGGGCACTTCATCACTTCTGCACAGCCAATACTAAGCTGGGCAGTTCCCATGAACAGGAGGAAAGAGTCTTCATGCCAGCTTCTCTCAGAAGCACAGACATGACAATGAGGATGACTTGGGGGTGCCTCATTCAAATCAGGATCTCCAGTCCCCATCACTGTCCTGGGATAACCACCTACATGCCCTCCCTTTCAAGAAGCTGAGCACATCTCATTTGGTTTTCATTCTGCACAGCTGCTGGCCATGAGGCCATTTCTGTGTCGTTGCCTGGTGGTTACAACTCTGGAGGAATGAACCTTGTCTCAGTTCTTACCTTTGCTTAAGACAGCTTTTCACCTTGCAGGAGAGCACCTAATTATGAGGATCTTGTTCTAGGTCGGGTACAGTTTCTACATTTTACAGTAGATATTTACATGTCTAGGCAGTAAAATATAAGAACATTTCTGGAAGTGGGTATTGGAGTCCCAGACTATTTTTTCCCAAAGGAAAAGCCTAATTGCTGCTCCCAAATATTAAGTTGAAGAGCTTGCTCAACTTTTCTGTTTCTGTAGTCTATTAATCCTGCACTCTTTTCTGCATGACAGCAGATCTTTAAAAAGGGATGCAGAGTGCTTAGTGGCCAGAACAGATCCTGCAATGAGGTAGCTGCAGGCTGTTTTGTTTGTGCTTAGGAAGGCATCAAGCCTGACTCCTTCTGTGTGACTGATCTGCCCAGTGAACTATTATGTAAAAGGAAATATGAGCCCTTCCCCATCTGCTCCTTAAATGAAGGTAGGCAATCAATTCCCTCAGGCACAGCCCAAGCCAAATGGTGTGTGCTGAGCATGTCCTGGGAATACTCACCCAGCTGAGCCCTGTAGAAATGTTTAAACATTTTGTTTTCTGATTCAGTTCTGGAATGAGTGTGAGCTGAGCTGCTCTTATCAAAGGTGGGGGGATTCTTCACCAGGCCATGGACACAATTACAGGTCCCTGATTAACATCAAATTAAAAAGTGCGGCATTTCTTGACGTACTTGACAAATAAAGTGCAGTTTTCAAAGTAACTATTTTAGATTGAAGAGTTTATATTCTACCTAGACCTTAATTCTGACATCCAAGTGCATTACAATTTTGAAGAGACAGAATTCAGACAGTACAAAGTTCAAAACTGTGAAAGACGTAAAACATTTTTGGATCCTACATTGCTGGATCATCAAATTCTGCATTATGCAATGCAGGCTAGAGTATTTGGTTTTATTTATTTAGATAATTATTTTATGCAAAATGAGCTTATGTGTCTAGAAAATTCCCAATTTTTATTTTGAAAAACTGCATTTTGTCTGTTTTTTTTCATATTGATTTTTATTAGAAACAACAGAAATTGCTTTCTTTTCAAGACCTCCTCAAACACAGCAAGTCATACTTTAACGTTATGGTTCCAATACAAAATAATGAAATTCCAATGTAAGAAAACTATACAAAATTATAGCTAGGAGGAAATTAATTCTTATTTTACTTCAATTTACTGGACTTTCAAAGTTGTGGGTTTCTATACCAAATCATACCTGTCAGTGAGAGCATATGACCTTCCATCAGTCTCCTACCTGCTACATAGCAATGATAAGAAACACACCCTCACCTTTCTCTCAGTTCTGCCAGCACATCCTGCATTTTGTTTCCAGACTTCTTTTTCATTCTGATGTCTAGAGGACTGCTGAACATAAGGTAAAAAAAAATGGACATGAGGCCATATAAGCAAATTTACAACATAAATTTAGATAAAATGTTCCCCTAAGGGCTACCAGGAAATCAGGCTGCATGTCAGAAGAGGAAGGAGAGGGAGTGGTGGGATCATGCTCATGAGCAGTAATGAATACAACAGATACAAACCTCCTCCTCCTCAACCAAAGCAGTCAAGGCAAGTGACTGTGCTTATACAAACATTAAAAAGCTAAAAGAATACAGACTCCAATTTTTTAAATCACATTTTTGGTAGGCAGGAAGTAAATTCCTTATTGTAGGTGTTCTGGTCTTCTGAAATTCAGTTCTGTTAGGCCTGCACTGGCCTAACTGCTGTACAGTACATTCTCTCAGCTTTCCACAGTAAACTCAATTGATAGTGGTGCTCTCTGAAATACTCCAGTGCATCCCTGACAGTTTCACCAGGAAGTGTTTCCCAGAGTGTTCTAGCCAGTGTTTTACCTCTCTTAAAAGCACCACCACTCCTCAGCAGCACCACTCTACCCCAGGCAGCAGGAAATACAAATTCCCTGTCTAACACTGCTGCCTTCTCAGAGTCCATTTTATCACCAAGTCAAAAATAAAGAACTTAAACAGATCACAAGCACTAACTTATCAATCATCTGTCTTTCCTGTGCCAGGACAAACAGTATATACTTTCATCCAGACTATCCTATTATCTGTAAATATTAACTCTGCCAAGTTTTAAGAAATATCAATGGGATTTTTTTCTATGGAGGCTGAAAGTATAATGTTATTGTAGTTCTAGTTCTCAGTTATTGGGTTATTTCACACAAAACTTGTCCAGTTGTTTTTAGGTGTCTTGTCATTTCATCAGATGTCACATTTTTTTGCTTTATGGACATGAAATTCCTATAAGTGTGCATGGGATTTGAAGGAAAATTAAAAAAAAAAAAGAATATGCTGTATTGGAATTTAACTTATTTAATAAGCATTGTAATGTTAGCATACACCAAATATTATTGATTACCAAATTTTAATCTGTAGTTTTGCAATTTAGTCCTCAAATACTACAAAAAATTAACAAAATTTCTTAGCACTGAAGCTAGATATCAAAACCACATTTAATTAAACATTTCAGAAAACATACCAGATACGCTTCTTTTTGATAGTTGGATATGAACCCCCCTCTTGTTTCATAAATACAGCACTGCAAACATATTTAAAATATTTATTTTGGTGATATTCATCAAGATTATTAAATACGTTTGTATTGATCAGCCTTTGCACTTCCTTGTTTAAACAATAAGCCTGGTTCAAACATTACATCTACAACATACTCTTGAGGAGGAAGCAGAAGCCCTTTGGGAGTGTATTCAACCAATTTAACTTCATTCCAACATCTGTTATACTTGCCACGAACTAAACTACAGCCAATGCCGATTCTGTCTGCTATCACCTAAAAAAGAAAGAAAAAGTAGTTAATGCAGTTAATTCATGTAGCTTCTGTGATATAAAGCAAGGCCCAGTGATGCTTAAAAAACAAAATCAACACCTGAAAGTCCTAAAGCTTTCTTGAAACATACTTTATAAATTTTTTAAGTGTTCCAAACTTCAAACCTTTATTGTTGGTTTTGTGTAGAAAATGTAAGCTTTTAAATGTTATTTCTCACATTTCCAATGCACAGCATGAAAAACATTCATTTTAACTCTTTTCAAACACTGATATGGTTATCAGCCAGTCCTTCAGATCTCATATGAAGTGCAACACCCACAGTCCCCAGCAGTGCTTTTTGTCTACTTGGAAGACTTACTTCCGGATAACATTTTAAAGTCTATTCAAGCAACGAGGCGTAGGCACGCTGCACACATATAGCTAGCATGAAATATGAAGTGTAAAAAGGTAACATTTTTATCAGTGTAAGTTTAGGACTGTAGCTTCACTCTGAAGCACACTCCTTGCTTTTCAGCCCTGGAAATGTGGGAAGCAATGAAATGTGAGGCAAGTGGCTGCTAGATGAAACACCTGCCCTTCCTCTGGGCTGCACTATCACAGACAGACCTATAATGGTTTCCAGCTACCAAACTGCTTTTTCAACACACATCTGCTGTGAAGGAATGAAACCCTGGAAGATGTTTAACTTGTTACAAATGGACAGATACCCATTGCTTAGAGTGCTGTGGCTTTAAGAGAGATGACCTGTCCCTACAAAAGTTTCTTAGGACAGTGGAGCATAATTAATTCACACCCTCAGAATGTCATAAAATAAGTTGGAAACTTTATCTCCCTATGGATATCATAAATTTAGGGTTGTACACCTTCTCCTGTGTACTCTTTCCTAGGTTCTTCCTTCTTAATGTGTTTGATTCTCTGTTTCTTTCCATTCAAGAAAGAGAAAAATCCAGGCAAGGAAAAAGGATGGGATAGATAACCAGGCTGCACCAGTACATCTTCATAGAAAGAAAAAAGAAATAAAACTTCCCAGTTTCTTCTAAGAAACTAGAACATAGACGCTGTTATGTACTATCACAGAATACTGGATAGATACCAAATAAAAAATTGTCTCAACAAGTTTACATTTGCAGCATGGAAAAAGAAGCAAGCTGCATAATTCAATATTTTGCAGTTTACAGAAAATGTAAAATGTTTTGACTCCAAATCAAATACTTTGGCTTTTTGCCACTTATCAAGTATTCTGCTGATATCACTTAAGACAATTTAATGACAACAAGAATGTTTACAGAAAGAAGCGATGCTGGCTTTCATTCACTGGGAAATCAACTTTGCTGTTGAAAAATTATGAAACTGTATACCACAGATTTTACATGATTATAAATAATGTATCAAAATGATGCAAATATACTTTAGTTTAGATTATCCATTTAGCAACAATATGTTATGTTGCAAAATAAATGATAGTGTACCTTGAAAAGTAAAGCCCTGTGATAGAATGTCCCTCTTTTGATTTTCCCGATAGGCACAATGTTGCTTTTCAGGTCAAATTCTATTTCACTCATGTCAAGTTCCCAGCAGAAATTATGTAGTTCCTCTTTTTCAACAGGGCCACCCATCCTCTCTGCCACAAACCTGTTTCAAATGCAACTGGGATCAATTACATCTATAATTCCTCTTGTATTTATTGCAAAAATGTAGCACAATAAAATGTATACAAGCAAGAAGTGAATGACCTTTAAGACTGTAATACTTTTTCTACTTTTTCTTAATTTTTTTTTTTAATTCAGTAATTGGTATTTTAAATATGCTTACTGATTAAAACAGATAACCATAACTTAGGTCATTCATATTTTGTCACCTAAACCAAGGTGCAAAAGCAGAGATTCTAGAGAGCTGTAGTATAGGCACAAAGTCACCAGAAAAAGTCATCAATAACAGTGTAATTACTGAAGAAGTAATTACAGAAGCTGATGGTCATGTTTACAGGTAACAGATTAGGTGAGTTACATGTTACAGTCTCCAGACCTATTATTTGTTTGAAATAGTAATAAAGGCATGAGAATAGGTATGACAAAAATAAAGCCGTAGGTAATGATCCCAACATAGAAAAGCAGCTGTATTCATTGAAGATACTATCTTCTATGTGTGCTTTCTCATATTGAAGCCAATATTTTGGGGGTGAGCAGTATTTATCCATTTAAACAAATGCCTCAGAAATAGAAACAGATCAGAACTCACTGTCAGTGCAATCTCTGCCAAAACCACATCTTTTGGGGGACTGTGCACACACAGGACCAAGCCCTGGTTTGTAAGTGTCCCCATACACACACACCTTCATCTCCCCTGTGCAGGTCATGTATGTAAAGACCTTTGTTCCCCTCAGTGCCTCAGCCACAGGCACAAGGGTTTTTGAGGTCTCTCACTCTGGACAAGATGTTGCAGAGCTGACATGAAAATCACAAGCCATTGCTTCCAACAGAGAGCTAAAATTTGCATCCCCTCCTCTGCAGAAGCAGTAAATGTGTTCCTCTGCCCAGCACAAGCAAGGCAACTTCCAAGGCTTTGCTTTTCAAAATTCAGAGTTGAGGAAGCATTTGTTGCAATAGCATGGGCACAGGGAGCTATCACCAAGCGTGTCAGACAGGGTATCTTGAAGCTGGGAATTACTGGGTGAAGCTGAGAAAGTGTGGGGCAGCACAGCAGCCCCTTGTGCTGCATGTGCCCATGGGCAGCCCTCATTAAAGAGAGCAATGCTGCCCAGCCAGCGTGCTCACCACCACACAAAGGTGGGCTGTGTTTGTTCCAAAGGACACATCCAGCATTTCTCATGTCCCTCATCTAGCCTGAGCTCCTCCCCAGAGAGCACAGGAGAACTCCAGCCAGGCTGTCAGGCTGCTGAGGGATGCTGCAGCTGCCTTCTCCCCCACTCCCTATTCAACACATGCTATTCAGGCAGGTGCCTGAAATGCAACACAGACAGAAAAATCCTCACAGAAAACATTCCAGTTAAATTTCCCGTGATTGTTTCACTGGGTTGTGTGTCTGCAAGTATTTCACTGGTGTGTTAGAAGAGCAGATTTATAAGAGAATTTTATGGATTCCACCTTGAGGAAGGCAGCATGATTTATACACAGATGGATAGTTAAAGATTAATTTCTGTCCTGTCAAATTCTGCAATCAATGGAAAATTCATTCCTCATATCACATTAGATGACTTCATTAAAAACGAGAGTTAGTAAAAGTAACAAATTTTGTGAAAGTAAGTGGGATCTGATGCCAAATTCTCCAGATTCAGGAGGCAGCCTGGAAACTGCTAAGATATAAAGGTTAAACTATGGAGAAGATGAAAACAGACGCACTGCTTGGAGGTGACAGTGATTGGTGCCCAGGCTGAGCAGTCAGTGCAAGCAATGAATCACACATTGATACCAACAGTCTGTACATGCACTATTGCAATATTCTGGCACTATTAAATCGTCAGGATGTTAATTACAAGAGCACTTAAAAGCTATGTTAGAAAACTTGTATTATGCTTTTGGCTCAATAGAAAACAAAATACAACAGAGTTGCAGTCCCAAGGGGTTCCAAAACCAAGTAGGCAGGAAAGATGGTAGGAGAACAGACATGATATATGTCACTGGCAACCATCTTGACTATTAGGTCTGGGTTCTAACCATGTTTTTAGGCTTTGCAAAACTTGGAACTCTGGGGCTCCTTGATTATGTAGATGCTATATGCAGCTGATGTGTTCACTGGAAAGAATCAGTACAGATGTATAAATGTGAAAAATAACCTGAAATTGTCTATGAGAATATTTTTTAAAATGAGAAATTGATACTCTTCTATTGCAAGTGATACTTTATCTTAAAATGTATTAAATTAATTACAACAAAATTAGAAACAAGAAGCTTAAAATCTAAACATGACAACATTCTGGGCCAAAGCAGATTTGGATTCCACTTAAGCATGGGAAAATAACTATTTTGAAAAAGTTGACTTTGGATAAGAAAACAGTTATTTACTAATTTGGCTTATGGAAATACAATTTGGTACTTACTGTGCAAGAGCCACAACCTGTTCCCGGGTAGAAGTTATTGGTAGAATTGTTTTGGAAGCATCATTAATGTAATCCATTAAAACGTAGTCAGGTGGTGGTACCCAATGGGAATTTTCTAGCTTTATTTCCTCCAGGATTGTTGGTGCAACTTGAATAACTTTTGGTTTTTCCTCCTCTTTTTTCCCTCTCCCTTTTCTTACATAGAAAAAAAAAATATGATACACTTATCTAGAATACTTATCTAGAATACTGTATTCTCTAAAGTTCAAATTCAAACACGTAAGTTCTCCAACAGGACATTTAGACATATTGACTAGGGAGAGGTGGAAGGTAGGAGACATCTTTTATCTTGATAACAAATATCCAAAATCTACAAAGCTGTAGAGAACACTTGTGGAACATGCCTACAGGAGGTGGTTAGGAATAAATGCCACTAGCTCTGTATTAACATTGTTGTCAATTCTCATTTTATTTTTAGTTAATGGTTCTGATATGCCTTTCCCATGTATGGATCATATAGAGGAGGAGATACTTACTTACCTACTATATACATGTAGGGCATATTTTTAGTTATGGTTTGGTTTTGTATGGATATGAACTAAAAACCACAAACTCCCAATAATTTTTTACTTGATAAAAATCTGGTCTTCAAATAAAGGAAAAAATGGTATCAAAAGCACAGCTGAAATCTTGACAGGACTTCCAAAAAGACAGCCTCTGTAATTGCAAGTTCAGGTACTTCAAGCATTATGCAAACTACAGCATAGCCTGTCAGAGAAAGATTTTACAACAATTCTGGTTTTTTGCTGACTCTTTTTCAATGGACATGCTTCATATTTTCCTAATGCTCAGGATCTGAAAAATTACTATGATCCTAAACAGGCATCTTAAGCACCCAGCAGAAGTATAAATGAAATTACTGTTCTGCTTAAATTAAATACTGTGCATTTCACAAGTTATGCAGCAACTATAAAATCATTATTTTACAAAAGGTATTATTAAGGTCAATTAGACAGTTTAGGATCTTTTGTTTGTGGGAACACATGAAATGAGTGTTTTGTAAGCATTGTGTCTTTTTTCAGTGTAGATCCTGAAAATTTTTACTGTGAAATACAAACAAAACTTCTTTATTTAATTTTATGGTTCTGGCTCATTTTTTAAAATCTATAATACTTCTGGTGATCTTGGAAGGAAAAAGAAAAAAAAAAGAAATAAAGACTACTAGAGTACATGGCTCCAAGACATACTATCATTATTGCATGCTCTTCAAATTATTCTTAAAATTTATACTATGAATAGCACTCTTAAGATGGAAGGCATTGAATAAAGCAAAAGGGCGTACATCATTATCAGTAGTTGAATTCAAGCAATTTGTCTTCAGAATACTTTGCAAACTTTTCTTTAACCTATGGAGATTTACCATATTCACAAAGAGCCCTTTAAATACGTGTCACAAAGCACATGATTTTATAAAGGTAACCAATTAAGATTTAATCTTAAAATTATAGAAAATTCACCACCCTCTTAAATAAACTGTTCTGGTTATTAATTACACTTACACTTGGAAAAAAGCAGACAAACAGTTTGCTTTATCTAATTTGACTCTATCTAACTATAGCCAGAGAACCTTATAATGCTAGATTAAATAGCTATCTACTTATCAATTTATCCATTTATACATTATGGTTAAAAATACTGTATTTTAAAAATCTTGAATTATTCCGAACTGTCTGGTGTCCAGTTTAGGAGGTTTTCAAGAGAACAACATTTAAAAATGCTACAATTCTTGTTTCTCTGCCATTTTCCCTTTCCTCCCCCTTCTTCCCTTCTATCCTTCCAGTACTTTCTTTTCTCTATGAGAAGTGCACCATTAAATTACAGTGCTGTAGGAGAATTTGTTTCCTATTCCTACCTATTCAAATGACTCTAGAATCACACTTATTCTCCTCCTTTCCAATTTTCAGGAACAAAACACCTGAGAGAGATGAGTTTGAACAGCGATTTGTTTGGGTTTTATGCTGCTGCTTATTTCTCTCAGGTATGACTATGTTGTGTTCCTTGGGGGAATAGCTGATTTAAGGTTGTCTTCCACACTTGTCTCTCTCTTACTCCTCAATTCTTCAGTTCATCATATCTATCTAATCCTTATCTCATAAGGAACTGTGGAGCTGCAGTCTTACAGCTCAGTGCTATAAAATAACCAGTAACCTCTACAGGAGACTTCTACTGCCCTTTCTTCTTGCCCTCTTTTTTAATCCCCATTTTCTTGCCAGTGGGAATTGTGACATCAGAAAAAAAAAATCACTCTCATTTCTCAGAGCTGTCTTCCTACTTGTGAGACTACTTGCTGTGAAAGCAGAGGAATATTGCAAAGGAGAGCTCATGGCATTTAATAGTCTCCAAGCTGTTTCTGATTCTTTGCAACTTTAGTACAAGAGTCCAACAGGTCACCAGAGAATCAGCTGGAGGAAGAAGGCAGCCAATACAATATTCTACCATCAAAAGCAGCCATGACACCTATATTCTTTCCCATTTTGCATAGCTTAAATGCCCTGGTTATCTTTTGAAAAGGAGCAAATGGACATGGGGAAGTATTTCCTTAAATGCAGTATTGAAACATAGGAGGGAATAAATACACATTTATTAGTCTACATTAAATACAATCTTTTAGCCCAGTCAATGTGTATATCAGATATGAAACTGCCTGATTAAAAATGTTGCTGTCAATGAAAATATATGTCAAACTATCAACTAAGCACTTCCTCACATCTAATTCAAACATTTCCAGCAGACAATTACAACTGCCCTTTCTCTTGGCTTTCAACTATGGTTTATATAAAGTAGTATCAATTTTTCAAAACAATGGTTTTAAACAGTGTTCAGTAGTACTTTGCAAAATAATGATGAACAGAAAATATGATCAAAGGAAAAAATAAGCAGGAAAAAGTCTAAGCATGTTTGAGACTTGGAGTCAGCTACTGACCTTCAAGTAACTCCCATATATCTCAGAAATTAACAATAATAATGATGTATGAATTATGGATTCAAAATGAATGACAATGGGGTTATAAATCATACAACTTGATAATGACATTCAAAAGCAATTATTTCTTACTTGAAGAAAGGAGTCCTTGTACCCCTGCAAGGTTTACTATGGGAAATCGAGTCAGGCATTTATTTTTTCCTAAAGAAATTTTTTTGCTTTTCAAAGGAGTTATGGTTGCAAACAGGGCAGTCATTTACACTGTAAGTGATATAAATTACATTAGAAAGCAACTATCCAAGTGTATCCTCATCACACACTGTAATAAACAAATATATTATCTTGTCAGAACAGGTCTCCCAGCTCCTGAAACTATACAAAATGGCCTATGACTCTAGAGTATCTTCCAAGGTGAAGGAACTCCCCACTGGAGCAGAGAAAAAATAACTGGGGCTCAGCATCTCCCCTTGCCTCTGCTCCCTTTGACTAGATTGGCAGAGGCACAGTGGGTCATGAGCAGGGCACATGGGGCAGCAGGAGGACCTGGGAGGGGGCAGAAGCTGGGACAGGCCTTCTGAGGTGCTCAAGCTGCTGTATCTACTCTGGTGCATCCTGAAACAGGAACCTTCCACAATGCAATTCATACAATCCATTCCAGGTATCTACTATAAAATGATTTAAACTGAATTTCAGAAGTGCTTGCAGTCCAAATAACTAGTCAAATGGGAATGTCTACCTTGTAAGTCAATAACTTTTGGATAGACTAGTCTGAAAATTTGGGTCATGATTTAAGTCAAAACCTCAAACATTCAGAGTCAGTAGCTATTATCTGTCAGTAATTTGCATGTCTATTCTAAACAAACTTATATAATTCAAACATATTCAAATATAACTCAAAGTATAATACTTTTAGCCTTTTTCTCTAGTGCTGCTTTTGCTGAGTGAACACCATTGTCGAGGTAACTTCTGATTTTCTCCTGTTGGAGATACCACTGAATTATTGAAATCAAAAGCAAGTTTCAGTATTGTCTTGATTTTCTTACTGCACATTTCATTTCTCAAGTGCAGATGCAATCATACACAGAAATATACAAGCAGTGTCAGAAATCAGCCAGTATCTCTGTCAATAAAACACCTGTACAGACAGTAGGGTATCAGTTCATGAATGAGCTCCACAATAAAAATTGGAAACACAGTACATCAGCTCCTGCAGCATACATGCCATTTCTCCTTTTTCTCCAACCCTGCAGCACTCAGCATTTCCATCACTGACTAGAACTCACAGCCCTTAGCCATTGCCAAGGTTCCTTTACCATAAAGAAAGGAAAATTAGGAAGTCAGGCCTGGGACCCACAGAAAGCAGCATGATAAATAGTCACTGCACTAAGTTAGCTAAGAGAAAAGCCAAGGACAGCTGTAGGTTGTATGACATTCCTATCAAGGACTAGAGGCCATTCCATTGATGGCAAGGAGGCTCCATTGGGACTGCTTTTGGATTCCCCTGGAATCAGGCATGCACACCTGCCTTCTGCAGAAGGCACTGCTGTGGTCACAACTGTGCTGCTGTTTTACAGGAAGGACAGCTGGGAGACCATGGCTCAGTTTCCTTCCACAGGAACAAACTACAGATCAAGTATTTTATATCAGACAAGGACTAAAAGCCTGGTCTTGGTGAGAGTAAGGAGAGTTAAGTACCTGAATAGCTCAAGTAAAACACCCTGTTCATTGCACCTCATTGTTAGTGATCAGCTACAACAAACCACGAAGAGACTGCTAAACCCCAAATATCTTGTGGTCAGCTCTCTGCAGGTGTGAGGGACAGACTCAAATCCTCTTTCTGTAAAAGAAGGAAATTAATTTTCCACTACAAGAATAGTGGTTCTGATCTACTTGGTACAAAGAGACAGACTGCAGCACTGTACCTGGTGTATTGTCTGGATCAGGGCAAGTGCTGCAACAGTGAAGCATTTTTAGGCTACTTGCCTAAAAATCAGGACAGCTCTGAGCACACCCTTCTCAGCTTTTAGTCATCTGTCAACTGTACTGGAAGAGATTTAATCTAGAAATAAGGAAGCATGTAGGAACATTTGGAAATATGGAAGTGTAGGAACATTTCATGGGTTTAGGTTCTAAACTGAGAAGGAACTTCTACTGTAATTTCTCTGTGTCTTGGTTGTTAAGTTGTAAAATAACAGCATTTCTCTGCTTCCAAGGGATAATGAAGAAAAAAAAAGAGCAAATAAGCGTGAGCTGTTCAAATACAGCATGGGAAGAGAGGAAGAATAATCACTAAGATAGACAAAGGAATATTACTGCAAATAGGAGATGAAAGAATGACATAAAGACTCCCAAAATATATATAACATTGTGTTTAGGTATTTGTACTCCATTCAGAAACTATCCATCACTGTTTTCTCAGACTTCTATTTCTAGTGTTACAGCAATAACACAGCATTGACAACTAGCAAATGTGAGAGCCATACCTTGGTTTTTCTTTGCTGCTTCTTCCTGAAACAGACGGTGATACTTCCTGTACTTCTACAACACTGAAACAGAAGAAGATATTTTTGCATTTGTTTGCAAAGTTAATATTTGCATGTGAAGCTAAGAAAATGGAGTTTGGACTTTAAAGGACAATACATATATTCATAGGTGGTATATAAGTGAAAGAAATAACGTAACTACTAATAAACCAGACATTAATTCAGGGATCAAAAATAAAGTATGGAATCACAGAATGACAGAATATGCTGAGTTGGAAGGGACCCATCAAGATCATCATATCCAACTCCTGGCTCTGCACAGAACCATCCCCAGGAGTCATGCTATGTGCCTGAGAGCATTGTCCAAATTCTTCTTGAACTTTGTAAGGCTTGGTGCTGTGACCAGTTTCCTGGGCAGCTGTTCCAGTTCTCAATCACCCTCTGAGGGAAGAACCTTTTCCTAATATCCAACCTAAACCTCCCCAGACACAACCTCAGGCCATTCCCTCAGTTTCTGTCACTGGTCACCACAAAGAAGAGATCAGTGCCTGACCCTCTTCTTCCCCTCATGAGGAAGTTGTAGATTGCCATGAGGTCTCCCCTCAGTCTCCTCCAATCTGAACAGACCTCAGTCACTTCTCACATGGCTTCCCCTCAAGGCACTGCCTGTTGCCATTTAATATATTTTAAAAAAACTCTTTTTTTTGTCCCCCCCAGTTCTGGCTGGCTTCAACTTCAAACTTTGGCCACATGAATTTTCTCCTGACAGTGGCCAGCAGAGGCCCTTCCCATGTCACCTGACCTTGCTTCCACTGGGCATACACCTTTCTTTTTTTCCTTATTTTTAAGAGAAGAATCCTGTTCAACCAAGATGGCCTTCTGCCTTATATGATTGACTTCTGACATTTGGGAATTGCCTGCTCCTGTGCCCTTAGGACGTGATGTTTAAAAAGTGACCAGCACTGATAGACTGCAGCACCTGCAAAAGCTTTTTCCCAAGGGATCTTACTCACTAACTCCCTGAGCAGTCTGTAGTCTGCTCTCCTCAGGCCCAGAGTTGAGGTTTTTGCATTTTTCCTTCTGTTAACAGAGACTTTAAACTTGATCTCTTCCTGGTCACTGTGGCCAAAATGGCTTCCAATCTCCACTTGCTCACAAGATCAACTCTGTTGACAAGGAGTAGATCAAGGAGGGCATCTTTCCAAGCCTGTTCCATAAAGTTGTCATTCAGGTTTTTAGGAATCTTCTGGCCTGGGTTGTACCAGCTGTGTGATGTTCCCAGTTAATTTCTGGCAAGTTGAATTCTCCCATAAGGACAAGGGCAGTTGACTTGGAAGAGTCCCTTAATTCCTCAAAGAATAATTCATCATTGTCCTGTGCAGGAGGTCTGTAGTGGAGTCCCACAATGGCATCTGCATTATTTGTTTGTCCCTTGATTCTTACCCAGAGGCTCTCAGCTGTGCCATTGGCAGCTCTGAGCTCCATACATTCTGCCCCTTCTATTCCATAGAGTGCCACCCCTGCAGCTCTCCTGCCCTGCCTGTCCCTCCTGAAGAGCCTGGAACCATCCAACAGGGCACTCCAGGCACAGGATCCATCCCACCAGGTTTCACTTCTGCCAGAGATGTCAAATCTCTGGGACTGGGCCGAAGCCTGGATTCCCTTGTTTGTCCCTCTTGCTGGGTGCTTTAGTGTGGACACATTTCGGGTGTGGTGCATTGTAGCCAACACCTCCTGAGGCAGATTGAGGGATCCTGTTGGTGTTCCTTTCCTCATGTACTGACACCCCATCCCATCACTCATCACTGGCCCACCTGGCTTTATCCCTTTCCCTCTTGCAGGCTGGTTTAAAGCTCTGCGAATGAGCCCTACCAGTTCCTGTGCTAGAATTCTCTTTTACTTCTGAGAATGCCCAATGATGAACACAAAAATAACTGGGGAGTAAGGCTGCTGTCAATGTGCAAAAGCAAGAAGTTGTCTCAAAGTCAAAGAATGAAGACCTGATAGTTAGAGACAGCTTGAGGGATCAACAAAGAGCATGGAAGTCTAATTTGTCACAGATATTCCCAGACATCTTTATGGTGTCATATACAAGCTTAAAAGGGAAGCTAATGATACTGTAACCCAAATATGTGATGTGTTGGCAGAGAAGAAGTTTTTGGACTTGGAAAATGTTGGTAGAGTGATCTTTGATCTGTGAGACTGTTTACAGGAAATGGCTCCCAGTTAAACAAGCCCAATACCAATTTCCTGCATTCAAATCTAAAAAGATTTGTTAGGCTGGCTTCAACTTAAACAGAGAAGAAATGGACACAGGTTCTTTATCAAGCCTGAGAGCTTAATGCTTGGCTTTGTCCCACCCCTTGGAATGATGTGCTTAAAATTCCATGCATTTGTCTGTACAAGAGGACCATCAAATCATAGCTTTCAGTCGAATGTTGACATTCAGCTCAGATGACATAATTATTATAGCAGATGACAAGCTTTGTTATAACTAATAAAACACTGGGTGTCCCATCATCAGGAATCAAAGAGAGTTAAATGAATGAGTCTTCAAGGCTAAGATAAATAAAGCAACTCAACTGAATGAGCTATTTTCTGAATTCTTATTTTATAAAATACGAATGTTTTGACTCCTAGGACATAAAAGCACTGTGCTGGGAATAAAATAGACGTTGCTATTTATATATGTGTGTGTGTGGATAGATGGATAGATAGATGGATAGATAGATGGATAGATAGATAGATAGATAGATAGATAGATAGATAGATAGACAGACAGATAGATAGATAGATGGAATGAAGTTTGTACTGGAAACAGTGAAAACCATTAAAAAGATGAGCTATTACAGCAAATACTAACAGATCTAATATGACTCACCTTTCTTGGGGTTTAGCATTAATGAAGATTATTGCCCGACGGTCAGTGAGCTCTTGCTTGCTTAGTTCTTCCAAAGACAAAAATTTCCCTCCATGTTTTACCTACAAAAAAATTAGCATAAAAAACAAGGTTTTCTGCTAAGTTAAAGATGCAGAGAGAAAAATCTATTTAAAAGATACCTCAACAGTAATTTAAAATTCCTAATCCTAAACCAAAGACTGTGTTAGAACTTATAAAGCTATTCAAGATATCTGAAATTATTTTCCCCTCAATTTGAATTTTCTTAATAATTTTTTCTTAGAAAAGATTGTAGTTATTGGTTTGAAGCATTCCAAACTGTTCCAGAATAAGGAAATGTTCCTGCCTCTGAAGGCTTCACAACATAGGATGGAGTTTTCAAAAGCAACCAAGTGCTTTAGGAGCAGATATTTCACTGATTGTCAGTAAGACTGGTATTTCTAATTTTTCTGAGTATTTGGAAAAGTCCTTCTCAGATTTAAACTGAGCACAGTACTAATAAGTGATAGTGGAGTCAGACTTTATACACAAACACTTTTTTTGTAAGAGAAGGGGTCATGCCCGAGGTGAAAAGATGAACTCTTTCCTTCCTTATGTAAAAATTAACAAACAAAATGTCCATAAATCATACAATGTCAAGCCAGCATTTAGTATAGTGCAGAGAGAGAGACCAGAAGAACTAAAGTTTGAGAAAGGATCAGGAAGGGTCTGAACAGCTCAGATAGGATTGGGAAGATCACAACTAGGGAATACCATGAAGATGATTTCATCCATTAAGAAAGATAATCAAAAGAGATCTGTATAACAGCCGTGAAATTTCAGGACAAGAAAATGAAGTATTTTCTGTAGCCAGAATTTGGCTTTGCTACAATACTCTTTCTAAATTAAGAGGAAACTGTTACTCTTTCTAAATAGAGTAATTTGTTTAGAATAGCTTACCTGACCACAATCATAGAATCCATTAGTAATGATATTACTTGGTGATAAATATCCCATCCGGCTGTACTTTTGGGAAAGATTATTATCAAGTAGTGTTTCCAGAGCAGCTTCACTGAACTTATTTTTACGCTTTGAAGACAGATTAATTTCTTCTAGGATGTCTAAAGCACTGATAAATTAAATACAAAGGCCAATTAATAATGAAATACTAATTAAATGTTATTATACAGCTCAGAGTTAGTTTTCAGCATTACCAAGGCCAAGATAGATTCACTTCCAAGTGCTGGTCCTGTGCCCTCTGGGCCAGCAAGGAGTGGCTGTGCTGCTCAGAATTCCTTCTCTAGGGAAGGAAAACAGTGCTCAAAAGCAAAAGCATTGCTCAAAAGCAAATCCTTTAGGTAGTTAAATGCTACCTAAAGAAATGCAGACAGGATGCCACAACCTTTTATCTAGAAGGATGTTATAGAGCACTACAGAGAGCTTGGGAGAAAAAACATGTAAAAGGAATAATAATCAGAGCTGACCATATGATACAGTCCAGGCAACCTCTCTCCCTCCCTCTCTCTTTTCAGCTGCAAGGCAATTTGCAGATTCAGTTGTGCATTATGCAATGTGTGAATCCTTCTGGTCTAGCACTGTTACAGTGTTTGGGGGAGCACAGCTGGCAGATATTTGCTAAACATGAACAAGCATGGAAACACAAGGACACAAGAAGTTGTATCAACACCACCAGAATGGCAGGATTTTTGCAGTATAGACATAGAAACAAATAGCAACATGGGGACATGGGAGGACAGGAATTAATTTCCTGAGCTTTTTCTGGTGCTGAGGTCCACAAACTGACAACTTTTTGACCTGAAAAACTTATGAAAACATCACCAAAAAAATAACAGAAACTGAATCAGAAAAACATTGCATTCTGCAGTTCTAAGACTGTTCAGGAATGAAAAAAAAAAAAAAACTAGGAAAAAAGGATTATATATTCTTGTGTGTGTAAAAGCACATATTCAAATATCTGTGTGTGACTACGCACACATGCAGATATTTTTCATGTCCCAAGGAATCAGTTTTATATATACAGTATATATATATATATATTTCTGTGAACTAGATGTCCTCAGTCTACAATGTAGACTTCTGAAGGGATGAATTTGGATGAACTCCAGAGAACAAGTTTTTCAGGCAAGGCAAATGACATCTTTTTCTTACAGAAGAGAGAAGTGGGAGAAGATAGTGGAAAAGAAGTTCAAGCTGTGTATCTACAGCATCTCACAGATAATCTGCAAGTAACACAGATTTTTAAAGAATTTTGAAGGGGAAAATGAATAAAGGCAGGCAGGTAAAATGTGTACAGCAGGGTCTAAATCAAAGGTCATTACAGGCACAATTACCCTTATATGGAACAAAGATAAGCCAAAACAAAAGACAAATAAAATGGCTACACCAAAAATTCCATGAAGAGTTGAAAAGCAAAAAAAAAAAAAAAAAAAAAAAAAGCAAAAAAAAAAAGCCAGGAATCAAACAGAAATGGAAACACTGACACTTTCAACAAAATAGAAAAAGTAAGGGACAAACCTGAAAGAAGAGACACAACTATTCAGGGACTGAAGCAAAAATGAATGTTTCACATGCTCCAAGTAAGAGATGAAAATGTACATCTATTACTCAATGTGGGAAGAAAACTCGTAACAGATGGCACAGAAAGACTGAAGAGTCTGATACCTTTTTTGCTTCAGTTTTCATAGAAAGGTTTCAAGAAGATGCCTGGCAGTAATATTAACAAGGAGGTAGAAACAATAGTCTTAGGATGTTGAGGATAAGTTTGAGGAGACAGGGTTAGCAGTCCCTGAGGACACTTACCTCATACAATTTATTAATTTGCAAAAGCAACATTGGAACTATTTATACTTGTATAGGAAAATTCTAGGCTAGATGGCTAGAGAGTGGAGAAGGGCAAAGATACTATCTAGTTTTGCAAAAAGTGATGAACAAGGAAATTATAATAGAAATCATTCAGCCAAATTTCAGTGTCTGAAGAACACCATAACAAATTATTAAACCATCAGCAGGCAAGCAACAAGAGATGAGAAATAGCCATTACATATTTGTCAAGAATCAACCATGAAAAGTCAATCTGATCCTTGATGCAATAGGGTAATTGACTCAACATCTAGGCAGAAGAAGTAGTTGTGAGATATGAGCTGAATTTGAGATACGTTTTGACTTTTATAAGTCTTTTCACTTATTCCTACTTGGATACTCATGAGCAGGTCAGGGAAATATAATCGACATGAAAATAACATGAAGTAGTGTTTGACTAGCTGAAAAACTATGCTTAATGTATTATTATCAATAATATGCTATCAAACTTGAAGGACACTTAAATTGGAGTCCTGCTTGGATACTGTCAAAAAAAAAAGGATTAAATAAGAACAGTGCCATATGCAGGACAGAGAAAATAATTATTGAGCTTTATTTGATGGTGGCATGACCTCACCTGAAGTATCTCATCCAGGCTGGGAGATGGTACTTCAAAATGGCATAAAAAATTAGAGAAACTCAGAGATGTGTGATGAAATGATACAAACAAAACTTGTATAACATTTTTACTTTGTCATGAAAAAGAAACAAGGGGGTTTGAGAATGAGAAAATTAAGTGAGTTAAACTCAAATTGCTATTAAAAGTGGTTATTCAATCTCACTGAAAGCACGACAACATAATTTGTTTAAAGGGATATTTGGAACTGAGAAACCCTTTTAAGTGTAAGATATTCTAGCACTGGAACAGGTTACCTCAGAATGTTGTCAAACTCCAGCAGGATCAGTATTTACCCAAATTTACCCAAGCCAAAATATGGCAGTGTACCTTATTCAGTCTTACACTAGGATAGATGGATAATATCACCTTTGAGGGCCCCTCCTGATCTGAATTTCTGAGAGTCTCTGAAATTCCCTCATAGATGGATTTACAGTATCTGTGCAGCCACCAGAGAAGTGCCCAGCAGAGGGAGCAGGGCAATTACAAATATTTTAATTTAACAGTAACTAAAAGAGTCGCCTTGACTGAGGAGTCCCGAGTCATAATTCTTATAACCTAAACCAGCCTTTCTAATTCAGATATTAATATATGGACCTGGGAGTTCCTAAGAAAGAATAAAACAGAGCCACTTTTCCATGACACTTCAGCACACCTGCAGTTAACCAGAGCTTTTAAATCAAATCTAGTCTGTGTGCAGTAAGTACAATTTACTGTATATTAAACTTAGTCTGAAACCTTTATTTCACTTTCAAATGTATGGGGTACTGTAGTCCCTAATATTGACTGATATAAGTTATCTTCAATATAAAGCCTATTTCAGTCACTGAAACAATAAATGTTTTATAATTCTAGACAGTTCTATCAACAGGCTTATATTTTGTCAGAAGATCCTGTTCCTTAAAATCAATACCATTTCATCTGTAACATCTGTGATGCAAAAGTAGTTTCAGCTTATCAGAAAGATTTGTTATTCAGCTACAAATATGCAAAGATTCACTTAAATTGAGTTCTCTCATCAAAAATTTTCTTTTGACTTTTGATATTATTTCTACTCACCCTAGCCTGCACAGTTCAAAAGCAGTTACTTCATCACTTCCACAGACCATAACAGCCCAACAGGCATTTCTTCTGACTTCTTCATAATTGGAATGCAGCAATTCAACGAGTGGTCCCAGCCCGCCGACATTTCTTAACTATTAAAAAGGTGAAAACACTGCCACTTACATATTTCATCTATTCCAGCAAGAACAGCTTGTGAAATTCACCTCCCAAAACATTCAAGCTTTGTAGAAAAGCCACACTGAAAAAAGGTAATTTATGGGGATTCTGTGCTTCTGTGAAGTCTGCATAGGCTGGAGCTTTAAAGTGGTACAAGGCAGTCATCCCTTCTTGGCTCTGCCCTGCTCTTCAGTTATTAGGCTGCTGTGTGGAACCCAAAGAGACTATGCAACCCAAGACTGCCACAGAGACTTACACAGCTTTTTCTGTGCTCTGGTGCCTCCTAGCAACTAATTTCCATCACAATACATTTGAATTTGTATTGTATGTATGACAATCTTATTAACATCCTATTCTCTTGTGTGCTACAGTATCTTTCCTATACATGCTGGAGGAAATATTGCTCATTTGGATTTTTGAAGAGAAAGACATTTTAAGGACACTGAAAGAGGTAGATTAATTATCTATGCCCCTTATTCATGTCCTAATTAATAGCCTTGACCCATGAGAAAACCCTAGCTTATGATTTATGAATGCACATAGCATCATTCTTATTTATGAGAAGAAAATACTATGACCAATTCATAAACAGAAAAGAGTTCAACTTGCTAGATGTCACTGATCAAAGGATTAATTATATTTTGAGTTTTGTCTGAAATACATTTACTCCATGCACATCCAGTATCTCATTAATCAAGGTCAGACATTGCCGTTCAGGCCTTGAAAATGGGCAACAGAACACTGAGGGAGAGTAAAGAGGACTGAACTTCCCATCTTCAAAGTTGAGCCGACAGTTGCGGCTGAAAGAAACCTTGATGTTTAATGCTCCTAAATATACAGATCAAGATACAGCCCTAGTTAAAGTTCATTGAAGCCACTGAAAAGCTGCAAAGCATTAATTTGGTGCAAGCAAACACAGTCATGAAAATTCAAGTTAAAGAAAACCCTTTCCAAAATCTCCTAAAAAACGGAGCTATATTTAGCAGAACAAGTATCACAAAAATAAGTAACTACATAGAAATCTCAGGACTTTTAGGTCAGACACAACAGATTCTTGGTCAATATAACTCCCACCTCAGACCTAGAAACATCATCAGTAAACACAACCTCAGTTTTACCTCAGCTCGTGCACCAGCATCACAAGCAAAGGCAGCCACGGCAGAGGCTGCTTTGCTCTGCACTTGGCTGTTGGTTGAGCGCAGTGGCCCCACAAGGGCACTCATGATGCCCTGGCTCTGGATACTGGCACGGATGGGCTCTTGCAGGGCCAGATTGGTGAGCACTGCAATGGCATTGGAAATGGCTCCATCCCTCTGGGCATTCAAGGTTTTAATTAATGGCGCAATTCCTTCAGCCTTAGCTACAACACTAGCAAAATGAAAAACAGGAAAAAATATTTGTTATTTTAGGACCATTTTTTCTTGTCAGTATGCTGTTCTTATCAACTAAAGTAGTATTACAATTCCAGGCTTACATATATACATATGTAGGCATCTGTACATGTAAATGGGTGTTTGTGTGATTTCTATGTGACTCACAGTGAGAAGTTCAAGAGGCAGAACCACAGACAGACCAAGTCACAAACTTTTGGATTGTAACTTACAAGGACATGGATTTTTTCTGAGGTATTGAACAAGTCAATTAAATCCTGCATCTTTTCAAAGGTGCAGAATTTCTGTATCTTTAGTTCCAGGCAAATGCTTCTTGCTACAGCCTCTTACCACCTCTCCCCATAATCATTCTAGCACTACTAATGAGGATTATAGCGAATAGAGTATCCAGATCATCTAGTCAATCAACAGCAGATCCAGTTTACATATTCCCTCTGTTACCACATGATATTGCATCCATGGCTGAAGGGTGTGCCCCTCAGCAGTGCTGGAACAAATGCTCCTGTGGACAAGTCCCAAGATGGATGTGCAAAATAATCTATTATTTTATTGTTATTTCAATATATGTTAATATTATTTCAAATAATATTGGGGAAGATGGTTGGGATTTTTTTCTAAGGAGAACCTCATAGATGTAGGTTAGAGAACAGTCAAGGGAAAAAAATAGTTGAAGAAGCATTATTAATGAAATAGCAACTTAGAGCAGGAGACAGCAGAAGGTGTAAGGTGATGTACTATTAGAGGATATATAATTTTACTTAAAGCTAATCTGTTTGTTAAACAAAAGTTGCCAATATTGTTAGCAATGTGAAAGCAGAGATGGCAAGTTGAATTTTCACTGCAACTGCTTTTTATACTCTCTACATGTTGCTACATCAAAACCATAAAAAATCTTCAAAAAAGTTTACACTTCTTATAAGTTCTGCTGAATTTCTGTGAACACAGTAATAAAAGACATCTCTATGTGAAAATCCTTTACTGTAACAGTACCTTACCAAAATTTGATTAATATTTGGATAACTTTCACCGTCACAAAATAAACCAAGATTAGAAGTATCACATATAAAAGAAACCAATATACTACCAAAGACTGTTGGCATTGATAACAAACAAAAAAAACCATGAGGAAAGCTGACAGTCACACTTTTATGCAAACAGGACAGAAAGTAGAATACATGCCAATCTGTGAAACTATTGATAATTACTAAAATAATCCCAATACATGGGCAAGATGATGCAGGTCTTACTGTGAACTCATCTCAGTGCAAGTATCTCCACATGGTCAGAGAGGGGGATACAGATGCTCCTGAGCATACCTGGGATGAACGAGCAGAGCCTAATGGGGTTTGTTACTCTCATCTCTGCCTCAGGTGCAAGGCAGTGGCAGCTCACAAGCTGTGCTGGAGAATGGATCTAACAATATCTGGCAGGCAGACAACAGTTAACTTGTTTAGAAAACCAGGGAAAAGCAGCAATCCAGGGACTGAAGGTGCAGCTTTAAGATACGGGGTCAGTTTGGTGTTTTCTAATTAACCCTCCTGGAACACCAGTAGCTTTAATGCAAGCACTTTGGTCTCTATTCAGAAGTAATTCCCATGTTTTCAGATGTCCCACACTGCATCCCTCTATCTTCCTTCAAGTAGCTGGATTTCCCTTTGTGTCCTCTTTCCCCTTTCCTACTTGACCAGAACAAGAAGAGCTGAAAATGTTTTATTTGTTGGGTGGCTTTTTTTCCCTGTAGTTGTTTTGGGTTTTTTACTTAGGTAAGGCCACTATACTTGTTTAGTTAATACTATCTTATCTTGCCCATGAAAATGTTATCCAAATTTTCAGCTTCAGGACTGTTGTAGCTCTATCCAGGCTGCTGTATGTGAAGAAATTCTGGACGTGCTGATTGCACATGTAAGAGTGAGCTGTACACCACATGTATCACAGGCTTGCTGGAAAACATCCCGTTAACAGCACGTGTAACAATGGCATGAGGACCTGCTGGCACAGCTTGGGTGAGACACACCATACACACAGAGCTGCACACAGTGAGCTGGATGTCCATGAGTTATCAGATTTACTGCATCATGCAATGCATACACACACACTTCACCCAGGAAGGAAAAAAAAAACCAAAAAAAAACCAACCAAAATCAAGCTGTTTCTTCTTTACAATGGATACACAGAAATTCCAGGATTTATGGGACAGATTCACTAGTCATAAAATGGAGCATTGCATCTCACAGGTGTAGTATATCCAATATTTCTGCAGTAAGTACAGGACTTACTATTCCTACAGTACACCCAAGAATACACATATTCTCCCACAGGATCTCCTAGTAAACATACAGTCCCTAACAGACTGGCTACAGAATGATACACAGCACTGAATGACATAGCTCACATCATAAGCAGATTTATTATAATTTCCATAAAACCAGCAAGTACACAGGCACTTAACAAAAGAGCAAGGTGATGGCTCCTCATAAGCTCAGAGCTGACCTCAGCAAGGTACAGAGCACAGCCAATTTTCTCAAGTGCCACTCAACTTCAAAAAGGTTGAGAACCACTGATTTAGAAGATCATACATATTTATTTCTATCCTACATTCTACTTCTGCGCAGACTTGTTTTGAATCTCTGTTTCATGCACACAGTTTAGTCAAGCAGCACATCTGAGCACAAGGCAAAAAGAATTTGTTTGAAGTGACAATGGCTGGTAACAAGAGTTGAAGGTAACCAATACCTTTGAGAGTAAGTTTTTAAGAGGGCATGAACATCTGAGGCCAGGCTGTGTCCTGCTAACAGAGATGCACACAGAAAAAGAAGGAATGAGGAATCCATAGTTCAACTCACTCCTACTCCACAGGCCTCTGGAGAACACAGAAATAGCACTGTCATCCTGGCCCACAGAACCTGACCTCAGAAGGGAGCTGAGAGAATGAGCATGGCCAAGTTTAAGGTGCTGAAATACCACAACACTTAAGTATGGAGGTCCTTGCTCCCCTTTTATCTTGGGCAGAGACATGCACTGTGTAATTTTTTTATTATGAGCCAACAAAAGTCAGAGAATGTTTTTACCAGCTCTGTTTTCAGTTACTGCAGATGAGCACTAGACTCTCCCTGCCTGCAGAGCACTCTCCTTCAGACACATCCTACTGAGACTGTGCAATTTATCAGTGCTTCCACTACAGAGCTATATCTTCAAGGAAGAAGTGAGCCTTGGTTTAGCTGAAAAGAAGATGATACTTTTTGATGTGGAAAAGGAGTAAATTAAATAAATTCACAAGTTTTTTCCTCCATGTTTTGTATACATTCAAAGAACATACTTTCCTAAACAAGAAGAAAAAACGTTAGGAAAAAGGAAAGAAGATAACAACAAGAGAAGAAAAAAAAAAAGGATGGTGCATCTGCCACATCATCTTTTTTTTCCTCAAAAGTGAAAGCTACCTATTTGAACTACAAACTGGAAGAAAAAAATACAGGAGAGGTGTAGGAATTTCAGAGTTTAATTAAAGTTAAAATAAATTAAATGCTATTAATTATAAGCACATATTATGATCCTTAGAATGCCTAACCTAACAGGGTTAGGCATTTACTTTAATCAAAGTATACACAGTTCAGGTACCCAAAGGAGCCTAAGTATGCTCTTTAGTGAAATAGTAAAATTCTGATTACAACTGGATTCAAATTACTGTATTCAAGAATAGCTAAGATATTTTTTCAGCTGTCATTTGGAACACAAATATTAAAAGGTGATATCATAAATATTTAATTTATTCATTTTAAATATGCACTGCAATGCTAAGACATTTTCTTGAAAATTCTCTAAAAGCACAAGACTCAAAGAATAAATGCTGAGAGACTGAGGATAAACAAACATTTTCTTTACTGATTTTACTACAAAAATAAATTAAAAGTTGACAACAAAATCTTTACCAAAAACTTCACAATACAAACTTTTTTTTAACAGACGTTTTTAGAGATGTGTATGAATGTCACTGAAGTGAGTATTTTGTTGCTTTAGTTGTCTGGGGTGTGATATGAAAGCTCAGATATTGGGAGTGTGTTGTGAAAACAATCAGCACTAAAAATTTGATGAAAATCCTGTAGGTTTTTATACTTCCTTTTACTTACAGTACTATAAGCACTCTGCAGCAGGAAACACCTCTTTGTTGGTATCACAGGACCATAAAAGCTCTGGTCAGTGACAAAACCTTCTAGCCATGGCAAGAAAAATAACAGATTATTTACTTAGAGCATCAGGAATGGTCCAGCTAGCTTTTTTTCCTGAAAAGAAAGTCTAGCCTAAGGGAGAAAGCAGCTAAGAGTGCTCAAAGAGCTGCCAGAAAACACTGAGATTGCCCCTGAAACCCCCAAGCTAAACAACCTCTGGGGGAGGGGGCAGAGAGGAGAAGAGCTGTACAGCTTGACACCACTGTTTACTCAGGATTGTACTAAATTTACACTAGTGAGACTGACACTTCATAAAAATGGTAAAGTATGTTTGGTTTTGTTTCTTCTACCATGACTGAACATAAAATGGTTTGTAATCAATTATATTTTTATTCACTTCTATGCTGTTTACTCCCCCACTCCTGACTGAGGATTTAACACAATTTCTGCTCAGAAAAAAATAAAATTTTTCCTCCTCACTGGACTTCATTTTTTTCAAATGTGTTTGCAACTGCATGTTTAATTTCTGTGCAAAATTACTGTGATTGTGTGTGAGGTGCTTAGCTAGCCATTTATGCCTGTGCATAGCTCATTTTCATACATAATTGCATGTAAATTATGCATAAGAATTATGCATCTAATTACACACATTTTTTAAAATCAACTCTATCTGTGTTAAATCGTATGACTTCTTTTTCACACAAGACATTTTTGATCCAGCTCTGTAATGCAATTTCTGTCTGAGAAAGAATATCACAACCAGAAGTTTGAAAAAGCATCAAGAAATAGCTTCCTTTTTTATTCCTGAGATGTATTCATATTCTTCATTAGCCTTGTTATGCCATCAGAATAATCACATCCAATAAATGTCTTCTGCACTTATCAAAAATTTCACTTTGTGATTTAATTATTTTCAAAAGCAATTGACTGTTGTAAATAGTCACTCGTATTTTATTTAAAGACTGATATTACTTCCGTTTTCTTCACTAGACAAGGGAGATTAATGTCAGAATGTTTATTCTGAGTAAGGGAATCTAGCATAAGAGACTCTGATCTACAATCTGGGGGCCCTTTGTGCTCCAATAAAAATATTGATGATATCAACCAACCATATTAATTTTTCATTTCAGGAACTGAAGCCTCTTTTCCTATTTTCTAATGACAAGTATCTTGTTAAAACTGTAACAGAACCAAAACTCAATAAACCTCATAGTCTGGATGCAATAAAAGCTTAAACAGTCTGGGTTAGTAGAGACTAATACCTGACTCTCATTTAGCAATTCACAGATATCTAATGTCTATCATTGAACTCATCTGACAAAGTTACACAAATCTCAGTTCTAAAACTGTAGTATACCTAATTTAAAATATTACAGGAGCATTGGTAATGAACTAATTACCAATGATGCCTGAGACTTCTAGCTATAACAATATTTGCAACCTTTGTAAAGAATTTCTGATATTTTCACTATTATGTGAAAGGCTTAAAAATCAACAACAGAAGCCCTTTTTGCTCCTGAAAGATCCCGTGGTTCTTCTTTGGAAGCACCAGCTGAGGAAGGATAAAAGAGCTGTGTCAAGTCAGTCTCTACACACAGTACTTTGGATTGTGAACTTGAGCTTTCACTTCTGGATAACTCTTTTCTGGACAACTGTGAACATATCTCAAATGGCAGCTCTCTGTTTTGCCTTGCTACAAGCTCAAGCTCTTACGATGATTTAGGGTGCAGAAATTTATGTTTTTAGCTTTCTCTCTTTAAATTACATCTCTAAGAAAATACACATATATGACTATGTTATGATAAAATTCCTAAAGTTGCATGTCAAAATGTTAAAGTTACTTGTGAAACCCTATTTTTACCAGATGACAGTCCAAGTGGCCAACATGTTGTAGTCAGTGCAAAGGTTAAATTTACAGCAGGGCAGAATTAAGTTTGCATGGTTAGTCATAACCCTGAAATTTCCTTACAGAAAAATTTCCTTACTTTAAATAAACAACTTCACACTATACTTAAGTGAAAATATACACTTAAATAATTTAATTTAGAAATCTACTACAAAGAAAATGTGTACGCAAAAGCACCAATACATTTGTCTGAAATATTTACTTTTATGTAGAATAACCCTTGCCACTTTTAATTCATAAAAAGCTTAAATTATCTCAATGCATATCACTGAATGACATTGCAAGGATATACACTCAAGATTAATCATGGTACGTGTGCCACTACACAAAAAAAAGTTTTCTCTCCCAGGCTAAGGAGTCTCCATCCAAAAAGAAAAAGTTTTCACCTGATCCCACAGAAATCCATCACAGGAAGTTACAGGTGACAACAAACATGCTCTAAGTGAAATTCCAGCTGTCCACAGTTAATATAAACAGTGATCATGCCGTAAGGCTTTGAAAGTAGGGTTGTACAAACAGGCCAAAACATTCTGCAGTATCTACAAGGAGTAAAATTTCTATGCAGTTATCATCATCCCAGAACAGAAGTGTTCTGTGTTCTGTTTGAAACTTATTTTGGATCTACTTAGGTTTCCATGCACTTCAGGATGTGGTGACATGAGATCTGTGTTAGATAGAGATAAATGTTCTATATTGATCTTTGTCTTGAATATAACCCCAAAGTTAAAAAACAACAACCAAAAAAAAACCCATCCTGGAGAATGCATAACAATTTTTTTCTTTTTTTGGTGAAGGTCTTCTGGGAAGAAAACAGTTACAGTGCCTGAGCCTAGAGAAGGACTTTCCCATGCAGCCACACCTTCCCAATCTAAGAGAAAAACACAACAGCTGGCTGTATGAAAGGTTTTTGACTGCCAGCAGGGCACAGCCCCATGTCCGTGGGTCGTGTATCAGATATCTGATGTGATGTTAAAGTCTTAATGGGAGCCCATTTCTGAGTGACATCCCAGGCACAGGACTCAGCTCTTCTGCCAAGGGAGAAATTTGTCATAAAACATCTTGCAGTTTTCAATGGAAGTCAAGATGGAACTTGCAGGGAAAAGCTTGTGAGCTCTTAGGTAGTGGGTCGTGACTTTGTTGGCTTTTGGTTTTTTAGTTTGTTTCTTTTTAAATACAGTTCCTCCCATAATATGTATATAAAGTAAGAGAAAGGAAAAATAAGAACCTGTTGGTGGCCTGAAATAACTGTATTTTACAGAGTGTAGACATGGATGCTAACGTAAAAAAGTAACAACGCAACCCAAAAACCACAAAAACATCCCTTTGCCTTGCAGCACATTAGCTCAAAAATACAATTCTGTCACTAGGGGTCAGTATTAAAACATATTACTGCTACACAATACAGTCAGCATTCTATTGTTGATTTCCTCCTTCAGAAAAATGAACTTATGTCATAAAGAACTAAAACCACAAAAAAAGGACAAAATCTACAGTGGATCATCATCTTTTTATGTTATTAAATTGGTGTTCCTCTTCTCATAAATTAACACATATATTCATGCAAATGTATTAAATAATATCAACACTTTAATATTTATGTGAATTAGGTTCTATTTACAGTCTTGAAAGAGAAAAGCTATCAGTAAGTTTCCCATTTTCTAATAGAGAAGATTACTACCTAGAGATATTCCTACCTAATGGTATTAATCCCTACTCCCTAATTACAATAATATTTGGAATGTAAAAAAACCTGGATGTTCTTCAATTTTTTTCCTTCACAGGCATATTCATCTTATAAACAATAAAAAATCCATTGTGTACTGAAAATCTCAGTTGAAAAAGGTGAGACACTCTCACTACATGTGAAACAGATTGAGGATGTATTTTGAGTCATTAGATCAGTGTATGAATTTTAGTTTGGAATAAAAGATTTAACACCCACTAAAGTCAAGGGAACAACTCACTTTCTCCTCACTGGGCACTGTCCATAACCAATGAGTTCCCAACCTCTGCTCCTATCCGAAACTGCTCTCAAATCTTGACAATCTTAGTACATTTCAGAAAGCATACATTCAGATGCTGCACCAATGCCTGGAACTGCCTATATGGATATAATCTTTGCAAATTCAAATAGGTTCTCTGATTCCTGTGAATTTAAGAATTAGAAAATTAAATAACATCAAGCTTGCTGACTTTGGAAATTTTGGGATGATACTGCCCTATTTTGAATCCAGATATAAAACAGAATTTTGTCACCTGACACTTATTATAAATACCAGGAGAAATATTCTGCCATAAGCCTATCATGTACCAGAACTTTCTGCAGTCCTTGGTACAGATGAAGAAAAAACACTCTTTTCCTTCTTCTCCCATACCAAATTCTAACTGAATGCTATGAATTTTGAGGTTAAAATAAGCAATTGAGGACAAATATTATTGAGGCTTAAAATTAGTTTTCATGTCCAGCATGAAGTTCTAATTTTCAGAGCATATGTTTTCCTTTAGTGGCAAATCCATTAGGTGCCCAGAATTCAGACATTTCCAGATTTATGAAGGCAGCTATTAGAAATGGCATTTGTGCTACGACAATACTGAAGGAAAGAGCTGGTCAAATTCATGTCTGACTAACTGGTATGCACGAGAGCTGATTTCTATGTGCTACTTCTCATATCGTACTTATATTTCACATGATTATCTAATCCTAAATACATGAAAAGCGAAAATAATTGATTATACTTCAAATGAGAAAAAATAGGCAGAGGCTGAGGTAAGCCATTTGTTCCAGGATTAGATGTGGGGCACAGAATCACTTATTTTCCTGCCCAACAGATGACGCTGCTGTTTCTTTGTTCGTGTGCAATTGTTCCACTCGTGCATCACATCCGTTACTGGAGTGACTGCACCCACACTGCCCGGTGCCTGGACACAGCAAACCCACAGAGCTTCAGGATTCTTTAAATGGCATTCTGCTGCCCAAATAACTGCTTTCAGTAAAGCAAGTTATTGCTCTGGATTAAAAAAATGTGATAGAGAAGATGGATGCAAATACCCAGCTGAACATAATTCTCCTTTTTTCCAGAAGCAGGCCACAGAAACAAATTCTGACATATATATCAAGGATGACCTCAGAGCTATGCACACATAGTAACATAAAACATTAGAACGAGCCCATGAGATTTTTAATTGCAATATACTTTGCAATTTTATTTTTACTGAGTCTAATTATTAACAAGGATTTATCATCAATATTGATCAGCATTAAAACTCTGTCCTTATGGTAAAATTCTAATAAAAGCATATTTTGAGGATATCAGTCTGTAAACCAAGGAGGCACTTGACCACCATATTTCTTCCTATGTGCTATTGAAGTGGGACACAACATCAGCTCCTCAGCAAGAATTTAAATGCTGAAACATTTTAGAAGTTATTTGTATTAACTGCTATCTTTTCTGGTAGAGAGCCTATTGAAAAATCCACGTTGTCCAGTAAACCTGAAAACCCAAACCATTTGTATGGGACTCGTATCCTCTTCTGCTCTAGATTTTTTGTTAAAATACCCCGGGAAGCAGAGTAATTAATTAATTTATTTATTTTTGCCAAATCGTGATTGCTTGAGGACTTGTGTCAAATGACAAGCTGGTGTCTGTCCCGTTCATTGTGAACAGGTGTTCTAATTACCAAACCTCCACCGTATTTGACACCATTATTAGCTGTCTCAGTGGAGGAACAAAGGATTGATTGGGTAGGGGTATAGAACCAGCCTTTCATTGCTGTGGGGAAGCACCTAAAGGTCAAGGTTAATATACATTAGTGGGGGGTAGTATTGCCCATTGCCTATGCTGTTCTTGTGCTATTAATCAATGAAAGACTTTATCATTATGAGCTACCTATGGTGGGAGTTTTAATTACACGATTGCTTTAAATTGCATTTTTTTCTGTGTTATATGAAAAGCTGGCAGCACCTTTTGATACGCCTAATAAGAACAACAAATCTCCAGCAAAAATAGAAACATCTTGTATTCATTTTACATCCTCAGACATACACTGTACCAAATAAAAGGGCATCCTTCAATCAACGTAATATAGAAAAATGCTTGTGAAATGAAATACAGCAGAATGCATGCATATGAGTTCAACAAGGTTCAATATTTGACTGGCCAGTGAAAAGCACTTACAGCAAATAGTCTTCCCCGTCACTGGACCCATTTTGTTCTTGCTACATAAAGTCCACCTGCTGCTACTTACCTTCCTGATTTTATATTTTTGAAGAGTTTATAACAAGAATCTAATACATAACTCATAAAAGGGCACTAGTCTCATCAGTTTCATTTGAGATCAGAATATTGTCAACATAATCACACAGTGAAGTCACATTATTATAAAAGTGCATCAGCATCTTCATTATTTATACACTTACTTTCAGTGGTCTACAGGACATACAAATGAAACATTCTAGTATGAAATATGATTATGGTAACTCAATATGAAATGAATTTTCTCCAAACTATTTTTTTTTCCTATTATGTGAATGTAAAATAAATATGGGCCTGATAGTCAGTCAGTGAGCTGGAACTATACCAATTTGTATCAGCTAAGGGTTCAACACTATATATTCATTTATAGATCCTAGTCACACTCAGACCCTTCTGTGACTTATTAATGGTTTTGATTTAGAAATGAAGCTTTGAAGTAATTATATAGTCACATGGAATTCATCCAATATACATATTTAATGTAAATTATTGCTTCCTGATTTTCACAGAAGACCTCTGATTAGATTATCTGGTGCTTCCATATTGTACTTGAAGCTGGATTGCAAGGAGAGAGAAGTATATGTAAGCCACCTTTACAATTTCCTGACTCTGCCCAGCAAGAAACAAATACGGACTTCATTATAATGCAGAGGAACAGAGACAGCTATTTCCCTGCTTGAGGTCTCAGAGAATTGTTCAGCAGTTGAGCTAAACAATGTCCTGACTATCTCCTTAGCAAAAGAAATGGAATGAGTTGGCATAAGCTGCTATACCAACTCAAAACTCTCCAGAGATCCCCTTTTCACAATGTGAAACCTCAAAGGACTGCACTACGAAAACCAGCTGTAGCAGAGCTGAAAGTTTGACCTCTGGACTCCAGCACTGTGCTCGTTTAATGTGTGTGTGACTCCCACTGACACCAACTGAAGAGTCCAGCACATGAGGAGAGCAGAATATCAGACAAAAAAAATGTACTATGTGAATCTGAGAACAGAGTATTATTCTCTTGTGTCAAATTATTGCTCCATCTGGTAACATTAAGTGAATACGAGTGACTATTAGAGCTGAATCAATAAATTGAAACAATTTGTTTTGTAAGTTACTTTACTTTTTCACTTCAAAGAATGCCTGTGACTCCATTATAACTTCTTTAAGTATATTCCAAGAAACTTTGAAGGATTTTTTTTTTGTTTGTTTGTAAATTACATGTGATTGCTCATATAGATCACACTGCTCTGTTACTCTTCTCTGAACAGGACTTCTAACAGAGTTGGGATAAAAGGATGCTGCATAGCTGGCAGTAGAATTTAGTTTATATAATTGTTTTGGAATGTATAGTGAGCTAACCATTGTTACCTTTGTTAGTAAGTTTGGATTCTGAAGGTACATTTCTTTTCTTTCAGAGAATACACTACAAGATTCTCTGACTTGGGAAATAATTACAAAAAGGAAGAGCAAAACAACGCCAATATTCAGGAGATCTATCTCCCTCAAAGAATGGATTTAGATCAGTCAAAAAGGTTGTATGAACCATCCAGCTTTAAAATATATCAATGATTTTGGATTTAAAAAAAAACCTCCACATCAAATGCTTTAGGCTATAAGGCACATTTTGCTCATATGTTCTCTTCAAAACATGATTTACAGCTCTGCCTTCGTTACATCTGCTTCATACCTTTCCTTGATGATGCTAACCTTAGTAGAGACAGCACAATTCTTGTAACACTGATGAGAACTTAGCTATTCCAGGTGACTCATAAGCACCAAAAAGTGCTTTACAGTCAAATTCAAACAGACCTGCCTTGCAGCATAAGAACAAGATGAGGCATTCTTTAAAAATCAAAATATTAACACTTCAGATAAGTGTTTAAAATAATAATTTAATTATTGCAGACTCACCTTGCATTTCTAAGATTGGCTGTTGTCAAATTATTTAATGCTGTCACTACAGCTTCTTTTAGCTCTTCATTATCACTGCTTAGCAGCTTTACTAGCTGAGGAATCCCTTTGAAAGAAATACATATGAACATTTAAATAAGCCATAGCAATCTGTAAAATTATAATATTCTCCTTATAAACAGAAAAAACACAAATTCATATTTCATCCTTTCCCACCATACTTACCTTGGAGTCCAAGGACACATTTACTGTCTATATTCTCACACATGGCAGAAATGGCTTGGGAAGCAGCAACTTTAACATCATCATTGTTAGTTTCCAAAAGTCTTAGGAGAAATGTCTCAACCTCTTCCCAATGTAAGATTTTTAGTATTTCCGCTTTAAATGAGAAATAACAACAACATTAATCTGCATTTGTTTTCTAAATCAGTAAAGGACATTAATTTGATTTAATTTAGTTGTTGGAAATATTTTGGTAACAGAGGCACCAGCCACTAAGAAATATGCACAAAGGACCTGAGCCAAATCCCATCACAGAACATCCTGAGTTGGAAGGGATGCACAAGGATCATCCAAAATCCAGCTCCTGGACTGGGCTTCATGGAACTCTGAACCAAGCCCAAATAATGACTATTAACCACAGTATAAACATACATAGCCCAACAGAATGCAAAGTTTGTTCTCTGCAGGACTTTAAAACCACAGAGTGCATACAGGCTTGATGGACACAGCTTTTCCAATGCAACAGATCATACTTATTCAGGATTGTGCAGAACTTCAGTTTATGCTAACAAAGTCCAAATGCATAAAACTGAAGAACATACCAATAAATGTACAATTGAACTTGGTGAAATATCACTCAATGTATTAAAATAGCCAAAAATAGGCAAGGAGTATTACAAAGAAAATTTTCTGCCCACTTTGCGGAGAATTTGAATTTTGTAGTTTAGCCCAGTGCTCACTGCTGACCTACACTGCACTGACCAGCAGCAGCTGTAGAAGGACAGAGATGCTCCTTGCTCTGCACAAGTAACAACACACAGCACCCATGAAGTACCTACAGACATCTGTATGTAGATACCAATAAACTGATAAACTCCCTCATCTCAAAACTGATGAGATCAGAAATGCAGGTATTTGCTAGAAAGATCCCTGAAAGAAACTTTCTCAGGCAGAAAGGCACTGGAGAGCACAGAAACTCTACAAGGAGAGAGAACAGACATTTAACCATATGCATAATTTAAACTGGACTAATTACATGCTGGAAGTTATATCGACATAGTAGAATTTGGAAAGTATTAAAGAATTTCAGGGACAGAGAAGTCAGTGGGACTTCAAAATATTTAGAAATTTTACCACTGCATTCTACCATTCTGAGGGACCACTCCCTTGTTTGGATTGCTGTCCCCCCTCCAAAAAAAATTAAAGGGGAAAAAATATTTTAAGTATTATTTTAGATAAATCTGAATCTGTAGTGAATAAAAGTAAACAAACACAAGTCCACAAAGTCAATGCAAAGCAAGTTTGATCAAAAATGTAATAGAGCAGAAATTACTCAAAGCATGGAGATGAGACAGGTGCAGCCAATTTCTCCTCTTCAGCTCAGTTTTAAACTCTTTTAGAATCCTCAGATACACAAATGAAATCTCAAAACAAAGATGCAACAAATAAAACAGGGAGGATTTTAAGTATCAGCAGAACTTTGTCCACAAGCTTGATGCATATCAGCCAGCTCTCAAGAGAAGGCCTCATTGGGATGAGAGACTGTTTTGACAAGTTGTCAAGTGTGTTGCTGGTCTGCTGCTTGCCAAGGTAGTCCATAATCCCTAATAATGATCTCCAGAGGTTCTTCATGCCTCAGTAATTTGTTTGTTGTACAGCAAGTTACTTATTTGTTTACAGATTTTCTTTAAAATTATTCTTGCTTTTAAAATCACCTATGATGATGGGTAAGCATTTATTTTAAAGATAATTTATGCCTATATGAAATAATAATATGAATAAATAATTTGAATGACTGAAAACAGTAATTAAAATACTTTAAACAGAAAAAGAATTTTATAATAATAAAGTCATCTTGAAATTGAACTTACAATATAGAGTATGGATGTATATTTAGGTAGTTAGATCAATGAAAATTATTAATATTTCAATATCCAAGTGCCAATTCTACCTAAGGGATGAACATTTTCTGCTGATCCTCTCTCTGTGTGCATGAGTTGTTTCCTTTGTGTCCTTTACTGCAGACTAGAAAGATTGCACAACTGAAAAGCATAGTTTATACTGAAGTACTTTGGATGTCAGTGCCAACACCAATTTTACAGTGATTAATTTCTTGACCCCTACATTATTTGAATACATTGATTTAACATGAGGGAAAATAAAGCATACACAACTAAAAGAGTTTGGAGTATCTACCATTCAGTCCAGATTTTAATGCACTGACCTCGTGGTGAGACAACCTTTATTTTTCAATATATTTTTCTATTTCTCCCTCTTACCCCCAAATCATGATCTGAGTTCTACTGATTACTTTTCAGGTCACTGTCATCACCTTATGTAATTATTTATACCAATTTCAAATGAAAAAAGTTAATGACCTCCCACTGATCTTGAGCTAACTGAGATAAACAAAGATCTGTATTATGAACTGCCTTTGTTATTCAGGCCACAGAGCATGTTTAGTGTGCTTCCCTTTGAGCATGAGATGCACTGAGATACACAGAAAGAATGTGGAGAGCTTCAAAGCAGAAGTTTGGCTTAGCACAGAGTGATCACCACTTTCCCCACATACACTCCACAGCATTTTGTTGTGGCTGGTGTGTCTGGCATTGTCAGGGGAAAATCAGGCTCTCCTTAATCAACAGTCCAGATAATCCACTCACAGATATTCAATAATTTATAGCATTAGATTATAATTTAGCATTCTGAATTCACTGCATTATTTGGTGGGCAAGGCAAGAATTACAGTACAATTCACCAGTGGAATTCTGAGCAAACAAAACAAAATAATCAATAAATTAATATAATAAATTCAAAATTATGTTAGAGAACAAAAAAAAAAAATTCAGAGACAAGGGCATAATGATTATGTATATAAATATGATCCATTTTAATGTACTTAAACAGAGAAGCATCCTAAAGATGCTATTTAAAGCTGAATATCATGTTTATACCATGTAATTTATTCTGATACTGAGAATAACTCTTAAGGGATATATATATTTCTTACAACAACAACACCAAGTTAGAAGAGTCCCTTTCCAAAGGGTTGAAAGGGACATAAAACAAAACTGCTTGCTATGATCACATCTATCAGGAAAAAAAAACCCAATGCAAAACCAAATTCCATCTGTCAACAATAATAATTTCAAAACCAGATACTGCTGTATACTCAGCTGCCAGGATTTAAAAAAAGCCAGCTAGATACATGTTCTGTCATGGCAAAAGTAGGTTTTTCATTCCAAAGAAAAGCAGGATTTTTTTACCCAAGTATACAGGAAATGTTGGTAAATTGCAATCATGATTATCAAGCCTGAAGAATGTGGGTATAGCTATTGCAAATTTAATGAAACAGTCACTAGAGAACTAAGAGCTGTGTTGTCTTATACTGGATTCAAATCAAGGCAAGTACTAGTATAGTATATGCTAGTGTTGCATTTTGGATAGGCTGTTTAGTATGCTTACAACCACAATCCAATCACAAAACAAGAACTGAAAATATTTCTGTTTTCTTTTTGCACTTGGGCTGTTTCTTATAATAGCCTTTTCTTTTCACTGCAAGGCTGACTTTAGACCAGTATCTCTAGGTAGCTGAAAATTTTTCAGTGCTTTTGGGGACTACATTGAGCAGCAATTTTACTGGACTGTGTTTTCCACTGCACCAGGACAAGAAGTTTCCTGTTGTCTAACTGGGTGTCACCAAAATTCCACAGCTTGAAAGCAAATATTTTAAATCTCCTTTTGATGTATTTTCCCAGCTTGCTGCATCCATACTAACTGTCATAGGCTGAAGAAGAGAGCAAACCTTTATAATGAAACCTCATTGACTCCATTTGTAAAGAAGCATGACAAGAAGATGCATCTTCACTGACGGTAACATCCCATGATATAAGATCACAGGCAGTACTGTAATATATTATCTGTGGTTCTTGCAACCGTGCTTTAAAAATGTGCTCAGACATGCTTCTACTAACAGCTGCTAAAATATTAGGCCACAAAAACTGAAAAAAAAGTGTGAAAGAGGAAAAGAAGGCTATGCTTATTTGAAAATAAATATGATAAAGGAGGAAGATGCAGTAGAAAGCAGTGGGAGCAAATATAAATCTGCTTAGCATACAACTTACAAGCCTGTCACAGGACTATAAAAATGATACTGACAGTCCTAAGTAGCGTAATAAAATAACAACACAGAAAATACACAAAGAAAATACTGACATAAGAAGGTCCCTTTCTGCCTTTGATACCTGAACATTAATGAAAACAATTTTCAGTGACTTGCCAAGCTTCTAACAGATAATGACAAAAGCAAAGAAAATCCACAGAATACTCGGACGTTCTTTCTCTGTATCATTTTCAATCCAAATAATTACAAATATTCAGGATATCAAACTAAGCAAGGTGAGAAAAGAATCAGAAAGATAGCATGGGGAGAGATGAAAGGAGGTCTGAAATATGGCAGAAAGGAGAGATTATTTTATCCATGTATTAAATTAAATGACCTATTTTTAAAATACACATAAAGCCATGATTCAATCACAAGGTGCCAGAATTATGAATGAAATATTTAAATTCTACTGTCATAAAAATCCCTTGACAGAAGTAAAATCTATAGTCAGAAGTATGTTATTAGTTACATTGCATTTTGTTATACAACATTACTTGGCACATGTTGCAACTCAGTAGCCAATGTATGGAAGGAATTTCAAATGTAGTTTGATTAAAAGAGCATCCTTGTGGGCATAAATGATGAGCATGCTCTGCCTAATTCAGAATTCCTCAGTGAATTAAAGAAAAGTATACAAAAAAGAATTATAGGATGAATAATTATAAAAAGATTACAATGAAACTATTTAACTCCCCTGGGAATATTAATCTGCAAGCCATTTGAAAGGTTTCCTTTCATGCCTCTGTTAAAGGAATTTGTATTTGAAATTGCCTGACATTTAGAAGAGCAGTTGAATGCAAAAGGAAGTCAGCTTGCAATGAAGTCTTAACAGATAGAGGCAGAAACAGTGCCAGCAAAGGTGGCTTAAGATGGCAGTCAGCTGGCATCACTAAACAAAAGACAGGGATCATATTTTCAGAGGTCCATTTTCCTTTGAGGACATAATTTTACAAGACCATTATAAAATAAAATAATAAAAATAAATTGAGGCAAAACCATAACATTTTCAAATATATATATATATATATATATATATATATATATATATATATATATATATATATATAAAACCTCCTAGCATTCAATTGCTGCTCTGATTGGCAAGATTCATCACTGAGATTAATTCTTGCCAGTGCTTTCCTCAACACAAGTACTACCCTGAACCAGAGAAGATGACCTCATTCTGGATAAAAATTTACTTCATAAACAATTTCATGTCCATGGATTGTTGAAAAGTCACATACAGTCATAAGCTGCATTGGTAATTGCCTTTGCTGCATTCTTCTGAATATCAGGAACAGTAGAGACTTTTAAAAATGAAAGTAGTTTTTGAATGCCTCCTGTCAGCTGAATCTGTTGCAGAGTATGCACATCCTCGAGGCAATTTGCCAACACAGCAAGAGTTTCGACATGTAGATCGTTGAGTTCCTAATAAAAAAAAATTTAAAGCAAAAAAAAAAAACAAACAACCTTGAAATCAGGACTAAAATATCTTAGGCTTTTAAATTTGTAAGATAATTGTTGCAACTTTCTTTTGGACAGTTTATTCATACAGCAAAGTACACATTTACAAATACATATTTTCATATAATTTATTTGATGATGACTCTAGGATTCAATACAATTTATTAAAAATAGTAAAACTCCCAGAAGTTTTTAATTTACATAAAAGCGGGCTAAACAGGTACTCAGAATGTGCCTGAATGTGCCTGATCGTAAAACTTAAAAAAATTCACTAATATCTCTATGCATTGTATTTCCCATTGTGGCACCTGAACTCCAGAAGCACTAAACTGAGTCTAAAAATAGCATAAACAATTATAGGAAATTGTGTCTAAAGCCATTATATAAAGTAAACTCAATTCAAAAATTGAATAATAAACATTTTGGGAAATGTCTTTGCTTCTTTTCTTAGTAAGCTAGATATCCTAGCTTATCTCATTTCTATCAAAGTTCCCTCCAAGTAAGTAACTCTTTGTTCTTATATCTCTCTTCCATAAAATAAGTACTATTTCTCATTAGTCACACAAACATACAAACATCGGCACCAAGAACAAAAAAAAGCTTAAGGCAAGTAAACCCTACATTGTTTTCCAGTATATTCAGAAGGCAACCTAATCCCTTATATTCTTCCAGTAATATCCTGGTTTCTCTGTCTTTGCTAATTACTTCTAAGGTTTGAAGGGCCAAGGACTGAATGACTGGATATTCAGATTCCAGTAGTTTCAGCAAGGGTGGAATTACATTCAGTTCCCGAACTGCAGCACGGTTTTGAAAATCCTGCAGTAAAATATTCCAACAAAGAATGTTAGTGATAGAGAATATAACAATACATCAATTTCTCACTTTGCAGAAAGAACACAAAAAATCTGAATTTAGACATTAAACAATGAGTCAATACTGCAGAGCTTCCAGTTTTGCAGACTTCTTTCTTTTAAGCTAAGAATCAAACTGAATATAATCAAGCCTCAGAAACCTGAAATTCTAGGGGTTTTCTGCATGACTGACATACTCACCACAAAATCTAGTCCTGTATAAAAAAGCCTATTCACTCTTTATTTTACCATGTTTGCCTCAACATAAATGTTTCTTTGAGAAAGTTTTTAAATTTAGTTTCACAATTTTTATTTACCTCAGTGGGAGGAAAACAGTGTTTTGCACTCTGCTGTGGTTGCCTGGTTATATTTTCTTTTGTTTTAGTAATTATAAAATGACAATTTAAAATTTCAACTTTAAACAGTGAATGTGCAGCTTAATAAAAAGACAGTAGTTGATTATATTAAAAAAGAAAATAAATAAATAAATTACAATTCGCTTTTAAATAGCTTATTGCACATGTGCAGCATGCAATTATCCTTATCAATATAAGCAAGCACCAGGTGCAGTTATCCAGATATACCCTGCAACAAAGACAGCGAGATAGTAAAAAAGGAGAAAGAGTAAAATGTGATTCTGAATAGACATGCTCTGATGCCCCAAAAGAGATAGAGTTATAAACTGAATTCATTACTGAATTGATTCGCTTAAGCCATGGGAAAGAACTGCCACACAAATGCGCCATTCTTTTGCTAAGCAGCATATGGATGACATTAGTGGAAGTAGCCAATAACGAATCTATTCCTCCCAGTATGGAAAGTAGCTGTTGACAGCATTCACCTATCATTAAAAGATGTTCCAAATTGTGCTACGGACTTGCTGGTCAAAACAAGAAACAATGCATTTGGTAGTTCTTTAATTTACAGGGTAATTCCAGCCTTTTGGATAGACAGATTACAACTCTCATTACTAAGATTAACATTTTTCAACTAAGACAGAAGGCAAATTATTATTTAGTTTTAAAAATCTGAACCTCCTACTGATTTTACTTTTACTGCAGTACAGCACAGACAACTGCATTAAGTTTAACAGAATTAAAAACAGCTCTATTCATAACCAATTTAACATTTAGGGACTCAGGTGCAAGGACTCAATGTTTCAAAAACATTCACGAACACTGTGGAGTAAAGGGAGCAAATATTTTAAAATTACGAAATCCCACAGAGATTGTCAGGGGAAGGGGTGCAAATGCCTCTGAAGTTTAACACAACAAACAAGAGCAAACTTTACCTGTACCAAAAGGTAGATACACTCAAGTGAATTCTTCGTAACATCAGGATCAGGGCTACCTAACAGTCTGATAAGTGGTTCTAACCCACCTTGCTCAAATATTTTTACTTTAGTAGTATATTCAACAGCCATATATGCTAGACAAAGAGTAGCAAACTCATGGATAACTACATCTTCTGTGGGGAAAAAAAAAATAAACATTTTGATTAAGTTTTATTCAGCACAGAATATTTTCACTACTTCAGTAGAGAATTAATTTTCATTTAAAGCATTATTTGAAGTCAATAAACAATAGTTGTTAACCATACCCAATATGTCCATGAACGTCTTGCTCCATCTGTACAACACAAAAGACTAATCAGTGAGCTACAGAGCTACTCCTATAAAAGCACTTACCTATTAAACATGTACTAAGAAATATCATTTTACAAGGTAGAAATATCATTTTAAGATTTTATTAAATTATCTGATAAAATGGCAATCATAAATTATTTCTGACTTGTACTTTTGCACAAGAAATGAATACTATAAGGTACCTTCTGGAGCCAGCTGTGATATAAGTGAATTTGTGACGTCCAGTTCCCTCAGTAACTTCTTCACATCATCTACGATGAAGAAAATACAAATATCAAGTCATTTGTTTGGCAGTCTTAGCTGAGTAAGGAAACAGAATCTTCTCCAAGCAAAATGTATTTATGGTTATTCCCTGAGTGACAAAAAGACCTGACTGGGAAAGACACACAAGTTAGACCAAGATCATAATAGGCCCAGAAAAAAAAGCAGAGACTTTCAAGTTGCAGATGACATTCTATGACATTTGATACACATGAAGTTCCTCTATATTTCATTGAAACTCTATTCAAAATACTTCCATCTAGCAAGTACTGATTAAACATTGCATGATTTTAACTGCCAAAGAAGTCATACCCTGCTAGTTAAAATTATTTGCGGTTAAAATTATCAAATTAAAAGCAATCCTTCTGTTGTTTAGTTTTCAAGCCATCACTTTGCAATTTTGTGCTGACGCCAGCCCACACAGCAAATGGAAAACATGAATTACACAGGTCTTACTAAATCACAGTAAAGTCTTTCAGATTGCATTTCTAATGTTGTCAATGGCAAAGTAGCAAAACCTCAACCCTTGGATAGAAAAATCAAGTAACATTTTTTGGGACAGACTTCATGAGATCCTACAGGGCTGTGTTGTTATTATCAACATATTCAACATGTTTAAATGTGAGGGAAAAAAAGGTATGAGTTTAATTTACTTCTAAATAAAAAACCAATTAAGATGTGAATATAAATGGGAGATATTTGTTCATTCAAATCCATGCTTGTGCAGCACCACTGACAATATGCTAATGCTGAATTCAAAGTAATCTAAGAGGACAAGGTCCAGTGCAGCATGACAAGCAGCTGATGAAAAGACTGAGAGTGTGGTTGGGAAAGACTGAGAGCATGGTTGGGATATCCTCATGGAAGACAACTGGGTAAGACATTCACCAAATTAAGACCTGTTTAATTACATTAACCAGATACAGGTCTATAAAGCACTATAAAATAACAGCCACTGAAACTCAACCTTACATCACTTTAGTCTGGGCATCAATATAGGATTTTTTCACATGATCAACCTCTTGTTTTGATGACCCCACACTGAAAAATAGTAAAACCTTGAGACTCTTACTATTAGAAGCCATGATGCCAACTACCATGACGGCATTTCTGCGTACAAGTGGATCTTCGTGTGAGAGGAGCTTATACAGATGTTCCACTGCTCCAAGACCAAGAAGTGTCACCTTGTTTTCATCACCTGAAAAGGAACTGGGTTAAAAGCCCAAGAAAAAGGCCAGCAACCTCACAGCTCTAATGAATCTAGGTAAAACCACTACCAATCTTTTATTGAACAGCAGAACCAAAGAACAGAGGCCTGACAGTTCCTTTGAAGATCATCTGATTTACACCCCTAATAAATATGCGTCAGATAGTTTAAGGATTAATAGTATCTCAGATTAAGTCACATTTTTCAAGCAAAGGATGCTCCTGTCTATTGGACACTCCACTCAGTTGTTGGAGAAAAATGGAAGTACAAAGGAAAGCTTCCTACTTAGCAAAGTATAAGTGAACAGTATCAGGTGAATACTGTACACCTGATAAAATTCAGGTGAATATGCATTTTATTTTCCTCCTCTCTTGCCTCCCTATTGCATTTTTCCCAACATAACAGTTCAGTGATTCTGTGAATCTTTACTATCCCTCAAGGGAAGCAACTACCAGGATTTGCATCATTAATTCCTACCTGAGATTTCTAGCACCTGAGAATGAAGTGTTTTGTAGCTGAATAGGTGCTGGACATGCAAAGAACAGAGGAGTTTAGTGTGATGACAGCTTTCTGTTCCTGCTCACACAAAACACACACAAGCCCCAAGAAACAAAATCCCAATCCTACTCCTACTCTCAGTTCCCACAACATTTTCTAATGAACCATGCCTGCCCTTCCTGGCTACAAGTGAGAAATGTGAGAGGAAACTGGAGACCTGTGCTCATTCTCAGGCCAAGACATGCTTAAAATGGAGAAGGTATTATTTATTATGGGACTTTATTTACCAGCAACACTCCAAAAAATAGATTAACTGCAATTAATTAACTGAAAACAACCCCTTCTCATGTGCCACACCACAAAGTTAGAGTCTACTCTCCTGGAAGATTATGGGAATAACTACATTAATAATTTAAAGGATTATTCTTTTAAACATAAAAAACATAACACATCTGTCCTGCAGTGTGACATATTTTGCTGTGGACAGGAGGGAAGGAGCCAGCAAGAGTTTATGGTTCATAGCTGTCTCCCAACAGTCCACATTCTCTCTTCACATATTCAGAATTCAATCTCATGCCCTCAACCAAGCTTGCCATATTAAGCAGAACCTAAATATCTTTCAGAACCCAGTGACCCCTAGCCAGCTGTCAAAGACTTCAGCCATTCTCACAACTTCATCAGTGTTGGTAATTTACATCAGTTTAACAATCAGCATATAAATGCATAATTTTTAAAGAAAACACAAATGAAATGGAAATTAAAATTAAACCAGATTAATCAGAGCAAGAATACCACCAGTGCATACCAATGTGAGTGGCTAACATTGAATAACACGGAATAAGTAGCAGACAACTTAGGAAAATATGTGCTACATAATTTTAGCCTTTGTTATACAGCTGTTTGTCTCCTGAGCACCTTGAACATGATGTTTAGCTATAGATTATACAGGAACCTCTGGAAGATTTGGAATCTCGGACAATTGTTAGATTCCCAACTCATACAGAAATATGCTTGATAAAGGAGGCTGAGCAGCCTCCAATGAATCACCTGCACAGAAACATCGACACAACAACTTTGTGTCAAAATAACTGAAAAAGGCTAGGAGATTCTTGTCATTGAAAACTGAAGATTAAAATTACTACACTGGTACAGACATTTCAAACTCCAACATAAAAACAGAATTATTTCTCAGCTGCAGATCTGTTGCTTATAAAAACCCGCATCTATCTTATATTAAAACGAGCTCTATTAAACAGTAAACATAAAAATCTCCAACAAAATTATGAAAGTTTCCTTCATGCAAACTACAAGACTTCTTTATTACTGCAACTACAGGTTGTATAGACAATTCAAAAAAACCACCCAAACTTCAACAGATGCCTTTGAGGAGAAAGTAAAATTTCAATGCTAGGAAATGAAACAACTATCAAAATATAAGCACTGCAAAACAAAGCTTATTGCAAAAATACTAACCTTTTGATGCAAATTTATATAGAGCATCACATGCCTTAGCCAAAACTTCATTTTCAGGAGAACTGAGCATTAGCACAACTGTTGCTGGTGTTTTGCTTTCAATCATTAAAGGATCAAACTAAAAACAAAACAAAAAAAAAAGGAAAAGAAAAGTTTGATTTATACTGAGTCTTCCTGTGTGTGCTCCCACATCTCATTTAAAATAAAATAAAATCTTGTTTGATATCTGCACTGAATTAGAGATATTACTGAGTCACCGTTTCCTTGGAAAAGTCCAATTTTTTGAGTCATTTTTGAAAAATTAGAAAGAATAATTGACTTCCAAATAAATACAACTATGATTTCATCACATATGAGGATTTTGGGAAAACCTTCATGCTTCCCTGCAAATCTAGAAATTTTTGAAGGTAACAAGCTATGTAGTTGCTATACATGTAAGAGCATTCTGAGACTTCAGAACCAGACATGAGAAGTTTTTTTGAGCAGCTGTACACAGAGCCCGTGGACTCAGCAGGTGTACAAGGAAGAGGATTTCGTTACTCTGTGGCAATATCACTTTGCTGCTGCTTAAAAAATAAAAGAACACTTTCTGTGCCTTTGTCAGCTCAGTTCACCAGCTCACCATGATCCTGTACTAGATGAAGTACTTCCAAGATATAATTCCTGCTCACCCAGCTAGAAATGATACAAAGGTTTCATTTCCATTTCTGAGCTCTCTCATGCAGAAAGAAATCTTCCAACAAATCGGACAGTTTTCACCCTCTTAATAGACTCCTTAGGACTAACATCACTTGAGCAAGGGAATCCTCTAAAAAAGCCTTTTGTTTCCTAAGAAGACTCAAGGAATTCTGAAAATTCTACTCATTAAAAAGTTTTAAGCTTCCTTGAACTGAAAGTAAATGGTTAGCATGGTTTGTATCCTCACACTTCAGGCTTATACAGTATCTGTGTTACAGACAGAAACTACTAGATACTAGAGTCATGCAGTTTCTCAAAAACAATGTGTTTAAAATATAGCAGATTATAAGATAGCAATACAAATTAATTTTAAATATTATTACAATCTATATACATATATATTTACAAATGTCAATCATTTTATTTACTTCATTGAAAAAGCTTCTAATAGCTACAACAGAGGCACATGTATACTATTTATACATTGATCTAATACCAAAGTCAGCATTGCATTGCTCCATTTTCAGCATTTCTCATGTTTACAAGTAATTGTATAAACCCCAACTCAATGAAAATTCCTGGGATTTAATGATAGGTTGGCACATGAGCATTAGTCTAATCCCTATCCATTTGATTAGACATTATATTTGCTATTACTGCCTGCAATATTCAATAGCCACTTTCCTATTAAAAGCACTTTTGTGCTTAAAATGCAGTAAAAATAGTCACTGAAATAAATGTATCTTTAAGAATCAGAGGCCTGAGCAAGTGAGGGATTAAGGAAGAATTTCTTTAATGTGTGGTGACTGCACTGGAACAGGTTGCCCAGAGAGGCTGTGGAGTCTCCCTCACCGGAGCTGTCCAAGAACCACAAGATGCAATCCTGTGCAATGTGCTCTGGGATGATCCTGCTTGAGCAGGGTGGTTGGACCAGATGACCACTGTGGTCCCTTCCAACCTGACCCACCCTGTGATTTGCTGGGAGGTAATGCTGTTCATCAAAACTATCATAGAACTGCTTATGACTTCTCCTTATCATTATGTCAGCATAGCTAGTGTTCCACCTTTATTTTTTTATCCAAGGCTTGCATCTAAATCTTCATACATTATTGCAGATTCTTCCTGTAATGGCACATACAGGACATTTTATATGCTAGAATAAAATATTTGAAGTTACAAACAACCTTGAATTAAACACAGAAATTTAACTAATTTATAAGCAACAACATTTCCATCATTCCATTTGTATTAAGAAAATAGCAAGTTAAATGAAAAAGAAAGCTATAATGTGTCTTTTATCTTGACTTCTGTGTATGTTTGACCTCAAAGCCATTAGCAACTGAAGAGCATTTGGGGTTTGGTTCTGGTTTGGATTTTTTGGTTTTTTGTTTTCTTGTTTGTTTTGGGTTTTGTTTGTTTCTGTTAGGTGGTTTTTTTTTTTGTTTCTGTTAGGGATTTTTTTAGGGGGGAAGGGGGTGGGTTTTTTTCATGTTTTGGGGTGTTTTTTACTTCCATCAACTTAATTTAGTTGAAATTAAATGTAATACAAAATATGTTTCCAGCCAGACCAAAGACCCACCTAGTCCCACATCCTGTTTCTGACAAGGGCCAAGTAATAGGTGTGAGCAAGCAGATGATTAAATTTTACTTATATTTCCTCTCAGATACCAGCTCTGCAACCTAGAGAACTGGAGAACCTAGTGATTTTATCTGTGTTCAAAAAGTCCAGGAAAAATTTGCTACATAATTTTGGAAACCATCTGTATTTTAACACCCTTAATATTCCGAGACACAAGTATCACAGTTAAATATTCATAAAATAACTGTGCCTCTTCTTTTAAAAATACCACCTGATAATTTTATTTATCCTCCACAGTTCATTCACTATAAGAAAAAGTGAAATAAATTACACTTATTTGTTTTCACTGTATATTCATCATTTCATAAGTTTCTATGATATTCCTCTTCACAGTGATTCCTTCTGAGAATGAAGAAACCGACTCCCTTTGATCTCTCCTAAAACAGAGATCACCCTGTCTGTTCTTATTGTCTTTCTCAGTTCATTCTTTGTTCATTCTGTTGTCTTTCTATACTTCAGCTCTACCTTTTCGGGATGGGAAGACCAGAACTGTTAATGGCATTCATGTGCATGTACAGGGAATTTCCTAGTAACATGATGTATTGTCTTTTATTTCTGGAACTTGAAATTTTGTACTTATTCACTTTCTCCTACCTCGGAGCTAGATGCCATTTTCATGAAAATATCCACATAAATTCTGGTACACTGGAAGACACAGCTGCAGGACAAAAATCCCATGACTGGCAACTTCTCCCCATTACGACATCTGAACAATAACTTGTTTTCTCACCTTCGCTTCCTATTTTATAACCAGACATTATTACTACAGAGTAATTGCTTTTTACCTGTTCATCTTTATGAGAGTGAAAAGTCTGGTGTGAAAACTTTTGGAAAAGCTAAGCAGCTGTACCAATTAGAATACCATTATCCAAAGAATACCCCTCCAAAGAATTCAAGTAGATTTCATAGCTCAAACTCTCCTCTACACAAGCACCAACGATTCTTCCCCATTACTATCATATTTATCCATGGGTTTGGTTTTGTTTTTTTCAAGAACTATTTCTACCAATTAACACAGCACAGAAGATAAACTTCATGTAATTATTGCTATATTTCCTTTTAAAAGCACAATTTTCTACCATCCATTCTTCTAGTACCACATTTTCTGATGTTAGCTATTTTTCGTTTAGCACAAGACCTGGGCAAACACTATTTATTCCAACTTGGGCAATTTTATCACATTTATTTTAGTGATTACAACATTGGTTTGCCTTTTGACACAAAAATAAATAATTTCGCTTTTCTTTCAAGACTGAAATCACCTAATAGTGCTTCCCCTAAGAAGCTTCTTGCATCTAGTCAATTTGAAAAAGCTTTACTGCAGTTTTTGTATCTCTCCCAAAATATTTTGATGCAAGGTGACAGTGCTTTTATTTCTCAATTGGGAGCGGAAGCATTTTTTTGTTTTCTCATTTGGATGAAAATCCCACATTTTGAAGGATGTATTTATCTGCTAATTATTCTATCGATTAATCATGCTGGTTTTTCTTTTTTTTTAATCCCTTAAATTTGATTTAAGGTCAGTTTTAACCTTTCACCTCTCATAGAACCTTCAGAAGCACTACAGATATCTTTACTACTCTCAGTCCCTTTACCTAGAAAAACAGATTTTAGTAGATACCTGGATATGCTAATTATTTCAGTTCTGTGAGTGTCTGATCTCCTGTCCTAACAATAAACCCCAAGATATTCACTGAATCACAAATAGTTGATATCAGAAGGCACCTCCAAAGATGATCTGGTCCAGCTGCTCTGCCCAGAGCAGGGTGAACTAGAGCTCAGGGCTAGTGCACAGTCTGATTTTGAGTAACCCCAAGGATGGAGACTCCACAAGCTCCCTGGACAATCTATGCAATGCTCCATCATTGTTAAGGCAAAAGAGGAATTTTTTTTCTTATGCTTAAATGGAAACCTCCTGCATTTCCCTTTGTGCCTACTGCCTCTCATCTTTTCACAAGGCACCACTGAGAAGAGCCTGGCTTGATTTCTTTACTTCTTCCTATTAGCAAGTTTCACACTTACAAGACTCCTCCAAACCTTCTCTCAAGACCAAGCAGTCCCAACTGCCAGTCTCTCCTCCTTAGACAAAGGCTCCAAGACTTTGTTCCACTAAGGCCTCATCTCTCTCGTACCAGAGAAAGCAGAACAGAACACAGCACTCCAGGTGTGGCCTCACTCACCAAAACTGAGTGAAACACAAGAGTCCCCTCTCCCAGGTTGCTGGCAACACTCTCCCTAATGCCCAGGATTTTGTTAGCTTTCTTTGTCCTAAGTATCCATTTCTGATGCACGTCCACCAGAATTACCAGGTTCTTTCCTGTAAAGCTGCTTTCCAGCTGGTCTTCACCCAGTCTCTACCGGATATTCTTCCCCCAGGTGCAGGACTTAGCCATTTTCCTTTATTGAACTTAATTAAATTCCCAATTTCCTATTCCTCTAGGAAATTGTTGAGGTCCCCCTGAATGGCTGCACAACCATCTGGTCTGTCAATCACTCCTCTTAATTTTGTATCTTCTGCAAACTTGCTGGGTGTGCACTCTGTCCCATCATTCAGGTCACTAAGGAAGAGGTTGAACAGTATCTGCTCCAGGATCACACCCTGGAGCACCACACGAGTGCCTGGCCTCTAAGAGGATCTCATGAAGCTGATCACAACCTTCTGAGCCTGTCAGTTCAGCTACCTTTTGGTTCATTCACACTCTCTGTTTATCTCTTCTGTTCTTCACCAGTTTACCCATGAGGATGTTACAAGAGGCAGTTTGAAAGCCTCACTAAAGTCAAGTCAAATTAATATTTAGATGTTAATCAAAAGAAGGTGTTTATATGGGGACAATTTCAGGAGCTGACTGTGCCAATTCATACAATCCACTTTTTTTAACATCAGTCTTGTGAATGAAGCCTTTTTCAAAAATACTCAGGTATCTATAGCTTTCTTTAAGTGATAACACTTCAGTATTTTCTCTAGGGATAATCTCAGGCTCCCCTTTCAATATGCATGACCTAGCTAATGATCAAATAATAGTATTGTCTAGACCAAACTTAATGTAGATATCATGTGAAAAGTCCCTATCAATCTATGTGAACGCTAGCATATTTTATCTGCCTGAATTGCTGTCTTAGGTCATTCATATAGAGATAGTGGCTCAAAGCAATGTTTTTCTTCTTGGAGACCAATTCTCAGAACAGAGAATACTAAAAGACAAATTAGGAAAGGTAGTGAAAACAGAGTCCTCAGGAATACTTTCTGAAACATATAAGCAGTGGCTAGGCTAAGAGATGTGTTTCCCACCTGTTCCTAGAAATCTATAAAAAATTAGTGGTCATCTGCAGTACCATATATTCTCAGAGCATTCCACATGCACAAAGGCCTTCTTTTACAAGCCCGTCTACATTATCTCAAGGCATCTTTTCTTGGACTTGACATTTTCATAAAAAGATTATCAATCACAAGATAATAGCTAATACATCTTTTATTTTGTCTGCATCTCATTTCCTGCCATCTGAAACACCCAGGTGAAATTTAAAGTTTTCAGATTTGATTTTACTCAATCATTATGAACAAAATTCTTATTATGGTAAGATTTTCTTCATTAATAGTTAAAATTATCTATTTTCACATTTAATACTGTCCTGATACAACACATTTCTCCTGCTACAACTGCCAGAATAGACATGCTAGGCTGAAGTACAATAAGGGAAAAAACTAAGCCAAAAGCTGTAGATGCCATCTGGAATTCACTCTTTCCAACTCATTCCTTTTGATAGTTTTACTGATTTTGTCTGGGTATTCACAGGTTATTGCAGTACCTAGCATGCTGTACCACCATTTTCTCTAGAAAATCTAATTGTATATTTTGGATATAGAAATTGTGGTGCTGCATCTACTGATTTTCTAGCTATTTACTTCAGCTCCTCTGTATGACTTTAATGTGTTGCCGTGCCTTTTAAACCTTTCTTAGGCTGCAAAGATACTTAATTTCTCAGGCCTGTTTGAATTAGACTCATCCACATACACCTTCTTTGTGAGTGTATTCTTTATACAGATAGAAGTTGAGGTTTTATGCAATTTCCTTTCATAAGGATTTATTATTGATTGAAGGTTATGAATTGTATTTGTAATATTCACCTTTCCACAGAACAGCTGGGTAAACCTGATGTCAACTGCTATGTCTCAGTGACATCATGACTATTGGATATTACTGTCTTAGTCAAAACTATATATGCTTATTTAATATTGAGATTGCAATGTAGTTTCTGCTGACTTTTCTGTGACCTTTGAAAAACCTCTCGCAGTACTACAACTCTTTACACATAAATCCATTGGGTTTTTTAAACAGTGTAAAGAACTTGGCATTTAGTGGGACTCACTGAAGGAGTGGGACTCCCTGTGTGGGACTCATTGAGGTCCCTATTTTCATTAATTTTCTTGTTATTTGACACAGAGTTGATACTGTACTCTTTTCAATGTTTCTATATTTCCTCTACTTCTTTCTGAAGAAAGCAACTAAACTTTAAAAACTAGCTGTGTTTCAAACAATTGTCTTTTTGGGAGCCTCTTTGTACCTTGTGAATTTACAGAAATTCTTGAAAAGTGTGCTAGTATCAGACCTTTAACCTCCACCTTTTGAAAAAAAAAAAGTCTCTCTATCACCATTATTCTATATTTGGCTACAGCTTCTCTACTTTTCACCCTACTTCCAATGACAACAGAAAAACCTAAACTGCTTCTTAAGACTGTACATATTTGCAAAAGAGACAGAGTATGTAGTATTATTCAAAATATTTGTCAAATTTTGTGTTCTGTAAAAAAACACAGATCTATCTAGGCTTTTAACTCTTTCATCCTTAAAGAAAGAGAATGTATTCACAGTTGAAAAGACAGGCAGATTTCAGGTCTCTCTTCTCCATTCTCCTTTGATTTTTACAAAGAGAAAGCTAACACTGTTCTTCAAATAAAAAGAAGCCTGGATTGTTTCATACATAACTGTTTGCAATGCCTGCCAAAGACAACAATCTCTACAAAGAACTACACATGCCCAGTCACTCTGGTTTGTATGCTGTCCAAGCAAAGCAGAAACAGAGACATCTTTAAAAGCCATTTTTAGAATAATGTGGGTAAACTAGGAGAATAAGGAACTATGTAAGGACGGTAGAGCTGGGCCTGTAATTGTGTAATGTTTATTTTATAGCATATAGCAGTTTATAAACTTACCACATCCTTGGGTGGAGACTCTGTTTCCTTCTTTACTTTTTTACCCATTCTAAAAACAAACAAACAAACAAAAATAAAAGCAGGCAAACAAACTCCCTTTTGTGTTTTAGGAACCAGTTTACCAGTAATTCAGGGAACCTTTTAAGACAGACTTTCTTATTCATTTGACCCTCCAAATCAGTCTGAAAATTTCTTTGACATAGTAATTTCTATAGAGAAAGTAGTCCCTCTTTCTAACATTTGTACATATTTGGTAAAATACATCTGTCTAACAATACATATAGCTAAAAACTCAGCACAGGCTGAGGCTGTAATGTGGTACAAATACACAGAATATCCCTTTCTGTAAATTAGTTTTATCTGCATCTATAAATCATATATGAACTTGAAAGTCCCTTTAGGGCATTTCCCCATGTATATCTATACATTCTATGTTGGCAAACATTCCATACAACTGCAAAATGTACAAATCAGTTCTACCTTGAAAACATGGCTCAAATACAATTTGAATTCTATGTTCATATTTCACAGGAGACAAAAATCAGGTCTGCAGGTATTAAGAAACAGTTCTGCACAGTATAAATGTCATTGATTTTTAAAAAGTTACATTTATTTACACAAAGTCCAGCTTGTCTTATTAATTTTTCTTTTTCTTTTTGTATCAGCACACGTGCACATAACCAAGAAGACCTCCTCAGCTGCATCTAATAGCAGCTTCTGAAGCATATGGATGCAATACCTCATGTGGACCTAATTTCATGTAGCTTGCAAAACTTCAGCAGAGCCTTCCAGTTGAGGTACAGGCAAGAGTAAAGGGCAACATGAGCCACTAGCATAGAACATAACTCAAGTTATGGCAAACTTAAGTTTGTTTTAACACTGTGTAAAAGTGAAATGTGCACCGCTAGTACCCCTTGTTAATTGCTTGGTTAGTTCTCAAAGGGAGACCACACAGTCACCCTCAGCCAGAGTTTATTGAGAGCCTACCTCTCCTGTAAGAGATTATTTTCTAGTGCAGCATGAGCTGTAACCTGGATGCTTATTTGTTGTTTTCAACAAAAATTTCAAGCTGTTCTTGAATTTTCCAGTACTGCTCCTCTACCAATCTCTGCAAATAAATTAACACAGCACTAATGAAAGCAGTTCATAAAGCACATCCTAAAAACAGATCTGAAATTTCAAACTTCATAGGCAGGTCACTAATTACAATTTTGAGAGGAAGATCCACACAGCCAAAGACTTTTCAGCTCTAATCTGCTTTATCCTTTTGCTTCTGTACACACACACACATGAAATGCACACACATAAATTCAGTGTGTCAGAAAGCACAGCTTTGGCCAGAGACAAATTAATTTATATAAGAAAAAGCATAAGGACAGTTTACTGACAGTATATTCAACAGGTGTGATGGACATACTACTTCTGATTTATGCAGTCACTGTAGAAAGTAAGACTCATGCACACATGCAAGAAGCAGATTTAGATGGACATTCAGGAAATCTGCGTTATTTAGACTGTGTTAGATCCCGGTATGGCGATATGGACACATACTCAGAATCATTCAGTTCAGCTCAATTCATTTCAGATATAAATTAAGCTGCAGTCATAAAAGGCAATTTTAATTCTGAGTGAGTTTAATTAAGTTTAAACCAACTAATTTTAAAAGTTAATTAATGCAAAATTATTTATAATGTTATATAATTAATGTTCTCAGATTCAAATTATATATATTTCAAGACCAAGAATAACTGAGGCTTTTAATGGCAAATATTTCTTCACTCTGTATAAATACTTCCAATTTCTGAGTATATTTCAAAGAAACTTTTACAGATTTCTCAGCGTTCAGAAATATTTGGTTCCTTAAAAAATTTGATTTAAAAACAAGAAGTGTGATTTGTAGCAACAAGCAGAGAGAACAGGTCGATTCCTTTACTCTCAGTTATGGCACTCAATCTATTTCTTTGGTGCAGTTACTAATCTAAGTTTCAATACATTCTGCCATCAAACGTTGGTGTGAGCTTTGTTTCCATAAACCTCTCTGTATTCAGTGGTCATTCTCTGACTTGAGGGAATGATGGACACGGAATTCTTTGGCTTACTGATAATTAAAAATGTGTCTTCTGCATTGAACTGTAATTATCACAGGCAATCAATGTGTACAGGTATTGAAAGGCTACTGACCCATAAAAGAGCTTCTTTATTCAAATCCCTTTCTCTCCAACATAACTGCATGCTGTCTTTTTCTCAGTAGGTTCTCAGTTAACCAATCTAAATATTTAGAATTTGGACAACAATTGTAGTAGGGCTTAAATTTTTATACCTATAAAATTCTGGCTTAATGTTCCCTGTAAAACTTGTTTTAAAAATGAAAATTATTCACTTGTAATTACATGTACATGTAATTAAATTAATTAATTCCTGGAAAAACTTGCTGTTCATGGCTTGGATGGGTTAGCACTTTGCCTGGAGGAGACTCAGGGGGACCTTACTGCTCTCTGCAACTGCCTGAAAGGAGGGTGCACCAAGGTGGGGGCTGGTCTCTTCTTCCACATAACAAGGACTACAGCAAGAGAAAATGGCCTCAGGCTGTGCCAGGGCTGGTTTAGATTGGATATTAGGAAATATTTATTCACCGAAAGGATTGTAAGCATTGGAACAGGCTGCCCAGGGAAGTGCTTGAGCCACCAGTCCTGGAGGTATTAAGACATTTGGCGCTCAGGGACATGGCTTAGTAGTGGGCTAGGCAGTGTTAGGTTAACAGTTGGACTTGTTCTAAAAGGTCTTTTCCAAACTAAATGATTCTATGTTTCTAAATTTTAAAGACAAAATAATATTCTCATTTGAGTAATATCCTCTACTTCATGTCCTGCACATTTCTAGAATCATAGGAGCATGCCCTTTCTACATATGTTTTTTGAGATTAAAGGGTTGATTGTTTTAAATCATGTAGAGCTAGAGGTAATAAAGTACTTTGACCTAACAGATGTAGCCAATACATAGCCAAGCAATCCATGAAGTTATCATTCCATGCTACTTCCTGTCCTTCACCTGGAATTTATTGCCTCATTGGTAGACAACCTAGCCTGCTTTTCCTTCTCCAACCCAGTTTTAGTGCAGTGGTGCAATCAGGTGGTGTCTCTCAAGCAGCAGGACAGTCATTATGTCTAACTAAATCCTCATTCCAAAACCACAATCCCCAAAGCTCTCCCTCAGCTCTGGCTATTCTTAGTGCCTTAGCTCAGTAGGCACTTCCCTGCTTCACTCTGAACTTCATTAGCTTTCCCACAGGACCAGAACCACTCCAGTATGAGCATCCTGAGTTAAACCCATATCCAGAATCCATGAGTAGTGTCCATTAAACAAAACTAAGTATCAGTACTAAAGTTAATCACTCTGCTTGACAATTGATGGAGATCTAGTCAACATATTCAATAGCTCTTAAGGCAGATTCATCTTAAAGGAGGTATCTAAAATGGAATAGCACCTTAAAAATAACTATTTTTCCTTGGACCAAGACCAGAGTCTGGAGTTGTTAGCTCATGTATTTACATTGACATCTAAGTTTGTGAGCTAAGTTTATTACCCCATTTCTCCCCATGAATCCACATGCCAGGCTAGGTCTGGCAGACACTATCATAGCAGACTGAACACCAGCAGAACCAGGCATACAAAAACCACAGCCACCTTCTCTTTTTTGCAATGGCTGCAGGAACAGGCACACCTTCAGTTGTATCTCTATGACCAGAAAAATCTGCCTGTGAGTGGAAAATGATTTTGCAGAAGGTCACAAATGCAGATTTTTTTGGTTCAAAGTGGAAGCCTCTAACTTCTAAACTATTTTATCAGGAACTGGCATCTCTGCCATGTCAAATAAAATACAGAAAATTTATTTAGTTTTTGGAAGAGTTGCTGCAGATGCCTGCTCAGAGGATCAGACTCCAAGTACTAGATCATAAGATAATGGTGGCCCTGATCCCTGTACTTATTTACTTTTACTGTGATGCTTTAATGTGAATAGTTGCTTTTCTCAGTGTGAATAGTCTCTTAGATTGCAAATTTGAGATATCCACTTATTTCTAGTCACTACACTTTTTATTTTTTAAAAACACAAGATGATGGCTAGCAAGTGAGCTTTAACAAAGAAAGAATCTATAAATTGTACTTTGAAATATGAGGAAATATTTCTGATTGTTTTTCTGTTTGAAAGATTGAAGTCTTATAAATACTTCCTTTACCCTGTTAGAGTCCTGTTGCATATACCTAAAGAACATAGTATTTCCTGGGTTTAAATCAGACAATGCACTTAAAAAACACTTCCTGTTCCATTTGCATCTTCTGTTTTCTAAAACCTTAAATAACAGCTCTAACAACCTAGGACCCTGCACATAGTGTGAGAGCTGAGTAGAAGAACAGGAATAAGTCAGGGGCACTGCCAGCAGTGGAACTTACCTCTCAGTCAAGGAATCAAAGGTCTGGGCTCAGAGCAGTTACTCCTGTGGAAAAGCAATGCAAGGAGAAGGATTTAGAAATAGCTTCTAACCAGTTGTTTATATTACATGATCCACATTCAAATTAACAGTCCAATTCTTAAAGATAGTCTCAATCTGTGTTAGTACAACCTAGCCACGATTTTCAGGTTCTTACTGAAAATGATGCACAAGTGAGATTCTTTTTGCCTTGCAGGTGATAATTTCATAATGTCAATTTAGTTGAGCAAATTTAATTGAAGTATAGCTGTTTATTTTTGTCTCAGAGAAAGTGTTATTTTTTCTTGTCATAACAGTGAAAATTGCCTACAAATCAGTCATTATCACTGATTATTCCAACTGATTTTTGTATGGACATTCTAGTACTGCTGCCCTCCAATGGAATCAAAAGACAATCACATCATCAGCAGACAATCTCACTCCTTTCTTGAGTCCATAAAACAATATGTCCTCTGTGTATCAGCCTTAATATCCTCATCATTCTCAGATAGCTTCACCTTAACTAAGAGAATAATGTGGAATAGTCTTGAAACTCCTTTCCTTCTCCAAAATTCTCCTTTCATCTTTTTTTCTGCCCAAATCCTTACATATGGATCAATAGACTTCCCTTTCCCTGTGTTGTCATGACAGTGCAAGCATTACCACACTGTTAAAAAACTTGGCTTCATATAATAAGAGAGTTAAAAAGAGATAGCAGGTCCAATTTAATATTCAGTTCCTGCAGATATAGATATTTGTGCCATATGAAAATAATACATTATATGGGAGACCAATTAAGTGAAGGCCTTTGAATTTACCCACTGTTTTATCTGTGTGCATGTGTATATTTGTTGAAAAAATGATGAGAAAGTTCCACCTGAATGAGGAAAAGCTTCTTTACTCTGCAGGTGATCAAGCACCGGAACAGATTGTCCAGAGAGGGTGTGGAGTCTCCCTCACTGGAGAGATTTAAGAACCATCTGGATGCAATCCTGTGCAATGTGCTCTGGGATGGCCTTGCTTGAGCAGGGAGGTTGGACCAGATGACCCACTTTGGCCCCTTCCAACCTGACCCACCCTGTGATTCTGTCATTCTGTGAATAAGAACAGTTTTCCACATGGCTGATCAGTATCCAGCCTCCAGAATGACAACAGACAAATGTTTCTGATAAATGCCTGAAACTAATCCCAAAAGTCAGATTTCTTCCATCTGTTACAGGGTTTCTATTTCCCTAAAGTACCAAGGTTTAGATCTCCTAAAGTTTTTATGTTCTTCCTAACAATAGTAGCTATTTTTACTGTCCACATAAACGCCTAATCCTTTTACTCCTCATTCTTAGACATGCTACAGCATATATCCAATTGTCAAGTGTCCTGTATGAGGAACTACTCCTTAGATTTAAAAATATGTAAATAGTTTAAATGCGTTATTCAATCCAACACAATAATCCCTCCTTCTTATATTACAACTTTAGTTACCAGATGCCTTGACTTGATCTTTTCTACCTTCCTTTATAAGTCACTGTACATTCTGATTTACCTCCTTTCTAAGCTGTCTTAATTATTTTTTTCCATATAGCTTTTCCAGACATGTATGTTTCCTGTCTCAGAGTCCCTCTGTGACTGTTAAACCTTTCTCAGATATGACGTACCTAAGGAGAAAGACTGTAATCAATTCTAGAACACTACTGACTTATTCGAGTAACATTGTAACTTTCAGGGAATTTCTTTTAACCCAGTTTCCTCAGTGAAGATTTTCACTAAGTTATCCACATATGGTAAACAGCTCATATTCTCAGTCGATCACAATTAATCTAGATTTAGTACTGAAGAGAATATTTTTCTAAGTATCCCTGACATAAATTACACTGCTTTCATCAACAATGAGTTTTATTTGTCATGGTGTTACTAGTTCACCCAAATGCAGAAGAGCTCTCAGAAGTTTCTAAAAGTCTTCTTTAGTTGAAACAAATTATTTTAATCTCATCAGAATATTTTTATTTCTCTATGTTATTGCTAATTTCCAAATTAAAATGAACAGATTGAATAACATCAGACCTAGGATCTATCCTTGGAGAATCCAAGCTGTGACAAGATGAATTGAGGAGATTTTCGAGTGTGATTCTAAATGTCTGAGATGCATAGTGAAATCCCTCATCCCATGAAAAACAGACTAAAGAAAAATTGACTTAATCGAAACCAAATGAGAGCCACTGGTTGCACAACCATTACCTGAACTATAATAGCCGGACACTTCCCATTTAGAAGGCAAAGATGGTCTGACTCAGGAAGAAGTACTAGTAAAAAATTAAAGACACTCCTAAGATTTTAGCCAGCTATGACAATCTACATGAAATAAAATGAATGCTTCCTCCTGTCAGTTTCACGGGGACACTGGGGGAAAGGGACATTCTGAATGAGTGGACTTGTCCCTCTCCCCATCACAGCCACTGCATCATGTTAATCCCACCTATCACACTATATCTTAAAAACCTTAAATATTTTTCCCACCTCTCTCATTAAGAAGTTGTTAAAAAAAAAGTTGTTCAATTATTTCAATTACTTTCTTTGCTGGCATGTATGAAAATATTATTTATAGTAAATATTTGTACTACACAATATATATTTACTGTATTCTCTGCCTGCCATATAGTATATTATATAAATTCCACATATATTTACAAATATAGAATGAGAATACATTTAGAATCCTAGAATGGTTTGGTTGGAAGGGTCCTTAAAGATCATCTCATTCCAGCCCCACTGCCACGGGCAAGGACACCTCCACTAGACAAGGCTGCTCAAACACCCATCCAACCAGGCCTTGAACAGTTCCAGTGATGGATCCACAACTTCTCTGGGCAACTTCTTCCAATGTCTCCCCACCCTCTGAGTGACTATGTAACCTAAACCCACTCTCTTAGATTTTTAAGGCCAGTCCCCTATGCCCAATCCCGGCATGACCTTGTAAAAAGTCCCTTTCCAGCTCTCCTGTGGGCTCATTTTAGGTACTGGAAGGTGCTGTAAGGTCTCTCCAGAGCCTTCTCCTCTCCAGGCTGAAAGCCACCAACTCTCTCAGCCTATCTGCACAGGACAGGTGCTCCAGCCCTCTGATCATGCCCTTCCTCTATCTGAAGGTAACATTTCATTTTGTTAGCCTAAAGAATTCTACTTTCTTCAAAAACAGATTCCTTATTTCCCACATAGACTCATAGAATCTGCTGGGTTGGAAGGGACCCGTCAGGATCATCAAGTCCAACTTCTGGCCCTGCACAGCACCATCCCCAAAAGTCACACCATGTGCCTGAGAGTCCAAGTGCTTCTTGAACTCTGTCAGGCTTGCTGCTGTGACCACTTCCCTGGGGACATGTTTCAGTGAACAGGTCCCTGGGAACCTCTTCCAACCACCCTCTGGGTGAAGAAATTTTTCCTAAAAAAGAAATCTCCCTTTACACATCTTGAAGCCATTCCCTAAGGTCATGTCACTGGTCACCACAGAGAAGAGATCAGTGCCTGACCTTCCACTTCTCCCTGTGAAGGCAGGGGGAGAGGGGGATCCTCTTGGTCTCCTTCAGGCTGAACAAGAGGAGTGATCTCAGCTGCTTCTCACATAGCTTCCTCTCCAGACTTTCACCATTCTCATGGCCCTTCTTTGGACACTCTAACAGTTTTATGTCTTTTTTATATTGTGGCACCCAAAACTGCCCCCAGCACTTGAGGTGAGGCTGCCCCAGAGCACAGCAGAGCAGAGCAGGACAATCCCTGCCTTGCCCTGCTGGCCATGCTGTGCCTGATGCCCCCCAGGACAGGGTTGGCCCTCCTGGCTGCGAGGGCACTGCTGGCTCAGGTTCAGCTTGCCATGGACCAGGACCCCCAGGTCCCCTTCCTGTTCATACATCCAGGCTGTCCCATCCCTGACACTTGACCTCGTTAAATTTCACGTCTGGTAATTGCCCAATCCTCTAATTAGTCGAGATCTTTCCCCAGGGCCTCTTTTAATGTAAATAACTGAAGAAACATGTATCTAAATTCAACCAGAATGTTTAAAGACTTATCTACAGAAAAAGATGCTCAAATAAGGGGCTTCCCAAGCTCTCTGAAGACACATGCTGTTGAGTGAAGTGTTCAGATTGCTTTAGAAAGAAAAATCATGTCCAAGCAGGGTGTTATTCATTGAATAATATTTTAATAAAAACTGTAAAACATTATAATAATTATAACTTAGAGTGAAATTTTATAATTATTCAGGCTTGTAACAAATAGAAATCCTAAATGAAACACAAACAGAATATTTATCCCCCTCTCTATTTCAATTCATAATACACATATAATACATATTATCTATAATAATTTTCCATGTATATATGTACTTTACATATATAGTAGGCTCTATTTTAAGGATACAAAACTGCAACCTTAATCAAAGGACTTCTCACACTGCACAAACTGAAATCCTATGTTCTTTCCTTTCTCGGTAAAAAAGTTTACCACTGCAAATATGTAGTTTATGAATGTACAAGTAAAAGAGCAAGAAGAGACATGGCCATATGTCACCATCTGGCTAACTAAAGTACAGTTGAAGAGCATGAAGTATTTTTCAGAAAATGAAGTTATTTTAAACAATATAAATAGGCTCTGAAAAACAGCTATGATGCAACATAGTAAAGGCAACAAAAGAGTTTCTGCAGGCTGTAAAGGGGACTCAAAAAAAAAATAAGGCAGCAACCACAAAACACACATACACATACACACACGAATTATGAGTAAGGAACACCATAACATAAGTAGAACCCCAGGAAATGAGATAAACTCTAAGTTTAGCCCTTACTTTTCCAAGACCTGGTAAGAATATAGGGATATGGAATTAATAGAAAGAAGAATATAGGAATATTTCCATTAATAATTTTATCTTCAAAGAAATGTATTAGCTGTTTCCTTTTCTGAATTTTTGCTTTAGAAAGATCATCCTCATAAACGTTTTTAAGTCCTTTTGAAAACATGGATGACCTCTGCTGAGCACCCCAGATGAAACCTCTCCTGCCTTGTACAAAATTGTACTCATACTTCTTTGTCAACACGGAAAACGTCTCAGATGTGTTACTATCACGTTCATGATTTGATGGTTATGTCTGCAAGGGTAGCCCTATTGTTTCATTTGAACTGCTCATTTGCCAGGCTCTATTATGTTTGCAGTAAAAAAAAAAAAAAAAAAAAAAAAAAAAGACATTTTTTGCAGTTTAAGACAAATATGCAGGTAGCAGATTTGCAAACCTAAGCACAGCAGTGGACATATAGGCCCATGTTGGTGTTCATTGTGTTAGAGGAATATTAGATAATCAGAAAATGGCAACCCGATAAAAATAAAAAAATCCAAGGAAGTTAAAAAGGGAAATCTTGCTTTCATCAATAAATGTGAAAGTGATCTTGCTCACTGTCAATGAACAATAGAAAGCAGATGTCTTTACCTTGCATAATCTCAGACTATCTTGTATAGATGATAACATCAGATAGCCAAAAAGATTTTAAGAGTTCTGTATTATAGACAATGCTTCTCTACCAGCTGACCCATATTTTGCTTTGAAATTCCCATCTACAATAGTCTCAAGACATTTGAAATATTAATTAATGAGGTGAGGTTTTCCCCTAAATAGCCTAATCACCTGCTACTGTTCTTTAGAGCAAGCTTCTGTATCCTGTTGGGTTTTTTTAAATTCTCATCTCCAATCCACAGAACCTTAGATTTCATACCTTTCATGTTACTGTCACACAGAAATTCCACGTCTCACTGAAGAGAACTGTTATTTTTCTTTTTCCATATTATCTACCTAGATTTTTTAAAAAAATTCTTTTTCTTCTACCATCTAAGCTTCCTTATGGCAGGTCTTTCCTTACTGCAATTTCTTCCTTCCCAATTCACATCTAAAAAGACTGGTACAGTTGAATGTGTCCACTCATTGCTGACATCAGTTCCTAAATTCCCAGTTTATCGTATGAAATAGTGTGAGGAGCCCTTCAGTGCAGGATATTCTGTCTGGGTTTAAATTTTATTTATGTTCATATTGATGAATACATATTTATTTATTTATGTTCATACTGATGCACTTCAGTTGTTATTAAACACCACAATTTTAATATAAATCTTGCAATTGCCACTACTGTTCTTAAAGGGTAGTAGATATCCTTATCATGCAGACAGTAAGTTTTTAGTGGGCTTTTTGGCTGTGATTGGAGGAAACTTCAATGTATGCCTTTAAGAATTATAGAATCTTAGAATGATAGTTGGAACATGATGACAATTATCTAGTTGACAATTATCTAGTTCTAACCCCTCTGCTGTGGGTAGGGCACACTTTCCAGTAGACCAGGTTTCTCAGAGCCCCATCCAACCTGGCCTTGAGCACCTCCAGGGACGGGGCATCCACAACTTCCCTGGGCAACATGTTCCAGTGCCTCACCACCCTCTCAGTCAAGAATTTTTTCCCAAGATCTAATCTAAACCTACTGACTTTCAACTCAAACCCATTCCCCCTTATCCTGTCACTACGTGCCCTCGTGAACAGTCTTGCTCCATCCTTTCTGTAAGTTCTCTTCTGGTACCTGGAAGCATGATATCACAAAAGAAAAAAAAAAACAAAAAAAACCACAAAAACCAACCAAACAAAACAAACAAACAAAAAAACCCCAAAATTAAAAAACACCAAAAACCAAACCCAAAACAAACAAAATCAACGCCATAACACCAACACAAAAACCAAAACAAACAAACAAAAAAAAAAAAAAAAAAAAAACCAAAACCAAAAGAAACAAAAAAAACCCCAACTTTTAAAACTTTAACTCACTTTGAAGGTCTACAGACACTTGGCCCTCAGTTGACGGGCAAGCGCCGAGGAGCCAGACCCCCCGGGAGCCGGGGCACGGCCGGAGGGCTCCGGCCGCTAACGCACCGCCCGCCCGACACCGCCGATGCCGCCCGGCACCGCCGCGGCCCGGGGGCTGTAGCGGTGATTTGTGCTCACTGCCCCGAGCCCCGCTGCCCTCGGCGCTGCCAACGCTGCCCGGCCTTGCCCGCAGCCGGCGGAGCGCAGCGCCCGCGTCCCCCGCGCCGCCCGGGGGCGATCGCGCAGCGCCGCCCGCGCCGCTGCTTCGGCGTTGCCGGGAGACGGCGGCGGCCGTGCCTGAGGGAGGCCGGGCCTGAGGGAGCCGGGCCCGCCGCCCCCGCGCCTCCTTCCTTCCCTCCGCTCGGCCGGTTGTCCCTGGGCAACGGCTTCGAGCGTTTCGTGAGAGCTCCCAGAGGCCTTCGGGGAAGCATTTCGCCGTGGCACACGCGTTTAATCCAGTTCTTCACAGTGTATCCCGACTCCGAAGTGCTGGTCACGCTGCTTTCAGGGAAACTTCAAGTCGTTAATGCTGATGGGTGCTGGGTAATGATGGAAAAAAGGAAGCAGTTATTTCTGCAGACTAAAGGAAAAGGCTGCTTACTCACCCAAAGACACAATTTTTGAAAATTAACCGTGTGCAGTCTGTCTAAAATTTGCAAGTTGCTGTGTTCACGACTTACTTTGGTGATTTTTCTCTACCCCGTTTCACTGTCTATTTTCAGAGGATTCATGAAAAAAGAAAAAAAAAGAAAAAAAAAAGAAAAGAAATGTGGAAGCCAGCAGCTTTCAGGAGAAATGGGCAAAGCCTCTCCCCAGGTGGAGCACGGCTCTGTGTCAGTCAGTACCCCGGGGGCAGACATCGGCTCAGAGGCACAGCGGGGCGCGAGGGGAGACCTCCTTTCCTCAGCTCCGGGCGGGTGGTGCAGGAAGCTGTGCCTTGTGGAGAATTGTGCTAGTCTCCATAATAATTCATTCCAGGGTTCTCTTTTGCCAGCCAGGGCTGTTTTGGAAGGAATCCTAAGCTGAATTCTGGAATCAAATAACATTTTCTACTTAAAACGCAGCATAATTGCTATCAGTAGCTGCAGGAGTAACAGAAATCAGGCAAATATGATCATTTGGGGCCTCAAAGTCAGGTAAGTAATAGGTAAAGAAATTACAGCTGCTACTGTCTGTCTCCTGTGATTCCTTTTAATCATAAATATCATTGCTTTCTCCCCAGATTTCTTACAATGTTATAAGTATAAATTTAGTTCTATTTTTATAAGCCATATCATTCTGCTGAGATCATGGCAGAAACATATCCTGGCCTCACACTATGACAAATATGTACCATCATAACAGAAGAGCCAGTGGGTCATTTTCAGCCATAGGCAAGACACATGTAAAGGCATCTCCTTCCACTTTCAACATCATAACTCCTATAGAAAATGTATGGAGATTTATAGTCGTCTTCCTTGGAAAGTAACTGCCATGACAAGTCAAGAACAATTTATACTGACTGGTACCTCTGGAGACAGAGGAAATCACACTTTGTTTTCACAAACTTTGTGACTGGCTGGCTGACTTTCCATAAAGCCTGAGCAATGGAAGTCTCAGGTTTACAATGGTTAGTATAATCTTACCCTGGCAGGAAAGGAAGGGAAAAAAAAAACTTTTGATGGAGACAAGTCACCAGCTTCCCTAACTATTTCATGGACTTTTCTCTAAACAGTCAGGCACCACAGTGACAGGTAGGTGCTATAAATGTAATAGATGGGTGTAAATCATAAAGGCAAAAATTTGGGTTTAACTCTATGCTGGACGTGGCTGGGCTGCAGATACTTGTCTTCATAGCAGCTTATATGTTGCCATGTTGTAGGTTTGTGACCAAAACTGTGCTAATTACACTCTTGCTAAGCAGTGCTTGCACAAGGTCAAGGCCACTTCTGTTTCTCTCACTGCCCTGCCAGGGGGTAGGCTGGGGGTGAGCAGGAGTTTGGGAAGGGGACGCAGCTGGGAGAGCTGGCCCTGACTGACCAAGGGGTGACTTTATGCCCAATCACATTAGGCTCAGCAATAAAGTTGGAGGGTGGTCTTCCTTGGGGACTGGCTGGGCCCTTGCCTGCTGGTGGGAGGTGCTCAGTCTTTGCAGATCATTGGAGTTTTTTAAAACTTTTTCTTCATTTATTACACAGTCTTTATCTTGGGCCATTTGTTCTTTTCTCAGTTCTCTTTTTCTAATTCTGTCCTGCATCTTGCTGTGGGTGTGGAGGTACAGTGATCAAGCAGCCCACTGGTACATAGTTGCTGCTTGGGATCTCCTTATGCCAAACACAATATCCATTACTGGGAAAGCTTGTCTTTTTTTTTTTTTTTTTTTTTGTCATCAGTAATGGTAGTTCTTGTTGCAATTTCAAACATAATTCTGGCCAACTGCTAGCTGGTTAGATATTTTCCTTATTTCATATAAATGATCACATAGAAGATGTACAGATGCAGAGTCCATGTGGAAGAGGAGGGACGTGGTAATCAGGTGCGCATTCACCCTGCATGTCAATGCACTCACATGGAACCATGGGCTCAGTTGTCCTTGAGGACTAAAGGTAGGAAAAGCACAGCTACTCTCAGACTCGTAGCCAGGACTTTTCACAAATTTTGTGAAGAGTGTGAGTCTGTTTTGTGAAGCAGAAAGGAAGGTGACAACAGCAGATGACAAGGAGAAAGTCAAGCCTGCAGTGACAGAAAGGAGACTTGGTGTTTTTATTTTCATCTGTGTTTGCCATGAGAAGTGGCAATCAAACACTGTGTAACAGACATATAATTGCAGTATTTTTACTTGTGTTTTCAAAAAATTATACAAATATATCAAGAAAAATATTTTAAAATTTAATTTTGTGGAAATTTTCTGAATGTGTCATTAAGTAACAACTTACTAATAAGGAAGAAAAGGGAGAGAACAAATGAGAACAGCTACAAAATGCCATGAAAACTCACAACAGGCAGAGAGTCAGAAATGACAGAATCCACAGAAAAACAGAATATTCTGAGTTGGAGGGGATTCACAAGGATCATTGAGTCCAACTCTTGGCCCTGCTCAAGACAGGCCCAAGAATAACAGCATGAGCCTAAGAGCATTGTCCAAACACTTGAGCTCAATATTTAATTGAAATATAATTTATTTTAATGCTAAAAATATACAAACGAAAATCATACGTATTGCATTAAAGATAGGAGATTATGAAATAAAATAACTTCCTAGAGACTCAATACCTAGTAGAGTGGAAAACTCTATAATTACAAGAGCTTCATTAACTACACATTTTAATGAAATTCTGTGACTAAACTTTTGATAAAGCCATTATAGAATTTGTGTGCTGTCCTGTGAAGGGACAGGGCTAATCAGTTTGATTAATTTAAAGGTTCTGAAAAAAAACCCCTCAAGTATGAATTAAAAACATATTTGAAAGAATATTGGGGAACAACATTTTAAAACATTTAAAATATTTAATTTCAAAAGGTATTTAAATGAATAAGCAACAGCCAAATCAGAGTACTTGTTGAATTTAAGTGTTGGAAATTTGCATGTTGAAGTGTTCAAAATTATCTTTCTGCTTTTACTGGAAGTGCCACTGGGGGAGTAATTTCTCATTTCCTGAAACATCAGAAGTAGAATTACTATTTGCTGCAGTGCTTGTATGAAATAATTCCTTTTTTCCATTTAAAAAAAACCCCATAATTTATGCTTTAAGAAATACCTGATGACATACAGTACAAACAGTCTTGTCATATAACATGTTTTATATCAGTCTCAAAAGACACTTAAAAGGAACTTTCCTTTTCTGACAAGAAGCAGCTGGCTTAAGGAGTGATGAATTTACAACACATCATCTTGGCATTTCAGTTTTCTGTATTACTTCACACATTAAATTACTCAATATCAATGTAAATGGACCTCTTTCTCTAGGGAAAAAAAAAAGAAATCAAAACGGAGAACAAGCCTTTCCTTCTTTCAATTTGCAAGTGAGATTTGTAAGTCTTCATTTTTCATAGGCACCCTGCCTGAACAAGTGTATGGTATGGGAGTATTGAAAAATGTTCCCCCAGTGTAGTTGTATTCTCTGCTATAAAACAATAACATAAAATTCATGAATTATAACTTTTAGCAAATAGCGTAGCAGTATCATAAAGAAACTGATGACCTGCAGCCACACCTTGTACCTAGTGCTGGTCATGAAATGTCACATCATGTATGTGTGTATTTCATTGCTTGAGACTCTCAGGAAGGGACAGGTGGTTCAGCAGTGAAAGCTTCAGGCCAGGAGTTGTGACCACAGAACTTTCTGTGTAATCTTGAATAAACTGCATAAAATGAAACCAATTTAGTTTTTTAACAGAAATTACCAAATACTTTAGTATTTCTGTAGGTGAATGTCTGCCTATGAAACTGGGAACTTCTGAAGTTCTCATCATACACAGTGTTTTGAAATGAAATTCATTACAGTCCTCAAAAATTGTTGCTGCAGCACATAAACATTACAAAATCAGGAAGCAGATGTTTGAGTGGTACCTGGGAAATCAGTATGTGGCACATGTATTCCTTAGGGCACATGTATCCCATGAAAATGAGAGTCACCATGACTATCACATTTTTTTGTAAAAGTAGATTAGGAGTGACCACTGTAAGCTAATATAAATGAACATATACAAGTATGGTTTTTATCTAAAGTGGTATTTGAAAACTGTAGATATTATCAGAGATGTTGAAGGATGACTGCAAGGAATGACTGAAGGAAGGGAAAAAACTGAAGAAATTTTTGACTTTATATCTAACACAGATCAGATAATTCTGCCTAAATATTTTCACATCTCTTAGCAAATATATTTTAAACTTTGTTTTCCCAAGACATAGATCCTTTCAAAGGCTAAACTGAGTCAGTTCTCAGGATACTGTTAAGTGTCATCCTGGACAGAGTGTTTGATATCAGGTGTTCTCAGAGACCGCAATCTCCTGTGCCAATGAAGGAATACACATAATGAAGATTGTGCTTAAAAATAATGAAAATTGTCTTTAAAAACCCCAAGACTTTTCTTGCCCAAATTTCAATGTGCAGCTTCATTTTTCAAAGATGAAATATTCCGTAGTGTCTTCAGGACAAATTGTGCTGCATTGTTTCCATTCTTGTAGCAGCACCGATCCTCTGAAGCCTTGCCAAAGGCTGTGTTTCAGCAAGGCAGTGTTGTTTTCTCTTCTTATCTTGCATTTGAAGGCTAGAGTCACAAAATATAGAAGATAGTTCAATGAATATTTTTAAGTTGATTCAATACTGCAGTATTCAAAATGAAAATTGTTCTTTATCAAAGTCTTTGCTCTTTTAATTATAGATTTCTCAGAATTTGAGGGTTTGGTCCCTTTCTTTTTCTCCCTATGTTTCTTTCAGATTCGAAGGGGAAATTGAGCAATTTTTTCACTTTTCTTGAGTTCCTCTTCATAAATCTCCTCTGTAATTTAAATAACTCTCTCAAGTCAAAAAAACCAGTACAGAGTACACAAATATGGTTGCATTTTTCTTTTTCTTACTGTGCAACTTTTAAAATCTTAAGGCAAAATATTGCATTTAAGAGGAAAAAAAATCCCCTGTATAGGGTTTGTTTTGTTTAATTCTGCAAACAGAAAGGAAATAAACATTTTAGAGCCTGAGGTTATGCACATGAGTCATAAAAATAAATTTTCCTTAGAAAGATACTAGTTTGGATGAAAGTCCTATTGTGTTGGTTTTTTTTTTAAACTGGAAATTCCCTTTGTGTCTAGAAAATGGGTTCAGAAATGAACCCAATATTATTTAAAATATTTTAAGTTGTCAGTCTATATATTAGCTTTAGTTATTATTTATTACATTCTTTACTTTTACCTAGGATATGTCTCTCTGTTGTCCTTTCTGATGTTAAGTTGTGAGAGTATGTCAATAGCCTGTTACTATTGCAAAAAGTCAGATACCTGCATTTAGAGATATCTAAATATATTCAAGCTACTTTCTTCCCTTTTCCCATCACAGTCAGTTAGTGGAACTTCTGTAAGATTCAGTGCACCTATTTGTTCCCACACCCTACAAATGCTTGTTTTGGAGTGCTTTTGCCAGACCCACCAGAATGAGAGTCCAGCATCTTGCTGGCCAACTGCTCAATGAATGGGTAACTTGGAAGGAGCCAGCACTGCTGTCTACCTGGTTGCAGTGCCAGGCCTTACTGTTAGAATAGTGTAATTCACATTTTCAATTAGATCTGATATAGATTTAGATCAATCAGCTGAGCTCTTCTATAATTTTGCTCCTAAAAGTGCTGGACAAAGTGGAAGAGGAGCACAGAAAGCAAGATAAGCTGTGCTTTAGTCAGTGACCTTGAACTGCATGGAAATAAATGAGACTCTCGTTTTTACTTGAAATTATTTTGAATTTCACACATTTCGTGTGTCAACTACCATCCATGGTAATGGTTTGGCATTATTTGTGTTGAAAATTACCTTGGCATATTGTCAGCCTTCCAAAATGCTCCATATTTCTGGATTTTAAGAAATTGGTCATCAGCCCAGCCATTTGAGGTGTTTGTTGGGGTGCATTTAGGAGTTTTGGTAGGATTTCTGCACAGAATTGGTTCAGAGCTGCATTTAGTTTAGAATATTAAATAAGACGCTTACTAACATTAACATTTCTTGCAACACAGCCCTTCTTTGTTTTCTGCTTTTCCTCTATTCAGTTAGGTGTCATTGGATCTGGCACTCCCTTTGACTCGAGAAGAACTGCAGTTTTTGTACTTGCCCATTCCTAATTTCTGAGTATATATGTACTAATTAATGCACCTTTTGCTATGCTTAAATTGGATGGGGACTAAATGCTGTGTGGTTTTGCAAAATCACTGTTGTCCAGAACACCAGTAATTCAAAGTTAGTTGCCTTGCATGGCTCATTTATATAGCAGAGCAGAAACTTTTCAAAGAACTTGGGAAGTTCAGGCTTGAGGATATGGTTTCCAATGCAGAGAGTAATGGTATTGGGAAAAGTTTTTAGATATATAATTGTGTTTTGTTGCCTACCTTATGGTCAGTGAGATACACAAATGACTGTACCCAGATAGAATAAGGTCTGTCTTTGTGGTACCCCAGGATCTTGTTCTTTTCACCATTCACATTCAGGAACTGTCTTGCAGAATTAAAGCAGGAGTGAGAAGGGGAAGGATGCAAGGCAGAGACTTCATGGGGTTTAGTTCCTGACACAAGACACTTGAAGCTAACCACACTCAAACCAGGGTACTCGGAAGCATTCCCTTTTTTTTTTTTTTTTTTTTTTTAAGCTCTTTTCATAAAGCTGACTGATTTGAAGATGTGCTGGATTTATGATTACTTGCTTTCTAAACATTTAAATCTGTACACTAGCACTGCTTCTCATCACTTGCTGGTTTGTTGTGGTGATGTGTTAAACTGAGCAGGTAGGAGAGAAGCTTGCTTGCTTGCCTGCAAAGGGAAATCAGATTTTAAAAGCATTTACAAAAGAATGGCTAGTGTCTGCGTGCAGACTTGCTGGCATATTTTAAATTTGGCCTTCATATTGGGAGTTTTTTAGTCTACTGATACCAAAGTGTGTATTTAATAGCTTCCCACATCAAATTGGGCAAAGATTAATGTGACCATTTTTTCTTGTTCAGCCCAACTTTTGAGGCATTTTTGGTTGCAAAAGCTGGTCATGCAGCCCATGCAGTTAAGCAATGGGTTAACTGTTTCCTTGTGACAGTTCCTCACTTGCTATAGATTAGCAGAGCTGACTTCAGCAGAAGCAGATCTATTTCCAGCAGCTCAGGATATGGTCTCTTGAGCTATATTACAATTAAACAAACTTGTTCAATTAGCAACAATTACTTTTGACAGTGAAAGGATAATAGAGGATTTTGCTTACAGGTGTCTCCCTTTGATCTTAGTCCATTGAACCGTTTAATGATTCTGTTTTGTTTGGTGCTGCAAGCTATCAACTAGACAAAAAAAAAATTAGTTCTATCATTTTCAAAGGCCTTTGCCATTAAATGTTCATTACTAAATCTATTTGTGTGTGACTTAGGAGGCAGTAGCAGCAAGAAGAGCTGCAGTGAAAAACAGCAAAATGAGAAGACATGCAAGGTGTACAGAGGAGGCTGAAATGGATTGCTTGATGACAAAGCTGGAGCATGAACAGTCAGAGAAATAAATCAAAGAAAGGTTTTGCTTGTTCTGTTGGATTTTCCTATATTTGTGCAGGGGGCAGGGTCATATGCTTAGGATTACAGCTAATGTGCCTTTCAAACAAAAAAAGCCATTCTCTAGGGTTTATATTTTCTGTTCTCCAAACTCATGAATTCAATGTTGAAGTCATTAGCAATTTATGGGAGAAGATAAATCGCCCTTCAGGTCTCCCTGACTGGACCTGAAGAATCTAGATGCAATATTTCCCAAATGACAGCTTGATGCCAATCCTTATCTCTAGCTACCGCAGCTTGGTTGCATGTTATATTAAAAAAAAAGGCTGAGAGTAACAAAGTTACTGAAGACCAACACAGACATACTGACATTCTTTAGAACAAGTATTTCATATTAGGCAGACTTATAGATAGCTACACCTTTTTTAAAAATTTTCAGGAATACTCTGTTCCCATGTCTGCTGTCTACTTCATTGTCACAAATAGTAAATCTGTGTATAGTAAGTCATAATGAATCATGCTTATTAGCAATTAGTATCTGATAAAATTTCAAGTTTATTAGAAAATTGAAACCACTGGTAAGGATTTATATGTTCACATAAAATATGAATATATAAATTCATAATATTCATAATATTCAGTTCTGTCTTTCCCAGAATAATATGAAAACCCTATCACAATGATTAACTATATGTGTTTCTGTTATTATTCTGACAGGTTTATCAGAATGGTGTATTTCAGATTTCTGTAAATTATAATAAGATATGACAGGCAGGCTAGATAAGAAAGGATAAACATCTTTGAGAAGGAAAATTGGAATAGTTATATATTGTATTTGGTAAGACAAAGATCTCATTGGAAAGAAAGATGGGGAAAAAATATAGCCATTGCAAGGCCATAGACAATTTTAACAACAGATTCTACTTATTTTCCATTTGGCAGCCATTATATTAGCTATGGCATAGGGCAATCAAATGTAAGTAGAAAACAGGAAGTTCTTTCACATTGCAGGCAACTGTAATGGGTATTGCAAACAAAACCTAGTCATTTTTATTTGTCCCTTTCATTGTGCTAATGAGACTCTCTTGCTTATAAAAGGGTTTCACTTGGCTATTCAGCTTTCTGCCAGTTTAGAAATTGGCTAGTACTATATAGTTGTATTGTATGTTTTAGCACCTGTTGTTGTGGTCATTACTCAGGGATAGTGACAATTGCCCTTTGGTCTCTGTACATGTTGTTCTTTCCAGCCTCTCTATGGTGTATTGTTTTTCGGGCTCTGAACCTGCCATCTTCCCAGCCTGAATAATTTTCTCGCTGTAGGACAGTTAGTGTCTCATCAGTCAAATACTTCCCTCTGGAAGTGATTTATTCAAAGCCATGGGGTTTTACAAAACTATCCAGATCGCTTTCCTGAATGGCACAAATGATACAATTACTAAATATAATACAGAGGGATTTATTGCACTGTCTGGTTAGTAATAAACTGCAAGTTCTGTGCATTGCATGGTATCAGATATCGGTGCTCTCTGTCCTATTTATTTCAGTACCTGTGAGAATGCTGTGAGAGGCCAGAGCACTGAGGGAGCACTGAGTGATGGGCTAGCATGCAGCTGGGAAACTGGGCAGCACCCAGAGAGCACATCCCCCAGAAGGACCTCTGTGAGCAGAAGGCTCCATTAAGATGGGATGGGCTTGCAGCTTCATTCCTGCTCCATGATCTCATGTCCCAAATCAAAGAATCTGTGTAAGTGCTGAATACATGTGTGTGTTGGATCCCCAGCTGCAGGAGAAGGCCAGGCAGGAGCCAACTGTGGGAGCCCTGCAAGCCGTGTGAAATACTTGGAAGTCTAAATTCAGTTATGTAATGGATGTGATTATCACAGACTGGCATCTTGTACATTCACTCACATCTTTTGGATAAAAGAGATAGAAGGCTGTAAGCACATTGTGCTTATTATGCCAGAAGCAGCATACAGCAAGAAAATTAGCACCATCAGGTATTTTTAATTTCTCTGCTAAAGAAGGAGAGAATATGGCAATAATATCCAAAAAAAGATAGAGACTGTTATAACAAGTCACCTAAATCCAGAAAAGAATCCTTTACTATAAGTAAAATGAAAGGTTACACTTAATGTCAAAATGCTTTTATGAAGCTGGTCATAGTTGTCAAGTTCAATCTGTAATTAATATATTGTGCTGAATAATGATTGTGTGGGTGCATTTGGGAGTATTTTGGTGCGTTTAATATGCAAATATTTTGACCAATGTAGACAGGATTATTAATTATTTTCGCTGTAGTTATATTCACAGAGCTATGCAGTTATTTACAGTCTAGGACCTCATAGGGGTCTGGTGGACAAGGCTCTCTATAGTTTTGATGAAGACTACCTTCATTTTTTTGAAACACTAAGTTTTTAGTCCTCCTCCTCTACATTATTTTGAACTTTTGAACTTTCCAGTGAAGAGTCTCAAGCAAAAAGATGGCCAAAAATATGGGAAGTTAGCAGCACTCCCTTCCTTTGTGAAGAGAATCAAATCCACATCTCAGTTCCAGTTAGTGGGTTTGACCTCTGTTGACTGTGTAGTTTGAAGTCCAGCCCCAAATGTTTCTAACTTCCCATTAGGTAGAGAATTCCGTAAAATCCTAATCTATTAGTCGCATTACTTATCTTCCCTTACTGAAGCTGTTGTTTGTCAGACCACTTTGTCAGACCACTTTGAAATTGAGGATTTTGTATTTGTTCTGTGTTGATCTGTCCTGAATTTATTTCTTCTCTTTTTATATGGAATAATATAAACCAAACATCAACTGATTGTCTGTCCAAAATGGACAGAAGCAGTACAAAAGGAGACATCATTATTTGTAGTTTTTATCTGAAATACATGAAAAATACAGGGTTGTTGTCTAGAAAGTACTTTCACTTTTTTCTAAGAACATTATAGTCAGATAGTTGGAGACAAGTATTCCATAATTTGTAGCTTGACAACCAGCTTGACAATTCTTTAAAATCATGGTCTAAACACACTCCAAAAGAATGGAAAGAGTGTGAGAAACAAACAAAATGTAGATATTTCCAGGAAAATATAACCCATGTTTGTATCACATATATCTAGGGGTTATAACTGCTTACCAGGTTTGGCTGTTAGTTGGCAGAGCAGGTGATACGTGCTCAAGGACTAAATTTGTGGGTCTGGAGAGGATTGTGGGTTATGCCAATGATGGCAAGGACCAGACTCACCAGCACTGAAAGCACTTTCCATTCCAGCATGCCAAGTACTAATACACCCAACATTTGAAACTGAATACCTGATGGTGATTTTTTTTCCCATTGAAATCCTTACAATTTGCTTTTCATAATTTCACTGTATTTTGTTGAATTGTTTTCTTTGTTATTCTATTATTTTACAAGTTACATGCAAACTGGGGACTAGGGCCTCCAATTTAGTTGCCTATATTTGAAGGTACTCCATATCTTTTCAGACATCCCAGAGGATCTCAGGAATTCTCAGGTAGCTGCCCAATGTAGTGTATGATTGGTTCTCTCTCTGTAGTGCCCAGACAGAGGCCATGGTGGGTGTGCAAGAAATTAGGACATCTCAGAGATCACCAGGTGCCTGTGTACAAGTATGTGAATCAGACATTTGTGATGGACTTTATTTTGCAGAATTATGAATTTATATAGAGCACAATATCCTACAGTCTTCTCCAATAACACAGCCATCAAAATGCCTAAAGAATACTGGACTGAAAATGAACTTAGATTAATGAAGAGCCTTTGCAATATTTTTATTGTTGTTACCTAGACTCTTGCCACAAAGGTCCCATATCTGGGGGAACTTATATACTTTGAAAAACTGCTGGGATTCTTTATATTGTTATCTAGACACATGTAATTATTTAATTGAATGTAATTCCTGACATAGCATATTCTGCATATTCCCTTATCTTCTAATCTGCATCACATCATTTTAAAGAAAGCTGCTGACAAACACCCCGACCCTTCCAGGGTGTTTTTTTATTCCTCATCTGGCAGCCTCTTCAAAAAATCTCAATAATTGAACTCTGTGCAGAAGAATGTGGAAGGCAGGAAGGCATTCATGCACCAGTTCAGTGGACTGGTCACGGCCTACGATTTGCCATGCAGATCTGCCAGCACAGGCAGAACCTCGTGGCAGAATCTGACAAATGGGCAAGCAAATCTGCTGTGCTGTGGGGGAGAGATAAGCAATGCTGTGATGAGACACAAAAACTCAGTAATGTCAGAATTGTGGTCAGGGAATACCATAACCACTGTATCTTGTCTATACTCAGTGGAGGGGGGGTGGGAAGGAAGGAATATGTACAACAGATGGCCTGAAAGCAGCAGTTTTGAATTAATCAGGATGGAGGATTATGAGGATCTAGATGACAGATTTAGTGTATAGATGCAGATATAGAAGCTAGATATGAGAAGTATTACTGTGGTAGGAGTAGCAGGCCATGCACACAGGCTTAGAATTTAGTTGGAAAGGACTATTGGAGGTCACCACATACAGCCCCCTGCTCAAAGCAGAATTGGCTTTCAGGTTGCTGTGAGTAGTCCTGCTGAAGTCTGAGTATCTTCAAGGATGGATTCCTGTTCTTTCTGGGCAACCTGTTCCTGTCCTTTAGTACTCTCACAGAAGAATTTTTTTTGTATCCACTCAGAATTCCCTTTATTTCAACCTGACTGTTGTCTTTTCCTTGTGCAGCTCTCAGAAGAGTCTGTTTTCATCTTTCTTGTAAACCCAGTTAGGCAGTTGAAAGCAGAAACTGGATTCCCACTTAGTCATCTCCTCCAGACTGAGCAAACCCAGATAACTCAGCTTCTCCTTGTATGTTGTGTTTCTGGTCCCTCAAATATCTTGGTGTCTGTCTGCAGGACTTGGTCCAGTGTGCCTGTGTTGTTCTTGTACTGTGGCTGTCAAAATTGGACTTGAGTGTCAAATAGAGGGGCCTGCTTTGTTCTGTGAGCCGGAGGCCGAGCTGCTGCCCATGCAGCTCTATGGCATCAGCACTGCTGCACTGACAGCCAGAGCCTGGAAACTGGGAAGCTGCAGAGAAGCCATCTTTGTAGCCCTAGTTTCTGAGAACCATTTAAAAAATCCAGATCCCATTAGAGGGCCCTTTTATATCTATCATGATGTTTGATAACTCATTTAAAAAAACAACTGAGAGTTCTGAGAGTTCTCCTAGCATGGATGAGTTGCCTAAATTGTCTAAAGGAAACTGTAACTGCAGTGCTCAAGGATAATATATGGTGGTTCATCAATTGTTTTTTGCTAACCAAACCTGAAGTTAGGGAATTCACCAAGGCATATAATGCAAGGACATTGTGAAGTTTGAATAATAAAAGTTATACAAACCAACAAAAGCAGTGAATTTTCTTTCCAGTGAAAAAATAAAAAGCCATATGTATTTTAAATCCAGTTTATCTAAAGTCTAGTGTATGAAAATTCAGTTGGTCCATCCATGACTAAAAAGAAACAAATACTTTGTTTTATAAAATTCTCCATAAAATGGTATAACAACTTTATCTGTAAATATTATGATTAGAGATTATTCTCCAGATATGAGGATATGAATGTAAAATATGTGAGTAGCACAGTATAACTAATGGTGTTTATTTTTACAGGATTCAGGCAAGAATCATATATATTAGGCTTGTTTTCCATTTACAGTGCTATTGTGAAATTGCTGAATGTCTCTTGAAAGATGCTGAGGACCCTCAGTTTCCACTGTTGGACTTTGACTTTAACTTCAATATATATTTTAAAGGACTATGTGAGCTCTTAAGATGCTTAGTATATTGAAATAAACGTGTTCTAAAATATTGCTCTTTTTGAATACAAAACAGATGGTGCAGAATCCCTGATGTAACTTAATTTAAAGCAGCCTTGGTCTTTGTCTGTAGTTCTGTCATAATTTATTTTCTTTTGTACGTCTATTCTATTGCAGACTGAAATCACAAGGCCGAAGTCAGAGGTATGTGGAAACCTTCATTTCCCTTTTTAATTCCTGACCAGTAATACTTGGTTGAATTTTTCATGTTCTCTTTTGACAAGTATCATCAAGGATCTCTCTCTTGGGCTTGCATCAGATCAATTTTAGGCTCCATCATGATTTCTTTCTTCATTTAGTATTTGCAATCTACAACAGCAGAAGTTGCTGTGCTGCTAGGTGGCAACCTTCTGATTCTGTGAGGTGCACTAGTACCAGCTCTGGAAGTACATCACTCTGAATTTTTTTTCAGTTGTTTTAATTCTGATTAATGCTAGCATAAAATCAGAATTAGACCGGCAGAATTATGGCGGATTTGAGTTCTCTTATGTATTTATTTATATTTCAGTGACTCCACTTTTAATTCTAGGTGATATACCAAGCTAAAAAAAAAAAACCACACAAAATTTAATCTGATATATATATAGTACATTAATAAAATAAAACTGCATTTGCCGGATTTAAATAAACCATCAGTAAAAGCTGCATGATGGAATTTTAGTCTTAACTAAGCAGAGATATGAAAACCAATGCTCTCAACCCATGTCAGGGTCTCTATGATGGCAGGTCTCTCCTTGCTTGCAACCCTACTGTCTATAGTGCCACACAGTTAAAGCAACAGAGAGATGAGCATAAGTGTTCAGGTGTAAAAATTGTGATAACATGGCATATATTTTTTCACAGGTCTAAAACACTTGTTTTCTTGACAGAGGCTACTGTCTAATGGCAAAGAGCTCTCTACTGTGTCCACATTAGTGAGTAATTTGGTGCAATAAAAGGAAGAGTTATTGAGCTGAACAGTTCTGAGGCCTGTACGTCTGCATTGTGTGCAGTCCAGGGGTTTTACTGTGCAGCAGTTTGAAGTTGGACTGCCAAACCCCCACAATCATCATGACCACAGATATGATCTGAAACTCTCTGAGGCTGTGTCTAAGTTAGCAGATTGTGTGCTGCAAGAAAAGCAGGCCTGCAGAGGGGAGTAGCTGGTGCTGAGGACCACATTCAATGTGTTTCAGAGGATGTATTTCAAATTGGATCTCACCTGATCTTATACACTGAATGTCCATTAATAGCTGCAGTGCCCTAGGTACATTTTCTAGTTTAGTTTCACCTACAAGGAATCCAGTTTAGGCTCTCTGAGCCTCCTCTGCGGTGCAAACCAAGAGTGGGCAGCCAGGAGATCTGCTTCAAACACAGTTTTGATGGAACTGACTCACTGCAATGTGTGGTGCTCTGGAGCAGCAAGAACTGTTACAGACTCATGTGTTCCCAGCAGGAACTGGAGTGAAACTGCTGGCCATGTGGAGCAGGTTAGATAGACATCCCTGAAAGGAAACCCAGTTAGCATAAACACTGCTCTGTGGACTGCACCAGTGTGCAGGAATTCCATTGCCTCAGAACACACCAGTAATAGAGATGGAGTTGTAGCCTGGATTTTGTGGCAGAACATTCAATCCTTCTTGGCATCTAAAACAGAACTGAAACAGACCAAGCCTCTGCACTGGGACTTGGGAGGCAAGGATGAGAAGGATTTCTGGAGATGGGTTTGAAAATTAATCTGTGTGCAGACGTGATGATCCAGTGCCTTGACACAGCCCTAGGCATTTAATGAGATCATACACCATGAATTTTTCCTTCTGTAGAATAACACTGGTGGAAGAACTTCCCTGATTTCTGAGCCCCTTCTAACCTGAAAGAATAGAGGCAGGGACTCCTGGAAGTGGGGCAGTGCTTCATTCCAGAATTCTGTGCACAGGGGTGGTTTTTTTTTGTTTGGTTGCTTCATTGCTTTTGTTGGGGTTTTTTTGTTGTGTTTTTTTTTGTTTGGTTTGGGAGGGTGTTTTTTTTTAAAAAAAAACACAGTTGCCATTAGGTAAAGATTCAATGTGAAAGTTCTTCAGCTGCTGGTGGGAGAAGGTCACAGGTGTGTAATGGCAGCTGAAGTCTAAGCTTTGTGTTTAAGGACTATTATAGCTGTTATGAAGAAGACAAAAGTCTTTAATTACAAATTCTTTTTCTTAGATAACCTGAAAAAGTCTTATTAAAAACCACACTCACTTTGGCTTTTTTTAAAGTGTTCCTCTATCATTCTTTACATACTATAGTTTGTTCCAACAAAATATAACTGGTCCCAAGAATAATTATAAGTCAATAACCATAATATTCACCTCACAAGCAAAAGAAAGACTTTTCATGTATCTAGAGCAAATATTAAAATTTAATGCATTGTAGTTTTTAGCTAAGTAATGTCATGGGTAAATTAGAATGTGTTCATGTTCTGGGCCTTGTATGAGACATCAGGACAATCCAGTAGAAGACTATTTATAATTATGGAAAGCAATAGGCAAAGACAACTGTTGTAGTGACAGTAATGATTAGTAAGTCACTCTAATTTTATCTAACTGCATTTTCTTGATTTTCAAGTAGTTTTTTGAAGCTTAATCTTCAAGTGCTAAGCACGTTGTTCATCGGATCATATTCCCAGTGATTCCACTGAAACCAATCCAAACAAACATACTTTTATTTAACTTTGAACATTTTGGAAGGCTATTTCCACACTAAATTAGCAATCATTAAGAACTATTTTAAAAATACAGTGATTTTTGATCCATGCTGCTATTTGGAAAGTCTTTATTTTACGAACTTCCACAGCAAAACTTAAGAATGTTTTTCAAAAATGCTGTAGCTCAAGCAATATTTTTTTAATAGTTAATTCTATCTCTTTAAGTTTTGGTTTTTTTTTTGTTTGATGTGAATCTACACACCTGCCCTAATGTTTGCTATGTAATAATTTTGTTTTCTTCTTTAGTGGCATAGACCTGACCCATTAAATGAAAGTCATTATACAGCATTCACTCTGCTAGAAATAGAGCAAAGAATTTTTGTACAAGTGTTAATTTGGGATAGAGTATGCACAGAAGTGCTAAAGCCAGAAACTAAAGTTCTTCAAAACCATTATCATATAGACACCTGATTTGCTTACATACAGTGCTTTATAAATAGTTTTTAATAGATATCCTGTTGTTTTTCCTGTGTAAATTAATGGCAACAGATCTGTTGATTTATGGAATTTCAGGATTAGATCTAAGTACTAAGGTAATTATGACAAACACATGTAGGCTTACAGTAAAACAAAGAAAATTCTAATCTGGTGATTGATACATTGTGGCAAGTGTTTAACCAGCTTGCTTATTAATGGCTGTCAGCTAACAAACACCACTTTAATTAGTTTAATCAAGAACCTTATTTAGAGAAGTGATAGCTGAAATTGTCAAGTGCTGTACAAGCTGAATATGCCAGAGCTCTCCTGGTCACCCAGAGTGTGAGTGAGGTCAGGCCAGGCAAATCTCTGATGTAGAAGGTATACTGCTATTTGTTTGTTTGTTTGTTACCCCTCACTCCTCATCCTCTCAGAGAATTGAATGTGGCACAACTTGCTCTTAAACTTGCTCATTAACTTCTTAATAGAAAAAATGTCCTACATCTGTATTGAACTGTCTTTTTTGGAGTGGCAGATGTGCTTCAGGTACTGGAGTCCTAAGGAATGAGCAGCTTTTGTACAACAGAAATGGTGTTTTATGCATACACAGCAGTGTCTGTATGTAGGTACATACAAATTTTCAGGGGGCCTACAGGAGATATGGAAATGCATGTGCTGCCTATTTAATGGTGCAGGAAGCAAGGAAGGAGGGATAATCTGCACTTAAAACAATGTGACAGAGACAAAAGAGAACAATGTTTGGGGTCACCAGCGTAGGATGAATTTCAGAAGCTTTTATCTTTGATGAAATGTTGCTTTAATTGTTTCTCTTTGAAATGTGTCTCATTTCTGATGGCTGTTTGTGAGGAGAAGTAGCAATGTTCAGCGCTTAATGCATTGGATAGAGAGATCTGGGATTTATCTGTCTCTGATTCCCTGTGTGATCTCCAGTTAATCATTTCCTCTCCCTGTCTCAGTTTCCTTATCTGTAAAGTGGAGCTAATAATCCTTTCTATCACCCAGTGCATAGTGAAGTTAGACAATTCAATTAATAGTTGTAAAACTAATTTAGCTGCTGGGGCAGAAAATGATAAAAAATGTAAGGAATTATTCATAAATGTGGTAAGCTATCACTGTCCAAATCTGAGGAACAATGTTCTACTTCATATTTTTACCAAATTTTGCTAACTTACTTGCATCATCATTTGTCTTTCTCTTTACTTAATGTATTTGTATTAATGTAAGCAAAATCTTTTCATATGGAGTATTATATCAGCTAACTGCTAATATCAATCAAGATTAAAGGTATGGACCATATGCTACCTCTGTAGATCACCAGTGATTATAAGTTTGAAATTAAGACCCACTGAGATATTGGGGGAATTTGGCTTAGTCTTTTGTGTGGTACAATTTATTTGTTTTAGCCAAATAAAATATAATCAGACCATGGACTACAAACAGTATTTCACACTGGTACTAATTTAGTATATTTTGATTTTCCATTGTAATAACCATACATCCTGAAGACTGTCAGAGGCATTAATATATCTTAAAGCTTTCTGTTTACTAGCTAGCTGAGGCTTCCATAGAAGTAAACAAAAATCCATTGTGTCCTTAGATGATTGTTTCCCTACATGCAATTGTGTGCATAGGAGGAAGGCTCAAAGCAAGTACAGTGTTCTGTTAGCTGCCTGGCTTTTTATGCATGTTGCAATAAAGAGCAATAAGGGGTATACTAATGGAAGTAGACCTTGTTGAAATTATAAGACTTTACAAAAAGATTAAGATATTGCAGGGATGTGAGGGATGAGAACATAGAATCACAGAATCATAGTGGTTATATGAATATGCTGAGTTGGAAGAGACCCATTAGGATTTTTGAGTCCAACTGCTGGCCCTGCACAGGGCACTCCAAGAATCACACCCTGTGCCTGAGAGCATTGTCCAAAGTCTTTTTGAACTCTGTCAGGCTGCTGCTGGGACCACTTCCCTGGGGAGCTGTTCCAGTGCCCAACCAACTTCTGGGTGAAGAACTTTTCCCGATATCCAACCTAAACCTCCCCTGACACAGCTTCAGGCCACTCCCTCGGGTCCTGTCACTGGTCCTGTCACTCTTCACATGAGTGAAGAGATCAGTGTCTGCCCCTCCTTTTCTCCTTGTGAGGATGTTGAAGACCACAATGAGGTCTCCTCTTCTCCAGGCTGGACAGACCAAGTAACCTCAGCCACTCCTTATAAGGCTTCCCCTACAGACTCTTCACCATGGCTCTCCTTTGGACACTCTCTAACAGCTTTATATTGTGGTGCCCAAAAATAGCTCTTCAAAATGCTGGGAGAACAGATTGCAAAAGCTGTGATAAAAACCATTATTGAAATTCTCCCCCTCGCCTCCCTCCCCTCCAAAATGTATCTGTTTTATCAGTATTATCTGTGATACTTTTCCTGAATATTGTGCTGCTTCATGACATCAGCATCAACACTAGCAGTCCCTGTCTACCTCTCTGGTCTACATTGGCAGTACATGAAGTGTCTCCTGATGGAGATGAGGATTGCTGGATCTGCTCCTCCTTGCTTTAAAGGCTGATTTCAGCTGATATTAGCCCCAGGCTCAGCAAATGATACTTTGTTGGAATGCAGAGTGAGATGCAGCCTCTCATCATGAAACATCGACTGAAGTGGCCAAGATACAAAAGCTGCTATGACCAGATCTAGGACTTGAGTGTGGCTCCTACATTTCAAGCTGAAGGATGAGCCTGGGGCAAGAGCTTGAAGTCCCCAGTGAAAGAGACTTGCATCATTCCTGAGCTTTGAGTGACTAGGGCAGAAGAAGCAGAGATCACAGGGGATGGGAGGGAAAGTCAAGCTGTTGCATGTATCCAACACTTACAGTGTTAAGAGAAGGAAGCAGGGTAATATGTGTTCCTAGTACGGTGGTACAATGTTGGTTTTGTCTATAGCAATGGGTGAACAGCATTTCAAGTACTTAATTCACTGTGCTATGAGTGTGGTGCCCTGTAGGTCAGCAGATGACTGTGAGGCAGGGCAGAGATCAGCACACTTGTCATGGTCAGCTGATACTTTCTGTTATAGATTTTTTTTCCTGTTACAGATTTTTTTTTCTGTCCTCTTACTTGTAGATTTGCACATGCCCAGCATTTGTGGCTAAAAAGGTCCATCTTGCGCAGAAAAAAAAATTCAATTTTCCTTTCTTAAAAGATTTGTAAATTCTTATAAACTCACAGATTGCTCATGCTCAGTAGAGACATTTGCATTTTGAAAGTAAAAAATGTGCAAATTCTCCCTTCCTTAGGGTAGTCATGTATCTGACAGCTCCCAGGATTGCCAAGATTTCACAAGAGCATCTTTGCAACCTGAGGACTCAGAGACAAAGCTGAACTTTCTTTATGTTGAGCTATACTTTGGAAGAGATAAAGCTGAACTGGAAACTGATCCTGTCCTATGTGAAATCCATTGATACACACAATAAATAACAAAACTTGAGGAGTACTGCGACCTGAGAGTATTTTACTAGGAAACTTGTAGAGTGACTGCAAGCTTGCCCTGTGCTTGTACAATTTCCCAGGCATGTATCCCATCAGTGGACAAAGATAACGAGCCAGAAAAGCACAGTGGAATAGGAAAGTATGAACCAAAAAAAGCCAACAGAACAACCAAGAGGCAAGTGGGAGGCTGGCAGTCTAAACCATTACAAAAGAGGGGCAATTATGCCTGCAAATGTTTTTTTCTTTAATTAAATAAATATTTCATGACAAAACAGTATGTTCAGAAAAATCTCCACTCAGTCCTATAAATAACATTCCAAGTCAGGATGACTTCTGAGCTTCTTCTCTCTGCTCAGGGGCTTCTTTCTCTCAGATTGTATCTGGTTAGTTGAGGCAGCTACTGCACCTTTGAGATAGACTTAGATACAAGAGTGAGGGTGGCTACATGAAAGCAGCTAATCATGCAAATGATTATCCAGTATAATCATGCAAATTGGGTTGGGTTGATGCCCCAGAAGTTCTGTACCAATAGAGACTATTCCATCCAATGCCTCTATGACCCAAAACACTGATTAAACTCTAAGTTCTCCAAAATGCTGTGAGATGTGGGAGATTTTCCACCCTTGAAAAAACACTCCAGATAACACTCTGGTTACCCACCTAAAAAGGTGCATGATCACCCACTGAAGTATAGAAGTTAAGTGTGCATTTTCAAAGTCATAAAACAGAAGCATTTGGAAAAGAAGTAATTAAAAAGACAGCCAGTACACTTCCTGTGAGGAAATTAATTTCTCTTGTTCATATAATTGACCTGTCCTTACTGTTCCCTGTGATAGGAGCCAAATGCCAGATGCCTAATAGTGTTACTCTTTCTAGGTTGCCTCAAACAAATCTTTCCCCACGTGTTGTGTATTGTGGTTTGGTTTTTTAAGCAGGCCCATCTTTCTTCATAGCCAGACCTGACAGTTTCCAGTGGCTCTTTTATGGCTGATGTACAGGTAGGGCTTTGGGAGAGCTTCATCTCTAACTTTGGGTGGCAACTGCAAAAGGTGTCTGTCAGACCAAGTGATCCTAACCTCCTTGCATATTCCACTGAAAAGAAAATGAAACTTTCCAAGCATGGTCCAACTGTCCTGCTATGATGATAATTAGAGCTTCAGTGCTTAGAAAGGAGTCCAGATGACTAATTCAGATGAAGAAGTCTTCTGAGTTGAAAAAAACACCCTCTATTGAAATTAAAATCTCCCTGTCCTTTACTATTCAATAAGTTGCTTCTAAGCATAAAAGCAAAGCTTTTAGAGAACTGCAACCTCTTAAATGGAGAGGAGAGGAGAGGAGAGGAGAGGAGAGGAGAGGAGAGGAGAGGAGAGGAGAGGAGAGGAGAGGAGAGGAGAGGAGAGGAGAGGAGAGGAGAGGAGAGGAGAGGAGAGGAGAGGAGAGGAGAGGAGAGGAGAGGAGAGGAGAGGAGAGGACTTGAGGGAAGTGATGAAAAGATAACAGGTTTCTTTGACTTTTTAAAAGCAACTGCATTTCTTTAGAAAATTATAATAATACAGAATACATTTTGCTTCCAAGACTTCCAAAGTAAAAAAGAAAATGGATACATCTGAATAAACATATTTAAAGAATAGATGTAATGTCTTGTAATGTTGATGTTAGCCATGCTGTAACAACAGCAACTCATTAGAGTGACATGCCTTAATTTTCCAGATCCAGATATTCTTAAAAGAATACTTGCAGTGTAAGTACTAGGTGAACTCAGAACACTAACAGAAAATATATATTAAATTGTGCATTTCAATACATGAAAAATAAAGTATTATATGCTTCCCTGAGAATTTATTTTCTATATCCAAAAAGCCCATAATAATGCAGGAAAACTGGCATCGTTTTCTGAATATAATGGAAACTCTGAAATTGCTTCAAAAATTCATTAAATGAGATCTTAAATAATTGCTTTGACAAGTAAAGAAAAAAGTTGAACTTACTTTTTTGGCATTTCTCTTTGGTACAGCTACTGTTTGCATTTCAACCAATGTCTTGAAAGTGTCAATTCACTGCAATAATCTAATCTCAAGAAAGCACAATTTAACCTGGGACCAGAAAAACTATTGAGTGTTATTATAAGCTATTAAAAAATATCTGTGATATGAAGAATAATCTATTCTGTTCTATATGAAGTGAATGGTGAGCCCAGGTGTACAAATTTAACCATGATTTGAGATTAATTTACCTTTACATTTTTTGCTTTTGTGATATTCATTATCCAACCAAGATTTAAAGAGACCACTAAAATATTTAAAATCATCAAAATTTCATAGGAATTTGTGACATAAATGTAAGTTGAAGATGTGCTTCAGATGCTTGGGTTTTATCTTGGCTATCATCTCTTGATTATTCAGGTTCATTAGTTAGTTGAATTACAGAAATGTCATTGAAGTCACCTTATAAATGTCAAGCTGAATGTCAGCTGACAACTGAAATGGTGGCATTACTGAAATGCTTCATATGAGGGTACTTTTTGTCACAATGAAAATGTTTTCTGTCCACTGAGACAGCTGTGACTCAGTGGTACCTAATTTTACTCATATAGAAGAACAGAAAGGACGGTTTCTGCTTTTGAAGGCTGTGTGGGGGAAACAATTTCATGAATCCCAGTATGAAAATTTATTGTAGAACCTTTTCAACATTTCAAGTTGCACATTTCAAAATAATTAATTCGTATGTTATTTAATATTATGTTGGTGACTTTTGATGAAATGAAATCAATAGGTTTATGTTCCAACCTCAGTGTTTCTTTTTATATATTAATACAACTCCTAATTTGGGGATGAGGGGGTTAATTCTACCCTATTTATCTAATTGTCTACCCATGCTGAAACAAGCAGGGCAGCAGCACTGCACTGGACTATAAAGTGGTGGAGTTTTTGATTCTGCTGGCACACTGGAAGGCTTTTGGGCCATTGTGCAAATTACAGTATAATGTAATACTCTAGAAGAAATAATTATACCCAGCCTCTCTGAGCCAGAAATCACACACAGAAAATTTGAGCCTTTTAATTTGGTTACATATAATGTATGAAATGCAGTTCTTCCAAAGCTATTGGAACCTGGGGAAGCAATATGATTATGGCTCTATTAATACATTTTTTTCCATTTAAAATCTGGGATCAGATCTGAACAGAGCAAAAGGATGAAGTACATTTGAATGGTAGAGGCTGGTGTGCAGGATAATATGAAGGGAAAAACACAGTTAGCATATGAGTAACTGCTCAGTGCCTTTGCATGTCCTGAGTATCTGCTCCCTAAGCTGCCCCTACAACAGCAATTTATACATTATGAGTATGACAGGCAATACTGAACCATTCCCCATTTTTTTCCCCAAATCTTTAGAAAGGGTAAGAAATAATATTACTGTATGTGTGGGGGAGGAAGGTGGTCTTTGTGGTTCTTTTTACTATTTCTTTAAAATTAGTAATGAAAAAGCTACTTTGCTTTGTTATGGCTAAGGCAGATTCAAATTAGTTATATACCAATGCAGTTCTCATATTTTTTGAGTATCTTTTCTTTTGACAAATTTGTAGCCAGCACTTTAGCAGGTTCCTATATTGCAAAAGATGAGAGTATATTCTCATTAATTTAGCAATATTGAGTTGCACCTTATTTAGTCATTAGCATTCTTTGATTTTAATAGCAATATATGGAGAACAAGGCGTCCAAATTTGGCCATTTGCAAGGAAAGGATGCATCCAAGTCTCTGAAAGTGCAAAAAAGCAGCAATGTTTCAGAGAGTACAAATGGGACACAGAGGCAGTGGGCCACACTGGCCTCTGAAACCAAAACTGCAGCATCATCATGGTGTGCATGATATTTGTAAAACGCCACTAATCTCAAAAGGCTGAAACTTCCATACAGTAACATTTTAATTACATGTGATTCTCAAAATTAGTGAAATTACAGTGAAATATGTCTAAATTTCTATTCCTAAGACAAAAGAGTGGAAGAAAGAACTTTGCACATCACAGGAGGTCTCAAGCAAATTTCAGGTTATTCCATTTCATTCTCACAGATGCTGAGCAATTAATCCACACCTTTAATCACAGTATAATAAAAGAGATACAGAGATAGATAAAGACAATGTATGTAGAGAAACAGAAGGGTCTTAAAAGAATTGTTGACTCTCTCTGCATATCCAGTGGCAAACAGAAAACCTCCAAGTTTACTGTTTGAGAAAGAGTATGTTTACTGAAAGAGAACATACTCCTATAGCTGGTGTTTTAGAAGTACAGTGCTAATGATGGCTCCTGGCTATTGTGACCAAAACACACCTCAGAATATGCCTAAGGCTGTGATTCCCTGATAAATTACCCTGCCTACCTCCTCGCCTCTTTCTTGTGCTGGTGTTGGTACTCATCTGATCCACAGTGCACCAATTCAGGGACTTACTCAAAGTTGCTAAATTGTGATGGAACTGCAACATAAGTGAAAGTTGAGACAAAAGATTAGTTAGTGATATGTTTATACTTGTTAAGGTTAGAAGGGACCTCAGGAGATCATCTGGTCTAACCCCTCTGCTCAAGAAGGGACACCAAAAGCCAGTTGCCCAGGAACACATCCAGAATGTTTCTGAATATTTACAAGAGGGAAGTACTTCTCCAGTTATGCCAAGAATAATGTTTTTTATTTCATAATAAGTTTTCTAGGAGTAAAATGAATTCATGTGAAGCTGACAGACAGAAGATATGTTGCTCCCCTGAAAGGAATGAGTACATGGCCAAGTAGTTTTATGAAAATTCTTTGAATATCTGCAGAAATTTTCAGATTTGGGACTCACAGAAGTTGGGCTTCTTCTCACATGGAAATGTTTTAAGAATTGAGTAGTCCAATTTTAGCTTGGGAAAACTGTTCCCAAAGATCTAGATTTTAATCCAGACAACAATGCTTTGGAACCCCAAATCAAGTCCTTCTCTAACATCAGCAGTTGTCCCACTAGGTACAATTAGACCTGCTGCTGGTTTGGCAGAAATCAAGCCTAAGGGGCTGAGCCTGCAATGTGACATCTCTCCTCGTAGTAGGGTAAGTGTTGGTGTTGGTGTCCCCAGATGGCAATGAAGTTCTCTGCAGAAAACAGGGAGGCCATCAGGGGGATGTTTTTAAATGGTCTGTAAAGGTTGTGTGTCATCCAGAGAGACATACAAAACAGATTCCAGCCTGGAAGGGGAAAACAACAGATTTTTAACAGAGCAAACCAAGCCGTAAGTTGTAGACTGTTTAAGATGATTGTATTGAACAGCTGTTCACTGTACCTGAAACTCATTGGCTGAAATTCAGAGATCTCAAGAAATTAAGAATTTGAACCACATAAATAATATGATAAAAAATATAACTTTTTAGAATATTACTAAAAGAGTTGAGGATTAAAAGTTGAGGATTAAAACCCTCAGAGACCTGATCCAAATCTAATTACTTTGGATCAGGTCTCTGAGGGTTTTGACAATGATGTGAAGAAAGAAGCTTGAACTTAAGGCTTTTATTGCTCATGTACAAAAAATCTTTCACTGGGTAAAGAGGACTGGGGTAGAGCAGTGGCTGTGGTGAGACCATCCCACATGCCAGGTTGAGGGGCCTCTGGGCAAGCATAAAACACTGCCTCTTGGCAGGAGGCAAACAGGAGCAAGCAAGCACAGGATACCAGATTCGCCCATATTGTCACAGAACTGGCAAAGACTTGTGCCCTGCTTGCCAGAAGATACTGATTCATGTTCCTGACTGCCATTTACTTGTATGGCAAATCTATTCTAACCTCTCAATGTCTGTTTTCCCCATCTGCTGAGAAACAGTTAATTAAGAAATCAACTGTAGTTGGTTCCATGCTTTAAAATGCTAATATAATACATAAATACTAAATAATATAGTAACTTCCTTTGGGAAAGGTTATAAACTTTTTCTAAGATAGCAACAGGTCTTATATGTCCTGTCAGCTAAAACTTTAGGTTTCTCTCAGCAGGCAAGATGTCCATTCTGGAAATTTCCACAATGTTGAAAATTTGTCCCTATCAGGAAGCTAACAATGCCCAAAGTGGTTGTTTCTAGCCTTAGAGATGGGAGGTGCATGGTTTCATTTAATTTCAGACATTAAGGCTACCTTCTGACTCTTTTTTCATTTCAGCAGCTTCCCATGCTGTGGTCACTTGCTATGCACAGAGACCCTGCTGTATCAGACTTCATAGTGGCCCAAGGCCTTACCTCCTTTTGAAAAAGGCCTTTCCTTTAAGCCATCAATTTTTATTTTCAAGGCAAAAACAGTTTTGCCAAGACCAGTGTAAGTAAACCCCAAGGCACCCAATGGATATCATGCTTTGGGTAAATTTTCCTCAGAGTGATTTTCCTGAGTAAAAATAAAAAGAAGCAGTCCTCGATGCCGTTAGTCACATTTTCTTCACTTTAGGTACCAGCTTGAAGTAATTCTAGCATAGGATAGCTCTTTTTCAGGTAGTTCTTTTATCTGAATGTTTTTTCAAGTGCACTTCTGCTCAGGTGAGAAATGTGTAATCCCTGATACTTTCCTACTCCTCAGATCCCTCCTTTGTATATATTTGGTGAGATGACTCTTTATCCAAGTGGTTGTGCAGTGCTTCACTACATGTTTACTACAGCCCAGAGCTCATCTTTCTGAAGGTACTTTGGGTGTGACTAAAACTCTTTCCTGAGGTCCAGCCCAGTCAGTTCACCAGGTGAAGTCAATGGGGGCACCAGTTATGCTGCTGAACTCTGAGAGTCAGAAATAAGTGGAGAAAAAGAGAAAAGGAATCTCCAAATGGGAGGCTGATTTTTGAGATTGATCATTACTTTTAAGCTTCAAAAATTTCACCTGGACATCATGGAAACTATGCCTGCATGTTAATAGAGAGTATTCAGGAATGAGATTTTAAATCTTAAAATTTTGTATTCATGTGAAACTCGTGAAATTTTCTATTCAGTTATGAAACTCTCAAGGACAGTGGTAGAACCTTTAGAAACTGAAGCTTCTAACTGGTTCAGCCATCAGCTTTAATGCCTTATGTTCATGTTATTTACATGGCTGTAAATTTCCACATATATCCTACATTCATTTTATATTTAATGTATCTATCCACTTTGTTAGACTGCAGCCTACAATTGTTAAAGCATTGTTATTGAAACACTTGGGAATAATCTTGGCTGCAGTGTAGAGAAATTACTTTCTCTATAAGCTTCATAGGAGAATATTTTTATCTTTTCAATGTTTACTATAATTCAATAATTACTACTTAGGTATTACTGCTATTATACCTAACAAGTGGTGTGGTATTTGGAAGGATGGTAGCAGTTTAGTGTATAATTCCTGTGAGTACCAGCTGGGATGCACTGAAGCTGGACAGGGAGTACTGTCAGGGAAAGGTGCTGGTGACACTCCTGCAAGGCAGTGAAGAGCTGGCCCGTGCAGCTCCCCCTGCATGGCACAGAGGGGCTCATGTTCTCCATTCCAGCCTGTTAGGGTTAACCACAGCTCAAACCACTCCTGTACCGTACACTCTGCTCCCTGACATGCAAACTCTGCTCTCTTCATAGAAACAAAATTAACATACAAAAGATTACCTATATTTTTAAATAGTTTCTCATCCAAAAGCTACTCTGACTTGGCTTTTTTCTTACTTTTCCTTAGAAACTGTTGGAAGCAACAGTATTTCAGGCTTATTTGAATGCTTAGAGAAATACATCTTTCTCCTTGAGAGATTTGTTTCAAGCTAATACTACTTTCTGCAGGTGAAGGAGACAGCCAAGAGGAACCTAGTAACTGACAGAAAACATCCCAAAATTGATAATAAAGCAAATTAATAAAATACTGACATGATAAGCCATGCAAATGGTTTCTTTTCTCTGAGCAAAAGGGGAAACACAACTTGCTATCTGACAGTGGGTCACTTTGATGACAGACTGCATGACACCTGCTGTCCCAGTGAAAGATATTTCATTTCATTTATAAGCTAATTCTTGTTTCAAAAGAACAGTCTCATTCATGGTTTCTCTGCTACTTCTTTTAAAAAAATATCTGATGCCTAAACCTCCAAAGTAATCTTCTTGTCGCAAAGAATGTGCAGAAGAGGAAAGAAAACACCCACTGCTTTCTCCCTCCCTCTTCATTATATTGTGTACTTGTCTCTCCTCCATTTCCCTTTTTTTGAGCTCTTCACTGTAGCAGTGTTTCTAACTTATGTATTTGTGTGTGTGTTTCTGCCTAGTTGTGCAAGCAATAAATGACAAGAAATAATATTTTCTTGTAATTTTTAATGGTGTCTTAACACTATTCTTTGGTACTCAGATAATGATCTTGAAAAATAGATTCTGCCCAACAATTAGTGAAGAGCTGGCCTGTTTGCCATTTATAAGGATGGTAAAAAAGTCTCTCCTTTGCAATATTCAGCAGCCAAAATAATACAGAAAAGGACACAAAAATATTAGATTTCATAGTTATATTTACTCTTGTAGTAGGTGTTTTCTCTGCTTTGGAAATAGAGGAGACTTTACAATCTGCCCCAGGTTTTCTTTCTTCCCCTTTCTTTCCCAGCAGGACCTGAACAGAAACCATGTGGTCTGCAAACAGTGAGTAGGATGGAAAAGGTTTCTTGCCCCATTACAAGTATTTAAGCCTGTCTGATTTTTTTTTTTTTTACAATTTTCTGTGAGTAAATATTGGTTCTGTAAGTGTCTGCAACAGTAAGTGTAGTGCTGGTCCAGTGTCACCAATATCCTGATTCTGTACTCAGCACAGCCTTTAGGCCTTACAGCCTTTTCCTTCCATGGAGTGGGAGTTTAAAACATTTCTTACACTTGAGCTCAAACCAACTATAGTTATTCAAGGAACTGAAAAACACACCGAAACACGTGAATATTTCATTTGTAGACCTGCTCTGTTTATCTTTGCTTCAAAGCAAAAACAAAGCCTCTTGGCTTCCTTGTTGTCTTCTTCAACACAGGATGGGAACTCTGCCTTACTTTCTGCAGGACTGTGCAGTACCTGACATCAAAGAGCTGCCATTCTCATCACTATGAAAGCTCCTGCAGCGCTGCACTTAACTCTGCAGTTTGCAAGTGTCTCAGCTGCCCTTTCTGCTTGCCTTGCAGAGGAAATGTGGCTGCAGCTTCATCTCCAAGTGCAGAAACAGTGACAGCTTAAGAAAGCGGAGGGCCAAATGAGCTGTGGTTTGTGGTATTTCTTCTTCTGCTTCCATTTTCTGCCCTCTAATCCTACCCACCTCACACATGTAAACCCATTTGCTTTAGAGAGCGAGCTTTGGGCTTATATATTTGTTCACCTGTGATTTCAGTCCTTCCCCCCTCAACATCCTCCACCCCCACAATGAATCAATCACCAAGTCTACTTTAATCACAGACAAGATGCTCTCCTGGTACTAATCATTGTCACTTCTTTGATTTTAAAGGAGCTATGCTATGGTCTTTTATTTTTTTTTTCTTTTGTGAGAAAAGGAATTAGCTGGGGTTAAAGTATGTTCTGTGCTTAGAAAAGACACTCTTTTTTGCTTACAGTAACTCACATATAGAATTATCACATAGATAATTCTATACCCTCACTTCCTCTGTGCTATGTCAATTGTCATCCCACTCTGCTGGATTTTGCTTTCATGGAAAATAAATACAAACTGGATTCTTGAACACCAAAAGGAAAACAAAAAGTAAGGAAGGTAGTTAAAAACAACAAAGAATACACTAATAACAAATTTTAAATTATTATTAATCTCATGCTTATATTGTGTCACTTAAAAGTAAAACACTACTCATATTATTTGGCCATATTTTTACAATTTTTAAATCTTGCCCCCAATGAAAAATGGGGCAAGTCTACTTTCATTTACTTGTCAAAACAATACCTGCAATGCAAATGGTGCTGGTCCTAGCCCTGGCCATATCTAGCTTCCAATGTCCTCTACTACAGATTGATAGTAATGTAACATAATCAATTTGGAGCAAACAAACTGATCCAGCTCCTACCTACATGGCTCTTTTTTCCTCATGGGACCACTGGCTTTCCAAAGCTGAATTTCTGGAAATTGTCATGCTTCCCTAGTGAAACTGAGAGAACCTAAAACCTGTTAGCTCTGATAACAAACCTGGGAGATGTGCTGCTGAAGACTGCTATGAAGTTTTCTATGACGTATAATGATCAAAGCTTTGTCTGCACACGGGTCACAGTGCTTGAACAACACTGATAATCCCTGCTAATTAATCTCACACCAGGACTCTGGTTACTGACACCAAGCCACACATGCTGACTGAGCAGTGTCTTATCATCCCCACAATCACCAGGAAGTGCCATCTCCACTGCTAAAGCTTACCAAGGAAGAAACCCTGGGGAAAGAGGCACCTCCTCAGCTCTAGAACAGCTGTAATGATTCTGTTCAGGGTACTCTTTTAAACCAGAACAGGCAAAGCACTACAGTATCTGAGGGTAGAGGATGTCATACATGTGCCCTTACAATGTAGCACATACAAGTGCTCTTACAGTGTAGCAACTTTTCCCAAGAGCAGGAAATAACCCACCTCTGCTAGTAAGATTGTTTAGTGTAAACAGTTGCAGTTACCTCTGTACCTGGATAACTATTTACATTAAATGTTACGTTATCCATCTAATAACAAAACATCAGCAAAAAAGAAATGTGTAGATCAGGCCTCATACATGTGTGCTTTCAAACGTGTATTCAAACAAAGAGTTTCAGTGAACGGAACAAAACCATTACCATGGCCTCACGTAGAGCAGTGGTGGCCTTGTGGCTTGCAGCTCCAAAGGCCTTCCAAAGATGAGATCAAGCACAGGTTTGCAGCACATTGCCATGCACAAACACCTTTCTCCTCTGGTCTACAGCATTTTGTGCAGTTTCTTGGAGATGTCACTAGAATCTCTTTTGGTCTTGTGCCTAAGCAGCTCTTACACCAATATTCCTTCTGGTCTCATGAGAAATCAGTTTGTTCTTCTCTGAAATCCTTTGGTTTTATGGAGTAATTACAAAGTAGTTAGATGGACCAGCACATAATTTGTTTTCTTTCCTTTTGTATTCTGGTATTTACAAAGCTGATTGTTTGCATTTATTTTATAAAAAAGTAATATTTTAAATATATTTTGACACCATAAACATTTTTAAGTAAAGGAAAGTGATTTAAGGAGATTACTATGTGTAGTTTTCATTTTCTTACAGAATACTTATTGGAAAATATGTATTTTTCATGTAAATCAAAAGAATTTGAGACAATATTGTTATTAGGGTAAAAGTTTCTCTAGCAGAACCACATCACAATTTCCTGAAACCTAAATATTACAAGTTTCTTACATTAGAATAAAAAATTTCCATAAAAGAGAGACTTGATAGATTTTAACCCTCTAATAGCATATATGGGTCCATTGTAGTTTTTTTTTAATTGACTAAAATAATAAAATATTACAAAGAAGCCAGAAAGAAAGAAGGCAAACACGCATTCATCTTCAAGAAGGACAAGGAGAATTTGAGGTTGTACAGGCCACTCAGCTGAGCTGCACTCCCTGGAAATGTTACATACTGAATCTCCTACAAGCACTTCCAAGCACAGGAAAGATAAGAAAGTGATTGAGAACAGGCAGCACAGAATTATCAGGGGTAAATTATACCTGAACAACCTGATTGCCTTCTGTGATGAGTTGACTCGCTTTGGGATGAAGGGAGGAGGAGTCAATGCTGTGTACTTTGATTCTAGCAAGGCCTTTGATATGGTTTCCCATTATCTCCTTAGAGCCAAATTAGTGGTGTATGGATTCTGTAAGTGGATGATAGCAGGCGTAGAAAATCAGCTGGACCACCATGCTGGAAGAGTTGCAATCAACAACATGAAGCAGAACTGGTAACTGGTTGTACAAGTGGCCTCCCTCAGGGATTCATAGTGGGCATAACACTGTTCAATATCTTTATTCATGACCTGGGTGGTGGGATGGAGTTCACTCTCAGCAAGTTTGTAGGCAATACGACACTGGAGGGAGCAGCTGTGGTTCAAAGAATCTGGGCTGACTGGAGAATGATCTGACAGAAACTCATGAAGTTCAAGGGCAAATGAGGTCTGGGATCTTGCATCTGGGACAGATTAAATAGGTTGCTATCACAACAACGTAGTCACTTGTCTGGAAAGCATTTCTTGCCCTCTGTTTAGCACTTCTGAGGCTGTTTCTGAGGTGTCTCTTTGAGGGTACACAGGACAAGAAAGGCATTGACATACTGGGGCAGGTGCAGTGGAGAGCCACCAGGAGTTATGGAGCTGCATGATGTGCTTGAGGGCAGACTGAGACACCTGGGTGTGTTCAGCTGTGAGAAATAAGGGCAAAGAGAAAGTCCTACTGCTGGTTCCAAACACCTAATGGCAGAGGAGCACAAAGACAGATCCAGGCTCTTTGCAAAAGAGCCCAGTGACAGGACAAGCAGCAGTAACCACAAGTTAGATAATTTAGAATTCTTATTAGATATACTGAAAAATGTTTCCCCTGTGTAGGTGGCCAAATACTGGAAAGGCTGGAGATTTCAAAACTGGAATGGATCAAACTGACAGGCGGTGCAACGGTGACCATGGGATTTCTTTCAATGTAAGTTGGGCAGATGTTTACCTGTTACTTTGTTTAGATACTGTATAGATACTGTGTAGATACATCGGAGACCTGATTTTCACAAGGTCTACTAGAGCTTCAGAGTTCAGTTATTGTTGTCAGCACTCTGGGTCTTGGTATCTGAGGTTTTTAATGGAGGCATTCAAAATAAAAGAATGTTTCTGTAAATTGGGTTTTGAATATTCTGTATCTTACTTTTCCAAAACTTTCAGGAGAATTTTCAGAGCTGACCTAATTGTTATCAGTGGAGCGTTTCAAGGTCTCCAGCAGAAGAATAAAGCAATACTGAAAGAATGCACAAGCATAACCTTTTCTCAAAACAAAACCTGCAGTTCCAGGGACAACTGTCCAAATTAGAACATGTGGGAACATGTTCTAATTTGTTTCTAATTTGAACATGTTAGAACTGTAATTCTGTGACAGCTCTTCAGCTATTGTAGTTCCTGTGATTAACCACAGTAAGCACAAAATGCTAAAATGGCAGATGCTAAGGAACCTGTATTTCTGGGCTCTGAATTGAAAATTCTTCTGAAATTTTGAAAGTTATATATATAACAGCTAGAGGAAAATGGAACCTACAGTATTTGGGGTTTTCTACAAAATTAGATAAACTCTGCACCAAGCATTTTTTATTAAAGAATGTGCATTTAAAGAATTAAATACTACATTTTGTTTCTCAATCCATTATGTTTTAAGGGTTATTAAAAGCAGATAGAAGAAGCTTAAAATCTTTTTAGTATGATAAATAGCATATTTTGGAAAAAAAAAAAAGGAAAGCTTTTATACTGGCATAAGAGCAATTAATAGATTATTCAAAATTACATTTATTACCTGATGTTGAGCAAAACACCTTTCAAGTTGAAGAGTAAACAAGAAAATATATATACAGAATGTCCTTATTAAGCTAATATTTTATGCCTTTTGTAAAATATCATTATTTTAATAGTGAAATCTTATAAGTTTGAGGAATTTGCTGGGGCAATAAAAGGTTTATATATTGTATATACTGCCTTCTAACCCCCCAGCTGGAGTAACAATGTACAGGAACAGTTCTGCAATTTCCCACCTGAGAAGACCTGATAAAGCAGGAGTTGAATCTCCAGAGAGACACTGGAAAATCTCAGTTACTCTAGAGAGCTACACACAAACAGCTCACAAGGCTGAACTGTAAGCCCTGCAAACCTAAAAAGGGTTAAAAGCCTTTTCTACAGAAAAAGGAAGAGGTTAGCCCTTAAAGACCATATAAGCTGCAAAACCTGGCAGTTGTGGCTTGTTAAACTGCTGGGAGGTGGAACTGGCAGCTGTGCTGCCGAAGTGGGGAAGTCATAAAGGGAAGCAGAGGGCCCCAGAGGGAGCAGGACAGTTGGGTTTTGCATTTCTCTACTTTGGAGAATTGACTTTGTTTGAATGAAAATGGACGCTGCTACTGCTGGATGCTGATCCTAGGGACACTTAGTTGGTTTGTTTATGGAGAGCCAAACAAGGTGACAATCAGCTGTCCTGGCTTCCACTGTTTTTAGGATTGTGAATACAGGATCTGCACCTGGCTGTACTAATTTCCCAGGCCTAGACTGAAGTGGGATGCTATTTTTTCACCCTTGAAAAAAACACAACCAAACAAAAAAGAGAAAGCATCACTTACGTTAGTTGCCTGATCTCAATTTGGAGCTGATAATCTCTTTGCAGGGCTTTGGTTTTGTACTGTGCTTCCTGTTGAGGAACAAAAATAAACTGGTTACTGCTTAAAATGAAATGTCACATTCCTTTTGGCTTAAGAAACTATTACATTTATCTTTGCAAATTAAATTTAACAAATTTGAATTTGTATTTTAAATTTTGTTCCATAGACCACGTGGAATCTTCTGTAATACTGTGAAATTCTGTGAATCCTATAGCTCTTAATGGCCCATCTGAAAAGTGCAGGCAATGCTTTCCGCCTGTAAACATAGGTATCCAGTAATCATTCCCCCATACAGATTGACTTGTTTTTCTGAATATGGAGCAATTAAGGAGTCTGCATTTTTATTTATCCTTTTCTGTTCTACAAATAGAAGAAAGTATTTGTCTTAAAAAATATTTGGTCTGGTCTTTTTGTATTTCCAAAAAAATTGGTAATGGTTAATAATTTGACATCCTTGTAGGTTGTGTGCTCTTGTAGCATATTAACTGATTTCAGACATTATTTATTTTCAGCATGTCTTTAAGACATGCTCTTTTAAAAAAGCAGCAGCATTTCAGAACTACAGGGTAGATTTAAAGTAATCCAGCTTGGCTTGAAGTGACATGTGCCCAGACCAATTTATGGAGTAATGGAACAATTTATGAGTCTGCCTTAGCTGAAATTAGTTTCTATGGCAGTTGGCCCAGGAAAACTCTGTGAGCCTTCTGTTCTTTGCAGCTGCAGAAAATAATTGTAAAGGGGAATATTACCTTCCAGTAGCTAGGCAAAGCCTCACAAACTATGTGATATCCCTGTCCTTCAAAGTGGAGACCCTAACTCACCAGCAGAAATGCTCTGGGTGACCACTGAGAGAAGAAGCAAGTGGTTCATATACTTTTTCATACTGAAATAAAGTAACAAATGAGTTTTATGTTTAAACAACCATGCTAAACAAAACTCTGTGGCAAGCACCAAAAAGAGTGCATAGGTTTTAGAAGCAAGCTTGCTAAATCGTAGTTAATCCCAGGCCTTTCTTAAAATGGAAGGTGAGAGCTCACACTCCTGCTTTAGTTTATTCTAACCATTGATGAAGCCAGTCAAGAACAGCCATTCATTAGCACAGTTGTGCTAGATTGTTTATGATTCCTCTCTCTCCCTTGTCCACCAGCTTCCAGTTGGGACTCTCTTGCACCAAAAAATGGGACAAAGCAGGAATTTTAGTACTAATGGCAGAACAAATGGAGCAGACTGGACAATGCAAAATAAATAGTTTACCCCAAGCCTACTTGGTTACATTTTACAAGCCCAGAGGCTCTTCCTTTTGGTCTCCATTGATGCTCCTACATACACACTTTTCTATTAAAGATAGTAAACTACTTCATGAGAGGCAGAGTACATTCTGCCCTTGCAAAAAGATCGGCTTAGTCCACTGGTGGCATCACAACTCTTTAATAAGGTTTCCAAGCATTGTGAGTTTGTTCTGGTTGTGCTCTTTTATTCAATCCTTGTGGAGTGCAAAAGCTTTACATTCAGTTATCAAAAAACATTTCAAAGTCTCAAACATTAGTATATATTGGGGATGGATTTCTTTAAAGTTGAGTAGGAACTTCCAGTCAGGATTTGACATGCACAGTAACCCAGAGAATTAATCTCCTCCTCCATTTTCCTAAGTGCTTTACATGGGAACCAGATCCTGACTAGATTTCTAAGATGCAGCTAAGGACTCATGGAAACTTCAAAAGAGGTTTTACTGTCACATCTTGGCCCTTCATTTTTTTTGTTAGTGTCTGGACCATCATCATAACATTTAAGTTAGTTTGTTGACCAGTTATCTGTGAAGTGAAACAAGCCGTGTTGGCAGCAATGCAGCATGAATGCAGTTGTGGAGATGTGTGATCCAAGAGATAGAATTCTAGAGTCATTTAGGCTGAAAAATGCCTCTAAGAACTAGTCTAACTATTAACCTAGCACTCCCAAGTCCATCACAAAACCAGGTTCCTAATGGAGATGTCTCATGTCTCTCCATGGGCATTACAGGCAGCATGGTACCAGGTTCAGTCTTAGCTCTGAAGTGTTTAAATACTGACCCCAAAGGTCTTTCATCTCCCATTTCTGTATAGGCACCGTGAATACTGACTGCAACATATACTCACAGTGTCATGCTATACAAAATTCTGTGAATGGACTGACATACAACTTCCATGTTCCATAACAGGTTGTATGAATAAAACTTCCCTCCCACCTGCACAAAACTGTCCCCAAGGCATAAGAGAACAAAGAAAAGACCTGGATTGTGTGTTTGTTCTCTCTGTGGAGAGCCTATCTCCAAGGCTTAGCTTACAGCAAGGATTAGGGTACAGTTAGTTAGAATTAGGGTCTAGGGAAGGACAAACTGCTGCTTCTGTTGGAATGGGTTTACAAAGGAGCTTCAGAGAAAAACACTGCCGAGAGAATTTGGAAGGGAAAGTGCTTTGGTGTGGGCATTGTTGGGGTGTCCCAGTCTAAGGTTCACCCTGTGGTCATAGGGCTGAGAAAAAGAGAAAGCCTAGGAGAAGGCTAGACAGTTGGAAGAGGCTGGAAGAGGGGTTTCAAAGCGAAAGGTGGGCTGCAAAGAGAAATTGGCTTCAAAAACTTCTTGTTCTGGGCAGTAGCTGAGGGTCATGTCTGAAGCTCAGCCTCTGAGGTTAAAGTCAGGGTTAGGTTGAGAGGGGGAGCCACAAGCTTCAGCTGTAGTGGGACTGTGAAAGAATGAATAACTGGAAGTGTTAGCTGCAAGGAGAATTTCATTCCCAGAAGTTTTCCGTTTGACCTGGCCCAAGGTAAATGTTAGCCCAAGGCTCAGCCTTGGGTTGGGTTTATTAATATGGCTGAGATGGGTTGACCTTGGCTGGATATCAGGAGCCCCTCAAGTTACGCTCTCAGTCCCCTCCTCAACTGGACAGGGGGAGCCTCCTGGCCAGGTTCAACTTCACTGCCAACTTTATCAATCTTTTCCCCCCAGTGGGGGAATGGGTTCCTGTGGTCAGGTCATCTCACACTGTCTTTGCTGCTCCATTCTCCTTCTTCCTTCCCTTGCTCCAATGTGAGGTCCCTCCTACAGGAGACAGTTCCCCATGAACTTCTCCAACATGAGTCACTCCCACAGGCTGTAGTTCACAAACTGCTTTAGCACGGCCCATTTCTGCAGGATGCAAGTCCTTCAGGAGCAGACTGCCCCAGTGTGGGTTGGCATCTTCTCCCAGAAGCCACCCATATAGACCCCTGCACAACCAAAACCTTGCCATGCAAATCCAATAGAGGCTAGGGTTAAAATTAGGGATGAAAGAAAGAGAACCCAGAGCTGCAGCTGAGTAGAGTTAGAAAGGAGGTGGGCTGCTAAGAGAACTTGGCTGGGAGACTGTTTTGACTTGGGAATTAAAAGGGGGGTGACGGCATTTGATTATGTTTACATCAGGATTAGAGTTAAGGCTGGGAGAAAGAGACAGCCTAGAATTCCAGCAGGAGGAGAGTTAGAGAAGGGCTTTTAAGGGGAAGTCTAAGTTCAAGGAACTTGGCAGGGTTGCCTGGTCTGAGGCCCAGCCTACTTTTAAGGTCGGAGTTATAGCTGAGGTTATTTTTGACAAGAGAGTGTAGTGCTGCAGTTAGAACAGGCCTAGCACATCTGGGATGCAGGAAGAACTTCATTGCAAGAACTTTTTGTTGTGACTGGTACTCTTCAGACCAATCCTGGTCTGAAGTCCACATACAGCTTGTGTGAGGGTTAGGGTTGATGCTGGGAGTAAAGAGAGCCTAGAGCTGCAGATGAAGGGAAGCTGGAGAGCAGCTGATAGTGAAAAGGTTGGGCCACAGGGATAGCTTGCCTGCAAAAGCTTGGTGGTGGAAGCAATGGCTGAGGGGCCTGGTCCAAGGCTCAACATAACTTCTAGGTGTAGGGTGAGGTTTGAGGTGATGTTTGACAGACGGAAAGAGACAACAGCTGCAGCTGGCTCACGGCTAGAAAGTGACTGCCCCAGGGAAGTTCTTGCTGCCAGAAGAACTTGGCAGCAAGAACTTCCTGGTGTGGGCACTGGCACCACATCCAAAGCCCAGCATATGGCTTGTTTGAGGCTTAAGGTTAGAGCTATGAGACACAGAGGACCTGGAGCTGCAGCTGGAGTGGAGCTAGAAAGTAGATCTTTTAAAAAAAAGGTGTGGGGTAGAGCAAGTGCGGCAGGGAGAATACTTTATTGAGGGCATTGGCTAGGAGTCCTGGTCTAAAGATCTGTTAGTGTTAATGTGGGCATTTGGACAGAGAGACCCTAGAGCTGCAGATGGAAGGAGCTTAGAAAGGGAACATGTCAAAAGGTAGATTATAAGAAGAAAGTGCCTGTGACAACATTTTGGTGTGGGCAATGGCTGGGGACCCTGCATTGTGACTCAGCACAAAATTACATTTTCCCTCGAGGTCAGTGCTAGAACTGGGGAAGAGAGAGCCCTGGAGCTCCAGCTGAAGGTAAGTTAAATGAGGTTTGAAAGGGAAGTCTAGGCTGCAAGAAGTGGACTGGGAAAATCTTTACTGTGGGCACTGGCTGGAGGGCCTCAGCCTCTGTTCTGCTTTAAGGGATAGGATTATAATTGAGGGAAAGACATCCCACGAGGAGTGTAGGCTGCAAATGTAATCAAGTTTTGTCTCTTCAAGTGGCCCCTCTATCATGGATTCAGTGGAAAACCTGTGCCCACAGTGGTTCCTACAGGAAAGGCAGGTACAGGCAACCATCTTTGTTTGTGGTACTTGAAATTGAAGAGGACAAATATTTGCCTCAGACTTTGTCATGTAGATAGCCCAGGCCCTTGAATTTTTTTTTTAATTTTGTGTAATTGTTATGGTCAAGATCTTTTGTTCTTCTGATAAAATAACTTTCTTTAGTGAGAGCTCATATTTGCAGGGAAGAGCTCTTTAGAATCTATGCCAAGATGACAAGAAAGCCTTCTGGAAAAAAGAGCAACTTCCTTCTTCAGCCTTCTCTATAAAAAACCTACTAAAATGTTTTCTACTTTTATTATTTATAAACCAAAATGCTTCACTATGTGGATTTACTCTGGAAAGATAAAGAAAGACACATATGTGGCAGATGTCAGTCATGTTGATGTGTGCAGCATGGCACAATGCTCAGATGTCATGTTCTAAGTGTAATGTAAGGGATAAAATGGGTTCTGAACTCTTCCAAAAGTCTGACTTCAAATCTATATTTAGGCATATAAGTGACCTGCTTTTATTCAAAGGTGCTGACTACTCAGCTGCTTCCATTGACTGCAGCAGAATATAAGGGATTTTTTTGTTGTTGAATCTATTTTCAAGAACAAAAATTACAGTTTAGATCTTTGTAACTCCTAAGTAATTCTGCTGGGGGGAAGAAAAAAAGGACATAAAATTAAATACATCTCTGTTTTATCCTACTCTCCATAAGATGAAGGCAAGGGACCATAAAATAAATCCCAGTAATTGTTTCTATGCAGGAGGAGATTAAATTACTGCATTGGATTCCAGCAAGACAGATAACTTTGCTGTTGAGATCACAATGGCAAAAGAGAAATGGAGATGTGCAACACATTTTTTAAATTCATGTAAGCCTGTGTTGGGGTCCCAGACTCATGTATTGACCTTAATTGCCCTGAACAATCACCCCTGGGAACACATTCTGCTCAGGCAGGGCACAGTTTAGGTCTTTGCCTGAGCTATGTTGTAGGTATACCTGGCTCCAGCTCTGTGTTCTGGTTATACCTTGGACCTCTCTCTTGCTTGCCTGCACCTCTGTTTCTGGCTCTGGATGGACCCTGTGCCTACATTGTGCCCTCCTGGATGGACCTGATTCATCTCCTCAGTTTCTCTGGGACTGCTGATGTGATGTGTGCTCTTGCCAGCACCCTGCCCACTGAGTGTGGGCCCGTGCCTTGTCACTGAGGCACTGGGTGCAGTGGGATGACCCTCACTTGTGGTTTGCCCACCTCATGGAGCTGCCCTGCTCTTGCTTCTCCCTAAGGATCTGGTCACCTTGCTGAAGCAATGAACAGCAAGATCTACAGCAGGCAGGTCAGTTTGTATTATTCAGAAGCGGATGTATGACTCCTTGTAAAGGCACAGGAGATGTATGCTCTGTGTGACCCGTGGGTACTGACCCCGAACAGTGACGGCAGATGTCATTGTGATGTTCCCCATCATACAGCGGAGCAGAGCGTGTGTGGTGTTTGGTACTTCTGAGCTGGGCAGATGTGCCTTTGCAGGATGTCTTCTGTCACTGACCACATCCTCGGTGGCCATGGAGGCAATCAAGAAACATTCTGCTGGGGGAGTAACAGCGCAGTGGGGTTACGGGGGTGCAATACTCTCGCAGGGGACCGAGCTTTCTGTATTTGCTGCACGGCGGCTGTGAAGAGCCGCTCTGCTCAGGGAGCCGAGCTGGGGCAGGAGCAGCAGGCTAAGCCGTGCCGCAGAGATCCCTCTCGTTCCTACAGATCTCTTCACAGAGAGGGAACTGGAACCCGAGTAACTACCACACAAACTGTACGAAGTTACGGTGTGAACGACTGGCTAGCTAAAGAGCAGGGCGAAGGGAGGTTCGGTTTCTCAGAGGACTGGCGATGGGCGTGAGGGCCGGAGGGCAGCAGACCAGCACCACCTTTTCCCGCGTCTCCCTGAGGGGCAGGAGGCGCAGACGGCCCCACTCCTCGCTGCCCGCGGCCGCGCAGGCGCCGCGCGCGGGGCACATGCGCAGTGGGGCGGCAGAGCGGGCGCTCCGCGGTTCCGCGGGGGCGGGGCGGGCGCGCGGTGCGTGGCGGGCGGGCGGCGGCCGCTCCCCGCGGGGGGGGCGGGGCGGGGCCGCCGCGCCGAGCGGGGCCATTTCAGCCGCCAGGCCGGGATGCGCCCGGCGTCCCGCGGCTGCCCGCCCGCCGCCCGCTCGCCCGCGGGGCTGCGGCGCTGATCGCCCCTGCCCTTCTCTCCTGCCCGCCCACCGCTCTGCCCCACACCAGCCCCTTCCACCTCTGCCGCCGGCAGCGCCATGGCGGCCCCCAGCAGCATCGTGCCCGTCATGGCGAGTAAAACCAAGACCAAGAAAAAGCACTTCGTGGCGCAAAAAGTGAAGTTGTTCCGGGCTAGCGACCCGCTGCTCAGCGTCCTCATGTGGGGGGTCAACCACTCGGTAAGCGCCGCCGTTCGACCCGCACGAGCTCGCCCGCCTCGCCGGGGCATCGCACCCGGGGGCTGCGGGGGCGCGGGCGGGACCGGGGCGAGCGCGTCCCGCCGGGAGCCCCCGCCGGCTGCCGCTCCTCGCCCGGCGGGGCCGGGAGCGCGGTACCGAGCGCGGGCTGTGCGGCGCGGAGCGGCTGCGGTGCCCTGCCGGGCGCGGGTGATGCGCGGGGTGCCCGCGGTAGCCCGTGCCCGCCCTTTGGCCCCGCGGTTCCGCTCGGCGGCGGCGGGCGGGAGGTGCCCGGGAGGGGACGGTGCTGCGAGCGCAGCCCGAGCAGCTCCGCTCCTGCCGCCGGCCGCGCGCGGGCGTCGCATGGATGTGCTGCAGTTGGGAAAAATCCCGTTTCTCGGTGGGAACCGGCCAAGTTCGTCCCGTGTCCGTGCAGTTCGCTTCGGCAAGTGTCCGCTGCCGGTGTGCGCGGGGGAGGGGAAGAGGAAGGGCTTGGTGTGGCAAGGCAGCAGAACTGCACCATTTGCGAAGTGCTCCATCACCCTGCGGGGACGGGCGGCCGGGCTCCGGGAGAACCCCCGGCCGGGCGCTGGTCTGCGTTAAAATTAGGAGCCCGGTAAAGATGTCACATGGTTTGGGCATTACGAGGTTCAGGTCGCAGCTTTGCATCTTTAAATAGCCACCGTGGCAAGTTAAAAGTGTAGAGCCCAAAGATCGCCAGAAATCGGGTATCAGGGCAGTTGAGCAGAGAGCATATTCCCTACTGCTGGCGGAGCGGAGCCTGTACGCCTGTGTCGGGTTTGCACGGGTTACGTCTGCTGCTGAGTAACGAGCCTGTAAGAATGTCAGTGTGCAATTTGAGATCAGACTACAAATTTTGAAACGGCCGCATGAAACCGACAGAGCAGCCTGTAGTATTACTCACTATTCCTTTTGTTTCCCACCCATCCATATCCCGGGAGTTTTTTACCTCTGTGGATGTTTCCATAGTTTTTGCCCAAAGCCTGGAGTCTGTGCATCAAGGCTGAGCTCTGTCAGAGCTGTGTTAAACAGTACCTGAAATGAGGATCATGGGGAAATGCTTTGGCTGTATGTACCAGACAGAGGAGAAGCTTCAGTGAAGTTGAATAGTCTGCTTAAGGTAGCACTGTGAGTCGGTAGGAAATGGTGACAAAGGATTTCAAGTTTTCTGTAGGTCAGTTCTGAGCAGTGACAGCCTATGTAACAAACTGATAAGACAGTAGTTATTTATCTATGAAGCAGAAATATCTTTAATTGTGGAAGTGTGTGATACTCTGTTTGCCTGATTTGGGCTTAAATACACACCTTTCTTTTGCTCCTTATAGAAAATTCCCTAACAGGCCTCTTTAATGAAAGAAAGCAGGCTGGTAATTACAGGGTGAGAGACTTGTACGGAATGGCAGCATGTGCTAGCTGTTCACTGTCTCCCTGAGCAGAGAGGGAGAGGATCACTGATGGAAGCAGAGATCTTCCTGTTGCAGCAGCTCGTTGCTATGTGAGTTCACAGTGGAAATACCACTACTTTAAGAGGAAGGACCTCTTCACTACAAGACATAACCAAGTATACAGTGACAAATGCAGCACCATATGCGATCCTCACCATGCTGCAGTCTTGTGCTGTAGTGTGCATAGCTGTCCCCGGTAGAAAATGTAACAAAGTGTGTTGGTTCATGCACAGAAGATGTAAAATTGTGAACTGAAATCCTCTCTTTGAAGAGGCTCAAAAAAACAGCACCAGCAACACTACAGGCTCAGAGAAAAGAGGCTTCACATTCACATGAAGGTGATGGTTGTAGGTGTGAATATCTGTTGTGTTCTGCAGATGGCATTCCATTTCCTTATCTCACTGCAAAATGTAGTCATGAGTAATGCTTGGAGGCCCTGTGGAAGTGAAATCCTGCTGAATGAGAGAGCATGGAAAAAAAGTTAATTTGATGCGTCCAAATTAAACATCTCTTCTTGGCCAAGAATGCAACATTGAAGTGTTGCAGGCTTCTCTGTTAGATGCTTTTCCTGTCATTTTGTAATGCTTCATGTGGCAATGTCCAGCAAATGAAAATAAGTGTGCAGCATGGTTTAACTCTGTTATCACAGATAAGAGTTTCTCATGCGAGAAATGCAAACAATGTGTGTGGATTAATTAAGAAGAGGAATTAGGAATCCTTAGGTTTCTTAGCAGAATAAACAGAAATCCATAAGCAAAGCCTAGACTAAGAACAGAGCATCCATCATAGTTCATTATGGGAGTAATTAAACTTAGAACACAGTAATCATCTGAAAAATTATATTTAAGACTGCCTGTAGTGCCTGGCAATTATTGAGACAGTAGAAGTCTCAGTCTTATTAACTGTCTTGGGGAATAAGTATATATATTGAAACAGTGAAGCTGAGATGCAGTTACTATGTTTCTGACATTGCCGCCTGTTTTGGAAGGAAACACTTGAAGATAAAAAAGGAAAAATATTTTTCTGCAGGTTTATTAGCTTTTTAATCTTAGGACTACACTTGATTGTTGAGTTTCGGAGGATTTTCAGAGTTTGAAATTGAATGTGAAGAAGTTAAGAAAAAAACCCCAACAAACTATTGTCTTAACTCTCCTGTCCTAGAAGGAAACATGACTCTAAAGGGAAAACCTAAACATTGATGTCACAAAGCTGAGGGCTGACAGCAGAGGTGTGAATTCTTAATGGGGGGAAAAAAATTTGCAGAGGCATGTCTGTTACCCAAGGGTCTTATCAGTTACCCACACATTCAAGAAACAGTAAGCAACTTGCAGCTGCTGTTTAGGTAGAAGTAGAGAGATACCTAATGTAAAATCCTGCCTGGTAGTACAGTCAAATTCAGTAAACTTCAAAGGGCATGTGAGAAAAGAACACACGAACATTACCCAATGTCTTATGAAGCAAGAAAAAAATGTGTTCACATTCAGAGCTGTAAATTCATTTCTCAGTGTTCTGACATATGCTGTAGAATGAAGCTTGCTGCTAAGTGAAAGGGAAAGCTACTGTGTCCCATTTTGTAGATCTGATTATAATACTGATGACTTGTAGCAGCAAAGACTAATTGTCAGTGCTTGGATCTTGCAGGCATCTGCATCATTAACAATTGATTTTATCTTGGTCTTTTACCCTGTGTCAAAGATAATCTGGCTGTGCTACTGAAATAAATATTTAAACTCAATGGTTAGTATGACTTACAGCTGTATTTTTAGCTAGCACCATAATTGTATTTAATTTACAACTGATGTGGTAAAAAACATACTTGCCTCTATATTGTCACTGCTGCTGGATTTCCAATAGTGGTAGGAAGGAGGAGAGGGAAGGAAGGTGGCATGTAACTTGTTTTCAGTGCCTAAAAATGAAAGCCACACATTCTGTGTTTTCTGCAGCCTCTGATAATCATCCCAGGCACAATGATGGTCTGCTCTCCCTAGAATTGGTTGCCTGCTTCTGTTAGGCGCTTTTTAGGAAAGCTGGGAATTTGTAGGCTTAGGTCCTTCAAACCGTCACCCTGAAGGATGGCAGAAAACTAATACAAGTGGGTGTTTTCTAACTCATTTTGAGGTGAAGAACAGACTGCTGGAGAGCTTGCCTACTGTGTCAACCATTAAATTAAATGTATTTAGGAGAAGAGCATGGATGCCTAATGAATTTATTGAGCATACTGTACAAGTTAAAAAAAAAACCAACCAAAAACAAACCGGCCCCCCCACACCCCCCGGCCCCTGGAATCTGTAATCACCATCTGTTTCTTGGATGATTACAAGCTGATCCAAAAATTTAACAGTGCCTGACTTCCCAATGGCACTTGCTGCCTAATAAGCAAGTGTGGAGAAACAAGAATACATGGATAAAATTACTTCCCCCCCCAGCACTTTGTGGAGTACATCAGAAGGCGTGTACTTTCTGTGGCTGAAGAATTCAACACACAGTGAACTCCATGACCTTCTTCAACTGCTCACATGAGGCTCTGTGAGCTTCATGCTACTGTTGCACTGTTCCTTGTATTCTTGCTTGATATTTTTACAGAATTGCAACAACACAGGAATAGAATAATGAAGGGAGAGCTGTGGGACTCCAGTCTGTCAGTGTACCTCTTGGGTTCCTTCACCTTAGAGTTAGAAACTGGGAGGGGGGAAAAAAGCATGACAAGTAAATGCATCTTCCCCTCTCATGCAGTAAGATATATTTGACCCCTTTAAGAATGTTTCTGTATCTGCAAAAAGCTATAGAATGTCTGTTCTAGTCAGTTTTCAGTTTGGGGGGGGTTTCTCAGCTAGTATACTGATCTTTCCTGTTACAAACTTCCATCCAGACAAATACACAAGTAGCTCACTTATTAATTAATACTTGTCCTTATATTTTAACATGCCACTGGAGAGCTTGTTAGGTCAAGTGGAACCTCTTGGTTGTGGCATAAATCACTTTTCTTAGTCCTGACTTACTTAGCATCTCTCCTAGGAACTTTCTGTCCTGACACATGGTACACATAGGAAAATGACACTGAAAAGCTGTTATTGAGTTGTTCTGTAGGAAGATGAAACCTAAATAATTGAAAACTAGGTGATGCCCTGTGGAATACAACCTCCATGTTTATGATTAGTTTTCATTGAAGAAAGGATGAAATTGGTTGACCTAAACAAGCCCACAGCACTTACTCCTGGTGGTGTGCCTTCAGAAGTTACAGGAACTGATAACTTCTGTGTCCATATTTTTAATGTAGTCATAAATGATGATGTGACTGGCACCCTGAGGATATGGAACCATGATATTGACTCATGGCACTGGCTGTCAGTACAGCAGGTTGGTTGGAAACTCTCTTAGGGCGGGGAGGGCTACTCATCACTTATCAGGTGTGTTCTTACTATTTGTGTTTAATATAAGTGGCTTTTCAAAACTAAGGCCAAGTAAACCTAAAGGTATTAATCAAGATTTTCAGCAGTGAGTTTGGAAAAAAAGCATATTTTGAATTGTTTAACGAAGGTGTTGTTAGACTATGGGAGAAGGCTCTTTCTAAGAAGCCGGAAGAAACAATGTATTAAAAAGCATTGATTACATCAGAGCAGATAACAAAGCAATTAAAACTATTTTAAACTAGTCAGTTGGGCACTCAGCCCAGATGTTTGCATATAGAAGGAAGCAGAGCAGGAAGAGCTGTTTATTGAAGACTTGGTTCTTTTTTGGGTGTCAAGCTCTGTGTACTGAAGAAATTAATTTGATACTGCTTTTGCAACTGAGTGGATGGACTAATAAAATAAATTGTAAATATTATGGTTAGGTTAAGGATAGTAAACATGCCTCCATGGAATACAAATGGGAGTGATATTTCGTGTCCTTCTGTAAACTATTGAAAGGGACACATACAATAGCTTCTGTTAAGGATGAGAGTGGGAGAGCTACGAAAGAGCTCTGATAGCAGTTTCAAACTACTTTCTGTAGTTTCTTCCAATCTACAAGATAAGGTGCTGTAAAGGCTAGGGTCATTTTTTTTTCCCCCTGTGGGTTTTTGAAACTGAATTTCATTAACCCCAGCAGAAAGGGCTGGACAATGTTCCATAAAGCAAATAGGCAGCGTGAATTGGTTTGGCTCAACTTAGTTGTCTTATTTGAGTAGCCTGCACCAGATGCCTTAAGAGTCTCTAGGGTATTATTTTTTAATTCCTTGCTCATTAAAGCAGACACTTGCATTATGCCCATTGCCAGGGCCTGGTAGATGTTTGTTTTCCTCCTGTAGTTTCAGGGTGGCAAACTTTGTTTACAATAACTGACTCACCCCATTATTCAGTTCCTGTTCTACAGTCCTGTTTTCTGTTCTTCCTTGAAAACATCTTGTGCTTCAGGAATCTGTACACTGGCTGTACATTGTGCAACCTCATGACAACTTTAGAATAAGGTGAAACTACCCATTATTTACAGGTCTTCGATGTAATCTTGCCAAAACTAAGCACTTGGGAGTTGTAGTCATTTTGGCTTATGGATATCTTGACTTGTTGAGAGGTTAGTCATCTTGGTTGTTAACTATGAGGTTTTAAAGGTTTGAAATGGGAGTGAGTACATGTTCATCTCCATACTCCAGTATGAATTCATTATTTTATCTTTACTTCCAAGGCATATTTCCGTGTGTTTCCATTTCTTTTACTTGGTACCAACTATGCAATATCTAACACAAGTTCTGATTTCCCTTCCTCATTTTTGCTATTGGTAACTCATGTGTTTGCACTTAGCAAAATAGTTGAAACAGTCTAAGAGGTGGCTGGTAATGACTGACAAACCTTGTTAGTGTTCATAGTCTGCATCTTGGTGCATGGTGAAATGGGTTAGCTTTGAATTGTTAAGATAGTGACTTCTTGCATGTGGTTTGCTATGCGGTCATCTGTCTTATGATCTTCCTGTTGAGCCTCTATAATAAGTTAATTAGTTCTGTGTTGAGAGATTGCTTAATAAGGGTGTTGTGGAAATTGTTTGAAGTAACTGCATGCTATAGTGATGGATCTCAAACCAAAAAGAAAACGCTGGCTTTATCTTCAAAGGATAGGGTTGAATAGTTTGCAGTAAAAGTACTTAATGGCCTACACCTTTTAGAGTACTTGATTTTAATCTGGTTTGGTGAAGCTACCTTTTGTACTGAAGCAAGGTAATCAGTCTAATCCAGCTCTTTCGTGTGCGTTTAAGTTCCCAAGGCAATCCTAACGTTCTTAACACAACTGTGAGTATATGCATGATATTTTTAGATTGTAAGACAAAACTGAAAAAAAATTCCATTCCCTTATGTGCCGTTATTAGAAAGCCTGTGGAGCTCCTTGGTGAGATTGAGACTTAAAGAACCACCTTTCAGCTCCTTGAGCTACCTTGTTTAGTCTCACTTTTCCTCATCTCCCTCTTGATATCTTAGTCATATGCTATCTCACAACTCGGCCGTATCTGTGTTTGCATTTTATCAATCTCTGCCATTACTGTCTTCCTGGTTAACAAGTTCAGCCGTATCTGCTTTCCTTATTAGTTATTACTCAGCTCCAAAGTCATAATCCAGAAAAGTAATACATTTTGAAGGGTTTTTTAGATGGACCATAATTCATTGAAGTTCATGGTCCAGCTATGCAAACAGCAGTGCCAGGACAAAGAATGTGGAGTTGATGCAAAAACAGAAGTGATGGAGCAAAGTAACTTCCTTGTAAGGAAGTGCCAGTTTAAGCTATTGTAAGGTTAGACAAGCTACAACCTCCATAATATGGAAACCTGCTAAAGCTGGGGCTGCTGTACTGGTTCCATTCTCTCTGGTCCTGGTCTGATCCTATGGCAGGTTCATTTGGGAGATACACTAACAGAAAAAGAAATGCAGAGAAGTGAATGGGGTAGGAGTTGTGTACCACTAAAGGCCATATTTTAAGTGCCAGTCCCAGCTTAAAAAAAAGAATTGCAAACACTGCAGGGAGCATAAAGGAAAGAGTCTGATGTATGTATACTTAGAGGTGAGTTTTTATAGCAGCTTAAGGACAGTTGGAGGGACTTGTACAGCTTTAGAGTGGGCAGTTTGGCTGACCACTTGTCTCCTGTCTATAGCTCTGTTTCGTGTGTAATAACTCAAGTTAAACTGTTGTCCACAGTAAAAAAACCCACTTGAGTAGAGAACTCTCACTGGATTCTGCACTTGTAATGATGAGACCTTTCTCAACTGTTTTAGTCTCTTGAAATAGTGTGTTTTGAAAAAGACAAAACTTGCACCCATTGGTTTCTGGTTATCTCTGCAGTCTTTGTTTTTAGAACATGGTAAAACCTCTAGCTTCATAACTTGCCTATCCAGAGACTGAATGTCTTCAGAAAAGTTGTAATGGTTTCCTAGGGGCTGGAGTTTTTGAGGTTGCATTTAGAGGTGACTGCCAACATTTGGAAGAACTTCTAAACAATAATAATTCTTGAGAATCCTACCTTTAAATAGTCTCCTGCAGCCTATCAAGTGTGTGGCTGTAGCAGTCACTGACTTTTTTCTGGGGGGGGGGAGGGAGGAAAATACCCAGCTTGGTTAGCCAAAGACCAGTTAAAAGAAAGTGGCTTATTAATAGTTTAACTGTACTGAACTGAAATGGAGAAATGTCTGATTAGCTTCTAGTGCCAAGCCTCAATAAGTATGTTGTTCAGTGTTTTGTAGACCTTGCTAGATCATGTGGGTAACAAAAGCATTTTTGGTACACCAGGTTATGATGTCAGTGTTGCTGGCTGTGCTTTTTATTTGTTCAGTATGCTTTTCTCTCTCAGAAATGTGAGTTTTCTGTAGTTAGTGTTTATTGGTGTTGTGGTGTGGTGTGACCCTTGTGGGTTGTGTTCTGAGTGATTATAACAAAACTTTCTAGAGGAGTTAAGAGAGAAATAGTTGTTAAAATTTGTGGTTGTTGGGGCCCTTTACAATGTGCAAATCTCATGTATTATGGTTTCCTGGAGCTGAGCAAAAGTTGGAAGATTGACATAACAAAAGCAAGGTTGCTAGTCTCTGAGCTCCTGCTTTGGTCTTTCTGACTTTTTGTGTTTTGAGCTGAGCATTAAGCTAGTTTTGGGAGATCAAGTTGCAAAACACCAAAAATTGAGAAAACGGTTGAGTTGAGGAATGGGATATCTATTTTTATTTCTGGAAGAGGAAGGACTTACCAACACATGCTGTCTCAGCTGGCTGTTCAAAAGATCTGGTTTTCTCTCGGGAAAGACAGCAGTCTCAGACAAGCTGACTTTACTGCAAAGTCCATTCCAAACCTCCTCAGTCACTGCAGACTTGCAGGTAGAGGGCTTAGAAATGACTCACTCAAACTGAAATGTGGTGTCAGATGCTTGACACAGCTTCCTGTGCAGTGCCTTGGGGTTGATGCTAATTAGGGTGTCCTTGCTGCTCTCAGTGTGTGTTCCCCCTGCCCTTAGTACAGAGGAGAATTGAAAAGAAATTTTCTCGTTTAATAATTCTTTTAGGTCTTAAGCAGAATTGTCAGATCATTGTGCTTTCAGTCTGACTCATGATTTGCTTTGCAGTGTGTGGTATGTTAACCAGCCTTCTCCTGTGATGACACAGCGGACAGGACCAAACAAGAAAAGCTTTCTGGATATTCCTCAGGCTTAAAGGAGACAAGTGGTAAAAGTCATTTACAGAAACAAAACCATAGTGGCTTATTAACAAACCTATGTACCTGCTTGCAGGCAAAAAGCACTGCAACCACTGATTTTGTAACCTCTTGCCCATTCTGTTCCTGATATAGCAGCTTTTCCAGCTGTTATTTTGGGCTTCAGCTGATTCAACAATGCTGCTTTCTCTTTCTACCTATAGCTGCAGGCAGTTGTGGCTGGTTATTTCATTTGAGTGAGCAATGTCCTTCAGGCTATGTTGGCTCAGGGATGTTAATAGGGTTCAGATGTCGGTGAGCTCACAGAATCCTGCACCCCCTGTCACTCTTTTGCTTGTTCTGTTGCAGAACATCAAAGCAAAACAGCATTGAAATATTGAGTATTTTGACTGTTGCTAATTCAGTATGCCTTTTTCTTGGTGTGAGTGTGGTGGATTTCTCCACAGTATCTCCCATCTGTTGAGGTTTTTTTTCCCATTTTACAACAGTAACCCAGTGTAGCTATTGGTGCTTTTATTTATTTTTTTTTGCACTTTCCTCTTCAGACATTATTTTTGTAGTCAATGACTCTATCAGAGAAGTATATTGCAAGTTTCTCCTTGGAAGATGCCATTCCATAGGACATTTTTAATATTCCTGTCTTGAGGGAATCTCCCAGATTTCAATATTTAAGTCAAGCTTTTCATTTTCCAGTGAGTGACTTGCTGAGGTTCCTGGCTGAATGTGACTTGCTGAGGTTCCTGGCTGAATGTGACTTGCTTCACAATAAAAGGTTAAGCACCTAAGAAGTTACTGGAAGAGCCTGAAAGAAGTGATTGCTCCTGCATGATGTGCTGGTCACCTGAAAGATGAAGATTTATTGGGTTCTGATGGGTGATGACTCTCTTACAATGGGCTGCTTCTTGCTCGCTGCTCTGGAGCAGTGTGCCTGAGGTGGTCTTTACCCCATTATAAATGCCCTTCAAGATGTAGGGACTCTTTCCTGGAAAGCCATGTTTCTTGCTGTTTTACAGTTAAAGTTGTTAAGCCACCCTTATAGTATTTGACATGTAAAAATGCCTGTTTCATCCATGTGCCTTAAGACTTTGTAGTGTCATGAAAACACTGATTTTTGTCCCTAGATAGAATACTGTTCTTGTGGCAGCACAATGCTGAAAAGTTCAGAAATGAAAAACAGATGAGGGATATAGAAATATGTCTAGCTGGCAGACAGTAATTCATGCTGTTACTATGTGCATATGATTATCTCAGTAGCAAAGCTAAAATTCACTTTAAAACTGCTTCCACAGCTTGAGAGATCCTGTGTGGTTTTTTTATTTACAAGGTGACATTGATTTAAACCATCATATTTTAATGGGTGTAACTTTATGTAGTTGAGCTGGCCAAGATGTCAGGTGGAACTGGACACAAGGGCATAGACATCAGTGTCCTCAGGTGGTGGAAAGTAACAACTGAAGTAACTGGCTTGCTTTTATTTGTGTTGCCATGCCCCTTTTGAATTGAAGACGTCATCCAGGAGATCTGTGTCACATATAAACACATAACTGAGATTTCAGGATTGCTTGTTTTTCAGTCAGACTTGTGTTTTGACCAATAGTGGCCTTTTGATAAGCAAAATGGAAAGGAACTTGGATCCTCTGTGTCTTACTGATAGTCTTGAAATACATCTAGCCTATTCCTCAAAAAAAAAGGAATAAAAAAGCAGCTGAGTGTGAAATGTTCTATGAACATTTGACTTGCTGGTGAAAGGCTTTGAAATGAGATAATTTGGGACACACTGATTTCTCTGTATTTAAATAATAAAAACCTAGGCCTTCATTAAAGGAAGAACATAGATTTGGTTGTGTGGAGTTTTCAGGATCAAGTTGTATAGCTACTTCTAAAGTCAAAGTTTTACTGCAAAGGTTTCCCTGATTTTTGTCATCTGCTATTGCAAACAGGCTCAAATAGTGGTGTGGGCTGGCGTGGATCATTTGGATGATGAAATCTAATACTATGGCTTCAAGTAGGTGGAAGAAGCAACTGAGAGCCAAGGTAGTATAGCATGATCCTTGAGCTACATTTTCTCTGCTGCTTATTTACCTTTGCTTCACTAGCTAGCAAGTCTGAGCTCAGAATTGGTTTGTCAGATTCGTGCTTGCTATGTTTTCCCCCTTACTTGAATATAAGTTTTTCACAGAAGTTGCTGTGTTACCTCCCATGCTAGGCAGCTCTGCTGAGGGATACAGAATCTTTCTGGGTACTGTATGTGGAGCCTTGCTCCATGCTTTTGATGCATCCTGCTTTTCCACACCATGCAATGTGGACTAATAGTAGTTGTTTGGGTAGTAGTGTTTGTCTCTCTCCTCAAGCAAGAAATAGTCCTCCAATATGTCAACTATTGAAATAAAATTCTGAGGGCTGTAACCATGTAGGGTACTTAGTTTGTGGAAATGTTCTCTCAGTTGATGAAGTTTGTTTTGTCCAGGAATGCTAAACTTTGTTACAGCATAGTTGTTGATGTAGTTATGCCATATAGCAGTCTCTACAATTTGTGCTAGGCTTCATGACCACTCTTTAAAAAACATGCAGTTTTAAGTTTTCAGATTTATCCACCCTACCTCAAGCTCTGAGATATTAGATATAAGGGACCAGACAAACCAGGAGTGAAAATGCTCAGCTTTTGGATTCTTTGAACATAAAATAAACAGTGTGCAGTGAGTCACAGCACTGCTGCTAAATAACTGAGGGAGCTTGCAAGTTTTAATTTTTTTTTAATGGGCCATCCAAAGGACTGGTATTGTTGAATTTTACTGTATCTTTCAGGACAGATAAGCTGCTTTCCTGCCTAATTAACTTATTGCTTTCTGAAATGTTTCCTAAAGCTTTGAGATCCTGTGCATTTACATGTATTTGCATAAGTAATGCACAAAGGAAAGTGCTCAGGAGAATCTGACTGGGGCTTCTGGTGGAGTTGGCAGTGCTCACTGTTGTACAAGGTACCTGTTTCACAGCTCCCCCAGCGAGCAGACAGCTTTGCAGCCACTTTGGAGGGGCATGGTAAATGGAACAGTGACAGAAGTGCAGTCAAACAAATCCAGCCTGCAGCTCTGCCTTTGGGCCAGCCAAGCTGGCACAGGTCATGGACACTGAAATCTGCTCTTAAAGCATCCAGGGTGACTGATCAGAGAGAGGTGCCCATGCTGTGGATGTCTTAAGTTTTGGAATGGTAATCACCACCAAAAATTAGAATGAAATAACTTGGTTTTGAAGTAATTGTGCACAATTTTTTAAGCTAACCACCAGTGAAAACTCCACAATATTGTTAGTCATCTTCAGTTATCCAGGCCATGACTGCAAAATTGTTGCATGACTTTCTGTTGTAAATATGAAATATATCCTGATTTAGTATAAACATCTTCTGCCTAAGTGACACTTTCCTTGTCACTTAGCTTCAGCAGTATGAAACTGAAGACATTTAATCTTGTTAATTTTCCACGGTGATTTACTAATGAACTATTTCAATTATTTATTGGCTTCCCCCCCCACCCCCTTCCAAGGTGTACTTAAGGTCAGGAAGTATGAAATAACTTAACCTGACACCAGGAATACTGCAGTTTAATACTTTCACTCCTAAAGATTTCCAAAGCTCTAAAGCTGGCATTGTACCTTCACTCTCCACAAGTGGAAGAGGAAGGGTGTTTCGCAGACTAGAGGGGAATTTTGTTTGGGGATTTACATGGCTTTCAGTTGTCTTTCTCTGATTTCTGGCCAAGTTGTTATATAAAAGCATGGCTTCATTGTGAGTGTGGGCCTCCCTAAAACCTGTCCTTTCCAGGGGTGAGCTCAGCTGCCAGCAGTGTGTGTGTCTGGTCAGCTGGGTCAGCTGCCTGCTGGAAGCTAACTGTGTGTGAAGGCAGGCAGGGGAGAGCAGAAGGGACAGGAATGGGATGCAAGCACTGCTGGGAACAGTGGGCACACTGGGAGCTGAGCTGTGTGATGCCTTGCTGCAGAGATAAGGCTGAGCCTTGATCTGTGCCAGCTGTGAACTGGCATAGTTCACATAGTTCCTTTTTGGGACTCTGTTGGTTTCTCTCCCTGCATGGAGTGTAGTGATTTTGAAACTTGGAAAGTTTAATGGTGATCCTCAAGAGGAGGAGCAATAGATGAAAAAGTGAAATCTGTCAGCTGCTGCTCGAAGTTACTGCTGCTTCTATAGGCTTTACCAGAAGCCTTATTCTAATAAGCCTCTTTGTTTTTGAGCTTGTTGTCCTCTAACAACAGATACCGAGTCTCTTAACACTTAATCAATTTTTGCTTTCTGTGTCAAGAAATGAAGCGCTAAAATCTGACAACTTTGATATTGCCAGTTTCAATATCAGTCTTTTAGGGGAGATGTTTTTAGATGTATATACAAGAAATGCTAGGCAACTAAAATGCAAAGGAAGTGAAAGTGTAATGAAAGTGTCTGGTATGTGATTTTGTAAAAATCCCTTTGGAATACAGATAGTCCATATCCATGGTAGCTTGTGGTATCTTGGAAATGCTTCTGCTTGTCCCAGTGGGAGGCACTGACACCAGTTTTAGTCTACAGTTGAACCTAAAAATGAATGTGTTGGACTTAGTCCATCATAAAGGCAGTGTTCTGTCTTTATGTTGTGGCTTTTGGAGTAAATGATAAGGAAACCTGAACAAACCATTCTCCTGCCTCTTTGCCAAGAAATGGAAAATTCATTCTTCTTTCAGTTCGTCCTCTGATGAGACTCCTTCCTGGCATTATATGAGACTATTGGAAATCTTCACAGAAATTATATCCTTTTTTCCATGCCTAGAGTCTCTTCCTGTCTATTTTTTAATTTACATCACTTAGACCTCCATTGCTGTGTCCCTTCCAGTTTAGGGTTGTGTCTCTGGTAAATCTTTCCCGTGAGAAACAATGTATGCTTACTCTGAATAACAATGTACCAGATAGGTAAAGCTGTATTAGCTTGCTTGCATCTCTGTGTCCTTAGGAACCCTGACTGTATGCTCCTGGTAGGAGGCTTGGAAATGATAGCTTGTGGTTCATTTTCGGGCGTTGCTTTGCTTTTACTTTCTTTCAGCAACAGTTGTTGGGTTTTGGTCCTATTCTCCCCCCCCCCCCCCCCCCACCCCCAAACTTGTAGCTTTGGCCAAACTGTTTTATAGAGAGGAGGAAATATTTTTAGGAAATTGAGCACTTAGCTTCTGGTGGGATCTGACAAGTACTGCAGTCATCGGAAAGGGACAGGCAGAGCTGCCCGGTGGGATGCAGGAGCAATGAGTCTGTCCCCTTGTGATAGGAGCAAACTGGCTTGGTGTCCTGCATCCCACTTTTAACTTCCCATACTGGGAGCACTTGCAGACTCTCACAGCAGTGCTACTCTATGGGTGCCTTGGCAAGCAGGTATAAAATCTACATGGGTGAAAAAGGGAGAGAACTCTAATTGAAATTACGTATGTTTGTGCAGCCACTGTGCACTGCCATATGTTTTACATGATGAATCTAACAGTTAACTGGCTTACTAAAAAAGACCTTCAGCATCTTCTGTTGGTCCAACATACCATTTTATTTTCCCTTTGTTTAGAGACTGACATCTCCTCTCTGCTGCTTCAATAAGAGACGTGCTTCAGATTCAAGTGCTTTCTCTCCTGAGTGACCTATTTGTATTTTCTCCTGTGGTCTTTCTATTAGGCTGTGTCCCAGCAGTGTGAATTGCAGCAGAGCAGCAGTGCTACCTGTGGCTTAAGGTACAGGGATAAATAACTCTGATCAAGCCCTTCTCAGCTGTGGCTGTGGCTTCAATAAAAGGAGGCTGAGTTCCTACTGCTTAGTTTATGCTGGCTCTAGTATTTGCCTGATGATCCAGTAAATCAATTCAGCTTGCTAAAACACCAGAGACTAATCTGGCAAAAAGTCTGTGTTTTGGGCTTTTATCTTGTTCTCATTTTTGCTGGGTTCATAGGCTGAATCAACTTGCCTTCTGGTTTTAGGGGTTATTGGTAGAAAGGGGAAAAGGAGGTAAGACTATTCCCACTTGCCAAGTGGCAAATCATGTAATTCAGCTTAGCTGGGAAGCAAAAGGCTGGAAAAACCACAGCCTGAGCTGGTCTTGCTGCTGGCTACTGTCTGGGTAGGTCACCAGCTGAGCTCAACAAAAGGCATGTTGAATGCCAGGGGGTGGGAGGCTGGATCTGGCTGACAAGCTGGGTCACTGCTGTGGAGCTGCACTGGAGAAGGCAGTGAGCACAGTTAGCACTCTGGGGCTGCATTGTATTGTACAGTGGGCTTGGAAGAGTCATTCTGACAATAACTGCTTTCCCTTTCTTATGCTGTTAGGTTCCATACATCAAACCCAATACCTGGCAGTACTCAGGTGCTTGCACTGATGTGCTTTCAAGAGCAGCTTCTAGTCTGTGTGAGCTGTAATGCACACCCTTTGTGCAAATATTCTAGCTCTTCCTCTTATGATGGCAGACCCTGGTGTGGGCTTGAGGAATTCAGAGTTGAGTTGACCCCACATGTGACATGTGCATCAAAAACTTCCAGAGTATTCTGGACCTGCAAGCAAACAAACACCATTGTGCTTTGTGGGTGTTTTCTGCTTCCCTTTCTATCACTATTTCTGCAAGAGCTTTTAGTCATCACTGCCTGCCTTGTTTTTTATTTCTTTTCATAACCTGGATGTTCTGGTATCTTACCTAAGTAAAATACTGTATTATATGAAGGTCACTAAAGAGATTTGTGACTGCATGGCAGATGTTCTTGGGAGATATACTCACCAGATTTCTTGGATTGTGGCCAAACTGACTTCTCCTTTTGATATTAAAGACTTTCAGATATTGTGATTAGTTTTAACACTTCCTCCTCCTTTCAGGGTTCTCTGCACAACACTATTGTAAGAGCTATGTATTAGTGCATGCCATGACTAATGAGCAGTAGATGTGAATGAAGCTTTGGAGACGAGCATTTTGAAGCCTATCTCTAACATACTTGTAGACAGCTCTGGTAAATGCTTGAAAGCTTTCATTTTTTTGTCTCAATAGATTAAATTTCATACTTGAATTCAAATCTTAAATGCTCCTTGTGGTTTGTTGATGTTAGGTGTCTCTAGTGCCTTTTCTACAGTTCATTTGCAAAATGTACCAGAGTTGCAATTTAGGTGGCATTAAGAATGTCTGACTGTGTGCATCTGTAGCATGCAAGTGTACTGGTGGGGAGGTAGACAGCTACTTTTTATATGTGCCACAAAAGAAAATTGTAAATACTGCACCAAGAGTGGAGAATGGCATATTCGAGTAAATCCTTGTAATTTCAGGGGACTTAAAACACAATCAGTGGTCTTGGCAGATGGCCAAGAACACAAGCGGCCTCTGGAACTCTTCCAGCTGTTAATGGAGTGTGGGTTCTGATTAAATTTACTGTGGCCACTGAGTCTTGGTCTGCTTGTCTCTGTATGTGTTAATGTAGCTTTTCTAACAATTAATATTTAATTTTAAAATCTGTTTTAATACTCAAAAGCAGCTTTACAGTATCCTCACGGCATAGATCTCTTCTTTATGTTAAGCACAATGAAGACTGAAACTCCAGCAGCACGAGAGAAGCCCTACCATAAAAACTAGCTATTGTAAAAGCCTTGAAATATTTGTGCTGGCAGCCTTGCAGCCTCCCAAGAAACACTGCTGCATTAGTTATGTGAAATCCATTCTATAGTTGACATAATTAACTGATTACAAAAAACAAAATCTAATATAGTAGAATTGTGGCATGGTCAATGGGGTCTTTGACAAGAGTTCAGGGTGGTAGATTGGACATGAGCCTGCTGGATTGGCTGCTTTTCCATTTTACTGTAGCTGAAAATGTTGCAAGGAAATGGACTCGTAGGGCAATCCCTTGTACTTCCAGATACATGAGTGAAAGGAAGAATATATTAAAGTAAGATGGCTTTAGGATGAGGTTATTCTTTTAATTTGGAAGAAATGGAAAGGATCTTAAACCCCAAAGAGTAAATTCATAGGAATTGCCAGGCTCATGCCAAGGCAAGTTCATTTCTGCAGGAGCACTCCTGTTAAAAGGCTACAAATGCTTTTTACATCAATACCACCAATAGTGTGAGACAAGGGGAAAGTAGATTACTGTAGCATTTGTGAGTGCTGGTATGATCCTACAGAGTAGGTGGCCATATATTGGATTAGTTCAGCTCTCTACATAAGTGTGTTAGGTTTTTATTTTTTTTACCTTATGAATTTTTCAGGTCAAGGCATCAATCTAATTGAAGTCAGCAGTAAAAGGTGAAGTAATACTTTTCATGGAAAATATCTTAATGCAAGAACTGCATTAGTCTACAAAAATGAATAGCTATGCTTCAATAAAATTATTTTAAAGGATTGTTGATGAGAAACCTTCAAGGAAGGCTGTATCTGTAAGAGAAGCCACCCATGTGAATTACTTGAGAAACTTTTTAGGTTCTTAATTAAATGATTTTTCTTCCCAATTAATAATAGATCATACTATTGTGATGTATCTGCAGTGATGTTAGATAGGTTTTAGTATATTTGAAATGCCTTTTCATGCCTTCGGTTTTGTTAAATTCTGTAATATTTGCAATGTTTTAGGGTGCCATTACATGTGATATAGAGGTCTATGAATTTTAAATAATTACTTTCTGGTTATGAAAAAAAATCTGATTTATTGGTGTATTTCTTTCTCCAGTCTTACTTTTGTTACTTTTGCTGGTTAGCTTGTAAATTGTTGGAAGTGAACAGATGAAAGTCTGTGTAGCAAGACTTCAAAGCTCCTGCTGTACTTCCCAAAATTTAATGAGACTCCAGCAGTACTTAACTGTGTTAAATCTTTAAGCAAGACTCCTTTGTCTTCACTGTACATTTTTTCATGCTGAAGAGATGAACCAAGACTCTGTAGTAAGGGGAGGCATTATGTGCAGGGTAGTATCTTGATTCTTACAAAAATGGGAATGTTTATTGTGTAGAGGAGCTAGAAAAAATTGCGACTAAGGGTAAATCTAAGGGAGGTGAAACTAGGGAGCTCTTCTGTCCCTCACTGAAAAAATATAGCTAAGTGACTTGTTAGTTGCTATGATGTGGTGAGCATTAGATACACCTATTTCAGTGTGTTCTAAAGCAAGTGCTCTACTCTGAAGGAATGCTGAATATTGGTAAGTGAAATGTGACTGTCAGTTGGATGTTAAATATGCCAAGCACTAAAATGTTGTTTTAAACACTGAGAAATAATATTTCTGAACCTCCACCTTGTCTTGTGGGTAGATCAAGGTCCTGCCTTTGCAGTCTTGAGCTATAAGGTAAACTGTTTTGAAATGCATCAGTCTCGTTCTGAACACCATTATTCTGGAAACTGATGAGAACTGATTCTATAGCTAATGCAAATTTAATGTTGTGGTGTAACTTATAGCTATTCATATCTCTTTTCTATAAGAAGTGATGCACAGTCTGCAGTCTGTGGGTGGAAAATGAACAAAATTAAGCCAGAATAATACTGTTCAGTCTTTGTAGATCTTACAGACTTTTAACTGTTGTTGTTAATTTTGTTTTATAACTTGAACGTAATGTTATAAGTGCATATGAATTACTTATGTGGAAACTGGATTTATTCCAGTGCTAATATCTTGGAATAAGAGTATAAATTGGTGAGCAAATAAAGTTCAGTTACCACTCTGTGTTTTAAACAAAACAAAAAACAATCTGGCAGTGATTTAGGAGAGCCATAAATCTGACTTTATCAAATCCATGCTCCTGTGAGTTTGGGGATTTTTTTTTTTGTATTGTCCTTCCTGCCCCGGTTGGGTTTTGGTTTTTTAAGGATATTGGAGCCTTACTTGAGTCAATGGAAGTGTCTGCTTTTGTAACTGCACACCACATGTGATGTGGCCCAGCTGTTCTTAGTACGTACTTATCACCACACAGCATGTTTCAAACAAATGATAGGTGAGAACAGACTAATTTGCATTTTTAAAGGAAGATTTAAGTCATTCTAGAGTCTTTGATACATGTATTTGATGGTGTACAAAAGTCCATCTCATTCAAAGAGATGGTATAAAAAATAGGGAAAAAGTCTTCTTAAAAAGAAGGTAACCAGACATCTCTTAAGTCTAAATCTATCAAGGTTACCTAGAGCACAGTGAAGGAAGTGTAGGTACATATGGAGATGGACTGTGAAACAGAGTCCAGTATGTGCCATCTAGCAGAATTACAAGAGAGCAGAAGAAACTTGGGTAGGATGGAGACAACTGCCTTCAAAACAAACGTAAGAGCAGGAGGAATGTTCAAATGTGTGAGAATCATGAGTCTAGTAATCTAATCTAGAAATGTACTGAGAAGTTTGTGGTTAACAAAAGGCATCAAAACCGATAATGCTTTCTTCTTACAGATTAGAAGGGTTCCACTGCCTGTAGGAATTCCGGATGAGGATGTAAATAAAGCAAATATAGTAGATACAGCTTTTGCAGGGAAATAAATTACTTGTGTCTTAGTTCAATGGGGAGGAAATGGAAGGTTTCAATTTTGGAACTTTGTGAGGGATTCCTCAGCTGGTGGGTCTGACATGATGGAGGCAGGAGAAGAGTTAGTTGATGTAGCTGATAGCATTATAAGCAGTGCAGCACGAGGACAGGGTGGTATTCACTCTGGTTCTAAATACTCAGAGATGAAATAGCAGGATGCTGCTGATGTGTAAATTCTTGTATAAATCTGCTGTGTAGCCAGTGCTATAGAGAATGGCAGGTGGGGTGCCAAAATTTAGGTAAGGGAGACTGTAGCACTTGTAAGGCTCTGGTGCAAGTGTCTGACACAGTTCAGTTAATGGTGTTATTTATGCAGCTATCCACTACTTCTGTCCTTGTAGTCTCTGCCTTCTCTCTTACAATCAATGTGCCTTTTGTAAGGAAACCTGTCTTCTAACTTTATGGAGGCTGATGGAGGGTCATTAAGCATGTGGATAGAAGTGATTTAGGTGTCTCTAGTTTCTAAGTGAATTTTGAGAGGGTGCCTCACTAGCTTTAAAGGGAGTTAATAAGCCATAGCATAATAAGGGATGGTCTTTGTGCTGATAAATAATTCCTTAATTTGTAAAGAAAATAATGTGGAAATAAATGCTTGGCTGTATCAGCAAATTGCTGTAGGAATATAAGACTTTGCTAAATTACTTAAAAGCCCTGGTGACCAGTGGGGAAGAAAGCTTGCTGCTGATATCAAATTAATGGGAATAGTAAGGGTGAGGTACAGCTGAAAAGAACCACAGAGAAAGTAATATGACTGAATTTCCAGCGCTGCTGTTCATCAGGAGAGCGAATAGCTGCATTGAGAGAAGAGCCCCAGTTTGGCATCCAGTGGTGCATGCTAAACTGGCCATAACTGCAGGAGCAAGGTCTTAGTGCTGTTACTTATTTAGTAGGTGTCAAGCAAGCAATTGTCAGTTACCAGAGGAGGAATATTGAGTGAAGTAGAAAAGGTTTCTGTGTTATTGTATAAACGCAGTTTGTAAATCAGCATTTGCAATACTTTGTATGGTCTCCTCCTGCTAAAAGGTATACTAGATCTTAAAACTCCGTTTAGGGCATGAAAGATGATAAAAAATACAGAACAGCTTTGGTGTAAATACTTGACTAAGCAGCAAGAGTTGTCAGGAAGGAGATCTGAAGTATCAAAAGTTATGAGTTAAAGTGGGGGACTGGGCAGGAAGTGATTTCTACCTTTTTCCATTAAAGATGTAGAAGTCAGGTTCAAAACCACCAAGTGGTTGTTCATACAGCAAATTTGAGACTTTAGAAGATCAAAGATGAAATAAAGACTGTTGGTTTTTAACAGAAATTGTTGTGATGTACAATAGACTTGCTGTCTACATTGGAAGAGAAGGACTGAATTTTAAACTATCAAGGTCACAGACTTCTACTTCATCAATGACAAGCTATTGCTGCTCCTCCAATTCAAAAATAATGTGTATTTACTGTGTTCATTCTTAAACATAGCCCAGTAGCAACTTAACTGGATTCTAATGATTTTACTGTAGTGAATTTGAAACCAATATGAAATAAGGCTACCTTTGTTTTTAATGTTTCTTTTGCTTACTGTAAGTCTTTCTTAGCTGATGAGTTGAACTTTGGTTATGTGCTTCATATTTGTTATTAAGATCCAAAAAAAACTGCTACTGTTTGTAGTTGTGATTTGTAGTTGCTTTTACAAGTTTACATGGGAATGCTCTTCTGATCAAGCCTAATGTTCTCTACCTCAGTTTAAGCTGTGGGAGTTTAATGAATTTTGTTACACTATACAAAAAGCTCATCACTGGGAGCAAGGTAGCTGATAATCAAGACCTGTGTTTAGTCTTTGCTTCACCATCTACTCTTGATGCTTTCAGTTGCACATCTGAATGATTGAACAGATGACCCTTCTAAAGGGACAGATGGAGGGAAAGCTCTGCTGAAGAGTTGATTATAAGAAGTAAATCTTGCCCTTGTCCTCAACACACCATGTCAGCTAAAATTAAAGATTGCTTTCTTTATTTAAATCGTGTAGCTGGCAGCTTGGTTAAATAGCTTTTTTAAACACAGGATTTTTACAGTTGATGAGTTTCAAAACTTCACCTCACTGCTGCATCACCTAGGGGCAGCAGTGCCTGCTTCCATGACCACTGGCTTCCTTTGGCATATGTGTATTTGTGCTGTGTTAGTTTCACCAGGTACCATTTTTTGTAAGCATAACTAAAATCTGGTCTTGCATGGAGTGATAACATTATTTACTTTTTGTTGAGATATAAGAATGAGCTGTAATTTTAATTTTTCATACAACTTTTAGGAGATTAATAAAATACAAAATTTTGAGAGGTGACCTTTTATCAAAGTCTGAGGTTGCCGCTTGTTCTGTTTGAGTCTTAATGAAAAAAATGTAATGATGAAGTGAAAGAGAGGAACTACAATGAGTGGTCAAAGGTGAAAACTATGCAATCTCTTTACAGTGTATAACAAGAATAGTAAAACTGCTTTGATGCTTTTACTTTGGCTTTAACAGGATCTAAGCAGCTACTAACATGACTTTATGACAAAACATCAAAGCATTAAAGGAAATCAATTAATGACCACTTACCTACTTCTCTACATGATGTGTAGTTAAAGGCTTTCTGTTCAGAGTCCTCTTGTTAATGTGAAAGGGGTTTTTTATTATTCAGATGAATATTGTAATAAAAAAGGCTTTCATATGACAACATGAAATTTAAATGCCTTGTGTGGACTTGCATTTCTGGTGGACTTGCAGTTTCTGGATATTTGTGATCAGATTCACTTGCCCACTTATAAAGCAGATCTCATGTGTTCTGTAAGATTATAATTTAAATTGCTTAGACTGAGTTTACAGGAAAAGATGATTTGTAAAAAAATTAATACAGCTGATAGTTAGACATAATTTGATATAAAACCTCTTAAATCTTGTTGACATGACTATATGCAGCTTGGTTATAAATAAGCTTGCATGTATTCTCAGTAGCCTGTCAATCTAATTGTTGTGCCTGATAGAGGCTGAAAATGTACCTAAGTTTTTCTCCATGTGATAGCTTCTCCCTTATTTGTGTTTTTTGCTTGTTTTATTTGCAAGTTAAACAGTTGAATCTGCAAGCTCCTCAGCATCAGGCTTCATGGATGTGGACAGCATTGGTTCTGCTCCTTGATGAAGCAGCGTCACAATGTGTTACTGAAACATGCAAAATTGTTCCTGAAAAAATTTCATGGTCCTGAAAAAATACTATCTGCACTGTTGACTTGTAATCTGTAGTTTGATTTAAAGGGTATTTAGAGTGTGTTTTGGAGTAATTTGAGGATATTTAGTGTGTTTTAGTGTCATCAGAGTCTCATCCTTTTGTCTTGGACCTTAATGAATATTCCAAGGCCGTTCTGGTTGTGCAGCACCTTAGCCTCACACAGGTCTGATGTGTTATGCTGTTAGCTGGTAATGTTTCTGCTCTTTGATGTAAATTGCTGTAAGGCCTCAAAGTATATAAAAGAACTTGGACTGCAGTTCTAACTCCTGTTGTTTACTCATATGCTGATGGCATCTTGTTATATCCAGTAATATTAAGTCTTTATAATCATTTTCACACATAGAAGGTTGTTTTGTTTTCTGTTTGCTTCTATCTCTTGCATCCATGCAGAAAGAAAGAACAAGAAAGTAGAGTCATCTTTAAAAACAGATGTCTGGTCTCAAATTCTAGCCATACCTTTAGAAGGTGCTAAACTCTTAAAAATCCATAAGGTTACCAATATCTGGTAGAAGTGATACCAGTTCTGTTTTTCTGGTTAGGAACTCCTATCTGGCAAAGTTGCTCCAGTCGTTGCTATCATCCCTGAAAAGTGTATTGAACTCCTGTGTTTGACTAAATTCTGCTGCCTTGAAGGAAAAGCAATGTAGTGCAGGTTTATTTATCATAATCAAGAAAAGGGAGTAATTTGTGTGTACAGTCTCATCTGTTGACTTCTCTAGAAGGAAGAAGGAGCAGGAGCTGAATTTTATTTAACAGTGCTGGATTGAGTAGAATGCACTCACTGGGTGGTGGTTAAAGCACATGGGAGAAGATCATGCAAGACTGATTCCCCAGCAGAACTGGCCTCAATAAGGAGCAAGTATTTCTGTACAAAGGAAAAATGTGGAGCTTAAAAGTGTAAATGTGTTTTAGTTTAAGGAAAAAGAAGGCTGTTCTTGCATTCTTCAGGATTCCATTTTTGTGTTCAGCTATTAGTTACTGATAATTGTGTGCAGGGGCCAGAGGGGATGTGGAGAGCCACACCTGTTTCAAACTGTTGTGTGTTGAAAACATCTGTTGCAGTGAATGTGAGAGGTCAAATTAGTCCTAAATTCAATCACACCAACAAATTTTTAGAAAAAACTTCAAAACTAAGTTCCTGATACTGAAGCAAGTTATGTTCCTGTCTTTTGTGTCCCTGACACAAGTACAAAGACCTGTGCAATTACAAGGTTTAAGCTTGATGTTATGTCTGCAAATGTTCTCAGAAATATTTTGATAAGTATCAAAATTGAGATTTTGTTGAATTAAAATTTCCCTGAAATGTTTTGCAGCCTGAATTCATCAGTAACAGCTGTCAGTGCCCCCCCAGAATTAAAAATAACTCTGCCTTGTCTAGAGGGGAAAAGCAAACAATAGAAACATCAAAAACAAAAGGAAGTTTAAGAGATTTGTAATGTCTTGAAACTTTCCTAAAGTGCACAGAGTCAGAACCAGGTGAGCTGAGGTGCTGATGTAAAGGAGAACCTCTTCTCTCCAAGGGTGAGCTCTGCCCTCCATGCCACAGACCTGTCAGCACTGTGCCCATTCCATTTCCCAGATGGATAAATGGCTTCTTTCAGTTTTTAGAGAGTGCATTAAATATATTTATAAACATCTAGATTCTGGTGTTCATAATGTAGGGATTTTAAACATATGCCATGGGAAAATACATTAAAAGGTCTCATCTAATCCATCCAGCAGAATGGTGGGGCAGCTCTTTTTAAAGGAGACAAGCAACAAACCACCCACTGTGCCTTTCTCCTGCCTTTCATTTCCTCCTCCCCCCTTTTACAAAAAAACCCAACTGCCCCCAATGCCATATTTCTAAAGGGTGATTTGGACAAATCTGACTGATAGCAAATGAAGCTGGAGAGGGGATAAGATGGGACTTTTTTTTTTTCTTCCTGACATCCTTTCCTGTAAAACTACAACCTAGTAGTGTTGTTTTGAGGGTCAGAATTAATCCTGCTCTATCCAGCTGATTATTGAATGCACCAGGCAAAGATGGGCAGAAGCTCAGGCTTTTTCCTGGTGGAGAGACTGAGTTGTAAAAGGTAAAGGAGGCTGTTTGAAAATTAAAAGACTGGTTTTTAAATAACTGCTGCTTTAAAATTTAGAAGGAGATTGTCCCAGGATGTAAATTCAGTTCATGTCTCCACTACCTACAAAGCAATGTCAGCTGGCTAGCTCTGTCTGAAAAATGTGAAATGGGAAAAAATTACAAAAATTAAAACTCATTCAGTGATCGTTTTTAGCTTCAAACTTCTGTGGGTTATGTTATATACCTGGGCTTCTCAAGCATTAACTCTCCTCTAATATAGACAAGATGTTAACTTTGTTCTAATATAGAAACAGCCAGCAATGATCCTAGAAACTGGAACATTCTGATAATACTTTTTATAAATTAGCAGGAGTTACTAACTTCAAACCAATGTTGTTGCACCATAACATTCAGAAGTAATGTATTTCTGTATGTAACTTGAGCAAGTAAGGATTTTATTTATAGTATATGAAGCTACTATGGGGTTTTTTTTAGATCTTTGGATAGTAAACACTTTTTTTTTCTCCTTGCTGGGAAAGAAAAGAGTATCTTACTTTTTGAAGACAGTAATTCTTTTATTGTAACTATACCATTTTAGATACCTATCAAGAGATGACTTCACAAAGCAGGTGGTAGGGGTAAGTGCTCATGGCAAAACAACAGTGGAATAAACTGCACCAACAATGGTTTTTGGTTTGCCCAGGATCTGCCATGGGTGTGTTTTGGCAGAAGGTGTATGGTCACTTGATTGCCAGGTCTTCTTCCTAGCAATGGTCACCACTGGCTTTAAAGTGCAGCAGTAGAGTCTGAGCTTTTAATATTAAGGAAATGTTCTTGAACACGTAAATAATCTCATAAAATCATTTTTGAGGAGGAGAATGAAGAATGTGATAAGAGCATAAATATGGCTTCTTTTCTCTAATGCATGTATAGTCTCATTTGATATGCATTGGCCATTACTGGAGATAGAATACAGTAAGAACTGAAATTACAGAAAAAGTGATTCCTCTGAGAAGGTGTACTGTGGCTTCCCAGTGGGACAACCCATGGTTTGACTGAAGCACAGTAGAAAAGCTTTGTTATAAAATCAGATATCTAAGGCTTTATCTAGTTTCCAATTTAATCAATAAGACTAACTGATCCTAATGGAGTTCTGATTCTCACTCTGTCCATTTGCTGATGGCTTTGGGGACACAAGGGACTTGATTCTCCTCCCAACTCAATGTAAAAATTATTTCTGGCACTCCCTTCTCATCCCAGATCTGACTCTGCTGCCAAATGGACCATCAGCAGCTTTGTCTGGACACAGTTTGGACTGAAAAGCAAAGTGTGGTTTGGATGTGTGCTGGCTTTAATTAAAGCAGAGATGTGAAGGTTCACCCCTGTGGCTCCCATCTCCCTTGGGAAGGTGGGCTCTCCTCCTCAAGCCTAGTGCTCACCACATCTCCCCACCTAGGAGTTTGTCCTGGTGCTTCAGGAGGTGAAAGGTGTGATTGAAGAATAACAATAATAAAACAAGAGCTTTTGTCTAGGGTTTTGAAAATAACTTTACAAGGAGGTGCCAATGAAGGCATCATCTTAATGCCTTTGCACCAATGAGCTACTCTTGCATAATATGGTCAAAATTGCATTTTAAATAGGGGTTTTTGTGTTGAATTGGTTCAATAGGGATCAATGTCAGTCACTTTCTAAAGCTGAAAGTGGTAGTGCCAGTAGTGCTACAGTGGTTGAAATTTTCAAGTATTTTTTTTCAGATTTTAAAGATCAGAATGCCAAACTGGAATAAAACCTCATGTACAGCAAGTACCTTGATTAAAACTTGACTGCTAAAATTAGCTTTGTCTGGCAGAGGTCTATTGGTAGGTGTTAAAAGGTTTTTTTATTATTATTTAAACTTATTTAGCTTGGTAATTTAAAGTTTGAAGATTTTTCTTTTCTTGCTCTATGTGTGAATAAAACTGAGGTATAAGAGAGTGAAATATGCTGCCTCCGAAGTCTTGAAAGTGATTTAAAGTAACCAGGTTGGGTAGAAAAGCACAGATAACTTGTAAAAAGCAGCTTTGCTACAGTCACTAGTCAAGACTGTTCAAACAGTTATCATGGCCTGGTTTCCATTTTAAAGCTATTTTTCAGTAAGCTATAAAAATTCTGGATTAAAAAGCTGTTTTATGATAAACAATTGCTATTTTCTAATATTCGAAAAAGCCAAGGAATGTGTTTTCTACAAGTTTACATGTGTGCTTGCACATACCTTACAACTCAGCAAAACATAAAAATAGAATTAATACAGTGGAAAGTATATGTGGTCACTGGTAAATAAAAATAATAGTTAAAGCTCAAGCATTAAGATTAATAGGTATTATATAAATCAAGGGGGTTTTGACGTGGGTGATGCATCCCTTCATGTTATACCCATTCTGTTTCATGCAACAGTAGTCTTCTGTTCTGAAACAAGCTTTTCCTTTGACCTCTTACTGTTTTATTGCTGAACAACAAGCTTCAAGGCTACAAGTGGTTAGTTGTGGCATCCCAACTGTGTTTTTCAGCTTGAAATAGTGCTAATATACTATTGGGCATCTACATGCAGAGTCAAAAGGAGAAAGAACAAGGTATGTTGTGTTTTCTGTAGCAAAACTAGAACACAGGAAAGCCTGAAGATCTCTTTAGAGGTCCTTTAAGGCTATGTAGGCATGAACTCTGTGGTCATTTGAAAAAATTGTGGGATTGAAGTTTTGTAAAAGAAACGTTAAGATTGATCCAAATGCAATATGGATAGCAGTGTGCATAGTAAGGGTCTTAGAAAACTGCAGAAAAAAGGGTTCAGAATGTGGCCTGTGTTGATAACCAAGGTCACCATTCCTAGCTGTAGAATGTGAGGGGTATGCAGTTTTTGTTAAGACCAAAAGGCTCGAAAGAAGGCCCTGAGGATGCTGCATCCTAGCACCAGGAGAGCAGTTATGTGAGATGCAAAGCTGTGTTTCGTGTCAGGTACAAACAGGCGATGTGTGTATTTGTGAATGCGAAATGTGTGGACCCCGACAACGGGAGAGCTGTGAATTCTAATAATAACTGAGGAAAATAAAGCATGGAAAAAGGCCTTTGAACCTATCTTTTGTTTGCAATTAATCCTAGTTGATTTAGGAGCATTGGAATCGAGGTGTTAAAGATGTTGCTTTTTGCTTGCATTTAATCATAAAAAGCTTTGCAATATAACCTTTTGAAGTATAATTTTAGAATATTACTTGTATCCTTGAAACTATAGCTTTGGAATATATATATAAAGGAAATATGCTTATCTCATGCCTTATTGAAGCAGAGAAAAACAGCTTGAGAAAGGAAGATGAACATCACCTCAAGGGTTTATGGTTTTGACCAAAGGGAAGCTGGACATCACTGTTATGAGATTTAGAGTCTCTGCAATTAAAAGGTGGACACACACCTGGGGAGCTGGAGTCCACCAGATGGGATTCGTCTTTCTTCTTTTGGAAACTGGACCGTCATTATCTGGGGATACTCCGTTGAGATACATACTGAGAAAAACTAAATCACAATAGTGTATAGAATTGTGATGTAATAATTTGGAATAAAAATTGCTGATGAGTAAAAGATTAGAAATAGAAACTGCTGAAAAAAAACCTGATGAGTACCCCTATAAATACCTGTAACCATCAATTATCAGTGTGCAGTTGGAGGGAAAACTTCCCCCACTGTACCCAGCGCTGTACTGCTCATACTTTACCATATTATATAATAAATTGATTGCTGCTTGAATATTGGCCTAGTCAAGCTTCTTATTCATAACAGTTATGAAGGAGCAGCATGCCCCGTGTGCTCCCCATTCCTCTTAACTGGGAAGGAAAACCTGATAATGGACTGACAACCTGATCTAATGCTCACTGAGACTGATGTTTGTCATTTTGAGACAAAGAACTACCTGATATTAATCAATGACTCTTAAAGAATACAGGGGAAAAAAAGGCCTAAAATTTATTTTTTTTATCACCAGTTGGGGACCCCAAAAATTTTAAGACTAGTTGTTTTCCTTCTGTCAAAACTTGTGGTGGAAATGGCATCGTGGTACTTTGGATTATGTGGGAGTGAGTGAAATCTCAAAGTGTGAAGGTGTAAAATCAACTTGCTTTTTTTTCCTTTATTTTATCCTTCCTGTAGTCCTGTACTGGGCTACATGGTGTGAATTCCCCTGCAATAGCTTTCTGTAAGATAAATATTTAACTTACTGCTATTTTACTTTACTGTTTTTGACCTCTGAAGTTGTTAGGGATCTTTAAGTTTGCTAAAAATGGGTTGAAAGATCCCTGGACTTGGAGAAGCAATACCGTATCAGGTATCTTTACCTATAATCCAGTTTTCTGCATGGAGGTAGGAGGTTAGCTAAGAACTCTGTAGTGTCTATTATACATAAAAAGGGAAATAATCGTAAATTTGAGATTCCTTGTCATGCTGGTGGTATTTACCATGGGGAAGTAGCACCTGCTCTGCCATCATTATCTAGGAATGGGCTATCCTAGTGCTCCTGGTGAATCTTCAGCATTTGTCTTGAAGCACTTCTGATGAAAAACTGAGGATAAGAGCACCTAAGTTGCTGCCTGAGTATGTTGGCTCTAAAAGATTTCTGGGGAACAGTTTGCAGTGAATCATTGGAGGGCTCTGTGGTGTCCTTCTGCCCTCATAGTTACAGCCTTACATGAGGCTGCTGGAAGCAGTGAGGAATGCCAAGGGGCATCACAGAGATATGCCAGATGTACTGGCATGTGAAGCTACCACATTAAACTGTGAACTAATTAAAGTGGATACAGGGACTTGCAAAACCTCCAACTCCAGAGGGAAAAAAAAATGCTCTGACTTGCGGAGGAGAAGAGGTGGTTCTTGACAGAGAGTGAGCAAACACTATCTGTGATCTGCATTTGCAAGACACTCTATGGCCACACGGAAGGACAGGGAGAAAGGAAAGCTGCACCTCATTCTAGGAAATAACAATTTTTTTCTTGCTGAAAGCAAAGACTTAATAGTATTTATTACTTCTGTGAAATCAAAGACATTCATATTACTGTGTAAGTGTGTAAAGATAGTTTATAAGTGTAGCTAATTCTTCATGGTCGATGAACATAGATAATTCTTACTTACCACCACCATGGTCAAGCAATGAGAAGAAAAAGGTAACCCAAAATTCTCCAACAAGACCATCAGCCATTGTTCTCTACCACCCAGTGCAAGTTTCACTTTTCATTTCCTCATGTTAATAATGCATTTTTATTAAAAAGTCTGAAAGGCCACAGGGCTGGTTTATCAACACGCATCAGGCTCAAACTGCTCCCTCAGCTGAAGGAGAATTCCCACTCTTGCAATGGTTGCTAGTTCCAGGTGTTTGGTGTGCAGGTGAAGCAGGGTCTGTGCTGGTGCTGCAGGAGCACTGCAGCTCAGGTCCTTGTGCTGCTGCTCAAGGCAGAGTTTAACCTCTTAACCTCAGGGAAGGATCTGGTACAAAATGCTTAGTCTGGGTGGGTCTGGTGTCTTCACTTGCCGTGAAGATGAAGCTGTACACCTTAATCCACAAGTATTAGAACCCAAAGGTGTTTCTGAATAGAAATTTTGCATCTTGACACCAGCAGCAGTCTCTTACTTTCTTAGCCAAGTTTTACTGCAAATTCTTGTCTGTGCAGGGTGGTTCTTATGATGGCATCTGACTCCCAACTGACAAGACTGGATTGTGGGGCTGGGGGTGTTCTCTGTCAGTAGAAAAAGTCAGGCTGCACCATGGTTCTAGTAAGGATTATAATCACTTTACTCTGGAATTTTCCATTTTGGACTGGAGGATTGCAGTTCTGTATGGTTGCCGTTAAAACATTTCTATCTAATTTTGTTACTGACTGTTCATAGTGCATGCCTTTAAGCTATTAAAAGGAATTTGATCTTCACATTTTTGGTACTATTTCAATTAAAATACTATTGCTAGACTTTTAAATGCATCATAAATAGCAGCTGTAGCGACTTTATCATGCCTCTCTTTTTAAATGCTTTTTGCAAGTGATGAATGTTTAGAATAACATCTTTTTTGTGACAGGAAAATTAGAAGAAATACAGCTTACAGACCAACACTTAAATATTTTTACACAGAGATTAGTCTACATCCTTCAGTTGCCTTTATATTGACTGAGAAAAGAGCAAAAACCGGCCAAGCCTGGCAGTGTTTATGCAGCCTCAGAGCACTGTGTGACAATTAATGACACCATGTTCCTCCCGAGATGGGAATGGCTAGTACAGATCCTCCTACAGTGAAAAAACATCCTTGTATAAAGAGGCAATTGATGATTTAAAGAAAGAAATCAAACTGACAGTTTCCACTGAAATCTCATTTTAAACTCTAAATATTGAGCCCCCAGAGGAAACAATAATGAGCCAGCTGTAGCATAACCTTTATCAGTAAGTTATTTGGGTTTTAGAATATAGTGCTTTGTTCACAAGTTTCTGTGGAAACTTAAAAACATAGGGAATGTGAAATTCAGAGTTAAGTAACTTGTAGAGACTTGAAGTCTAATGGAAATGGAATGGAATATCAGTTACTGCTTGCTCAGAGAATTGGATACTGTCTTGAGGATAACATGTTTCTGAAGTAAATAGCAGGGGCTCCTGCAGTAGGAGTTGATGCAGCTGTGACAATGGGCAGGGGATTTCAGTGGAGGATTCCAGGTTTGTGCTACATGGGATCTCACTCCCTCTTTGCTCCTTCAAACACCTCCAGAAAGAAAGAATGAGTATTACCAGCCAAGAAACTTGCTGTCAAGACTTTCCTTATTCAAAGAGTCTGTACTCATGTGATGTAGCCTAGAGAGCAGGTCAGTTTGCTATCTTGGTAGCAGGTTGCATTTATGCTCTCTATCCTAAATGTCTGTTATAATTAAAAAAAGGAATAAAGGGAATGTTAATTGTTCTGATATCTGGTTTTGACTACTTCTGAATTAATCAAATGATAAGGTGCTTTTAATGGGATTTTTTAAGCATCTTGGAGATAGAGACTGGTTAGTGATCATGTAAGAAAAACTTGGTGCCTAGCTCTCTTGGTGCTGGAAACAGCACTCAATTTCCACTTTTATGGTTTCCTTAAGATTTAAAAACATTAGTCAACCAAGTGGTATGTCTCAGTAATGATATTTGTGCTGTTTTCTCCTTACTTATGAAGTTTTATCAGTGAAGTGTTTAATAGTTTTTCTTTTTGTGTGAAATCAGGCAGAAAAAAAATCAGTATGTTAATCTGTTTTTGTGATGTTTTGCTGACAAAAAATAATGCATGTTGAAAAAGAGGGTGTAAATGACAAAAGATATTGTTCCCCTTACCAGCAGTAGATGTTTTAGGAGTGAATTTGCTTTCTGGAGAAGAACCTCCCTCGGTAGTAGTAGTCTCTGTTTCAGCAGATGTTCATTGTTTAGGACTTGATTACTTACACCTTCCTCACATTTTGAGATACAGCTGGGATAACATGGTGTTTATAATTCACTGCAGCTAGACCTCAGGAGTTTCAAGCCTCTTGTTTTTTTGTTGCTACTGCTGCTCTTCCATACACTTGTATCACTGTAAAAGTTAGTTTCTTCATGTGATACAAATAACCAGCAAGGAGATTTCTTTAGTTACCTGGTTGCAGAACATAAATGGAGATTCTAAGGACAAAAGGTGGAATACTGGAGCGTGGGAATGCTGCTGTAAGCTGCTACTGAGCTGTAAACTTTCAAAGAAAATTAGGCAAGGCTTCTGTAGCATTCTGCATTTTTCCATGGAAGAGTTTGGAACGTGTGATGGTTTGGTCCAGAGCACCAGAGCAAACAAAATAGACCTCTGTTTGTATGGGCTGAAGGATGTATCAAAAATAACAAATTCAGTAGTATCAATGAAAAAATTGTATACAAGCACCATCATCCTACTATGAAATATCAAGTCTCATTCCTTTTGTGATATCTCTCTTCTAAATTACATGCTCTCTTGTCAGAGAAGCATCTACAGCTGCTCTGACAACAAGTGGTTAGCAATTAAATGGATCCTTTGATTTCTGCCGTGCTGTCAGCTGATGATAGTTGGCTTGAAACAGAACAGAGATTCTTGTGGTACTGTGTGATCTCTACAGCTCAGGATTGTGCAGAAGGGAAGAAAAATGCTCCTTTTCATTCTGGCATCGTACAGTAGCTGATCAGAGTTGGCATAGTCTGCTTCTCTTAGCCCACGCTCATCTCTGATGCTTTAAAAAAAGTCACCGCATCCTTAAGGTGATTTCTGGGTACTGTCACTGTCCTTGTCGTGATTCACTTTCTCCTTGTACCGAGGCAAGTTGTAAGACAGTGGCAAGGCAGGTGGCAGTGGTCCTGACTGTTCTAAAACAATCCCAGCAGCTTGCAGTGCTCAGTGGTGTGGGAGTTCATCTCCCAAAACTGCCCTCAGCCTCACAGGGGCTGCACAGGCCCTGCATTTTCTGTGTCATCACTACTGCAGGAGGAAAGGGCATCTTGTCTGTAGTCAGACCAGCAGTTTGGACAGCAGTGCTTTCTCCTCTGAAATAAAAACAGATCAGACCAATAGCCCATAACTGGGGTGGCAACTGCTGCGCTGAGCGGTTGTGCTTGCAGGGAACTCAGCCAAAGAGGTGGGACTGGGGGGAGCTCTGCAAAGCCTGGGATACCAAACTGCAGTGGTGATGGGCTTCAGGAAGGAGTAAAGGAATTTCCTCCCTGTAGAAGAAATGATTCATGTAATGAACAGTCAGCTTCTTACATTTGCTGTGTCTAGTTTCCTTACCAAACAGAAAGTGTGTGAGGGAGTTACAGAAGCTCTCTTTATTATATTTAACACTTACTTGGTAGGACAGGGCAAAAACCAGATCTGCAGTATTTTGTTATATTGCCTGCCTGTTATAAACTGATCTTCAAAATCAATGTATTAAAATCCGTAAGATACAGATTTTCTAGATGTTTGGTTTCCTGTTTATCAGGCGCTGGTTTGAAAGTGTGCACCGAGTAAAATATAGCCAGAGTACAGACCTGCACTACTTCTCTAATCCTAACCTCTGCAAGGACAGAGGAAGAGTATTTTGTGGTGTGACTTTACTATTCCTATTTCAAATATATCTCTGTTATTTTGAAGTCTTTGGGATAATTAGCAAGGCTTGGCATTTGTTCTTTTTTATGAAAAGGTCCTTAAACCTTTAGTTCAATCAGAGCACATGTTTTGCTGTAGCACCTTGTAGTTCTCAAAAGCACAGTAGGGATGAGTAAAAGTCAGGAGTTGGCAGTGTGTGCCAGTGTGCTCCAGCAGACTTGCACAAGTGAGCTTGTTATCTTTGGCAATTCTGGGGGGAAGATGCTGGTCTTGAGTTCATGCTAGCTTATTCATTGATCTTCAGATAATGTAATGTGATTTGTATAGATAAGAAACTCCTTTTAAAAAGTCAAAACAAGACTGAATTAAGGGAGACTAGAAGGGCTTGTTAGAATAGTCCTCTCTAAAGTTCTTACATCTGTACTGATAAATATTTATCACGAGGACAAAATTGTGGTGTAGTTTCAAGTTCTTGAGTTGGAGAGAGTGTTACTGTTTTTTTTTAATGTGCTAAAATAATGAAATAGCAATAGTTGAAGGCAGACTCAACCCTTCTATTTCCATCCCAGTTCTTTTTGCTTTGGGGTTTAACATCAGTGCTTATAGTATCCAGCTCCAAGGCCTCTCCTTGCGAGGTTAGGGACTTCCAATGCTGTTACAGATACCCAGAGTGGTGTTACTTGGACTCACCTCTTGCTGCTGCAGGAGCAACAGAGATTCTGTGCTTCCCAGAAGTGCAAGCTTTGTAGCTTCAGGGATGGGTTCTGTGCCCTGGGTGAGGCTCTAATGGGCAGGGTTTCACTGTTGTGCAGGTGGGGCCTATTTAAATATACACCTGTGTGAGTTCCTATTGCCCCTGTGTACACCTAGGTAAAACTGCAGGTCTGATAAGGTTGAAATCACTTACATGTGTGTTCTCAGCTTTACTGCTTGCTTTCTTAAGGGCTGCTAGAAGAAACTTGAAAATCTTACCTTGTATTTCCAAATCTTGAAGACGTGTTTTGGATTGATCTATTGGATCTGAGCCACCCGTGGGGCTTTCGATGCATGTTTATGTTTTCAAGTTGGGGCAAGATATTTTTAAACTAAATTTTAAACTTCCAGAAAGATGAGTGCTGCAATCAAATACATAATTTCTCATGAGAATCCCTGATTTAATTAGGTTTTTTTCAGAGAAATAGTGGTAGCTTACTAGTGGGGAGTGCAGTTTCACACTGTTTGGTGTTAAAGCTGTCTCCAAACAGGCAGTGAGACAACAATTTAAAAAAATGTGATTTTCTTAATAATTTATATATAATAATAATTATATATAAATTATTATTTAGTAGTAATGTACTCCCATGTAGTACAATGGGAGTTACTACATGAGGTAATATCAACCAGTAAATATGGTGGTTCATAAGGATTTTTGTCATTCAAGTAAGCAGAAATTATCTAAAGAGGTAAAGTAAAAATTGAGTGAACTGTAGACTCCATGTGAGCACTAAATACCCCTGTTTAAGCAGGCTGTGGAGTGGATTTACTACAAACACTGTTTTCTATTGGGGGCTTGAAATTTTTTTTGTGTTTTTTTTAACATTTTTTTAACATGTTTTAAAAACATTTAACATGCTTTTTAAAAGCATCTCTGGATTTTTTGGTTAACTGAAGATAACTTGGAATAATCAGATGCTAGAACCTACTGCTAGCTTAGCAATATAGGATAATATGAGAAGAATTAGTTTTCTAATTCAGTCTTTGAAAGCTTGGAAAGCTCAGAAGACTTCTGGAGCTTCAGAATATATGCTATATCATTTGTTTATTTATATCTGTGGTCCAGCAATTTAGACTGCCACAGTCATGTCCCATTTATCTCCTGGCAATGTCCCCTTCAGTCTGAGGCAAGACACCAGTGACTTAAATCCAGCTGATAAATTGACACAAATGAATGGAAAGCCTTGATATGGACAGAACTGTCATGGGGTCATGCTGAGCATTGCTCAGGATGAAATACTGTACAACAGTGTAATATTTTGCCTAATTTGCTGCTTGCCATGGTGCTGTGTCACCCTGTCCTGCTGGCTTGTGCTGGCTGTGGCACTGATGTGGTGCAGTGATGAGCCACCTCAGCAGGTTAACCACTGAAGGGAGAAGGAGGAATCTCAGTAGCTGTTCCTGTGGCTCAGCATGGGGAGAGGCACGGGGTGAGATGCTCTAGAGTGTCAGGCTCTTTGTAGCTCCCCACCAAAAACTGCTTTGACATTAGGATTCATATGAAAAGTGGTTTCCAAGAAAAAAGGAAATACCATTTTGAGGGCTTTTTGCCATTTCTTCTTACTGAGGCTTTACAATTTTTGTTGTTGGCTTATAGAAAAGCAGTTAAATTTAATTCAGGAAGCAGCTGACTTAGCTCTGCAGCTTAGCTCTGCCTTGCAATAACAAGATCTGGGTCAGAAAAGGCTGGGACAAGAATAATACTGATGAACTTGCAGTGCTTTGCTTACAATGCAGAATTGCCATTTTACTCATATTATTATTCAGTCTTTTGTTTTCCTTCCAAATCACTGTGTATGAAAGTCCAGGTAACCTTCTGTTGGTTTGTTTATTTTAGAAACATGCACAACTACAAAGATGCTTGGGCAGGTGATGTGCCCAGAACAACTTGTAATTCCAAAAATAGCTGGTTTAGGTTAGCGTCATGCTGATACCTTGGGAGTTGCCTGGATTCTCTTTTTTTTGTTTCTTCCTTCCTACCACTGAGTTTCTCTTTCCTTCATTTAGGAGAGAGATTCCTTCTACACAACTCTTGGCTTTTCTTCCTCTTAACCTGTCAGTGTCAGTGGATATTTCCATTAAGTTACTGTAGTTCCAGTTCTGCAGCCTAGCCCTCATTCTCTTTGATATAGGGAAGACAGGCCCTGAGTGTGTGATTCACCTTTTTATTTCAGTGGTTTTAGGAGACTGTTTCACAGACCTCATCCTAGATGATTTTGATCCACAGCCTTTGGGATACAAATTCAAGCAGCAGCTTATAACATGATGTCTGTGCATAATGTTTGGTGTCAGGGGACACCAGGCTGCTTCATACTGGCTGAGACACTCATGGCAGTGGTTATGTCAAAGGCAGAAACACTGAAGGTCCCTTTAGCACTGCTTATCTGTCTGAACATTTAAGGCTCCTGTCAAAGGCACTTCAAATGTCTTGTCTTTAAGGTATCTGTCCTACCTTGGAGGTTCCATACAGTATTAATTGGTCTTGAAACTGAATATTGCCATTGGCATTCATTCTGTTGTGCAAACAATGGTGGCTTTTTTTCCCTATTCTAGATAAAAGAATTGTTTTGTTCTTTCTGTTTTAAAGGCTCTGGCTTGTTTTATCACAAATTCAATGTTGTGGTATGGCATTTCAGAGAGAGAGGAAAGCTACCCACAAAAAACCTGCTGTGAAACTAGTTTAATCTGTTATGGGTTGTTGTTTTTTTATTGATGACTCGGCAGAAAACAAAGATTATTTTGAAAGAGACCCTGACATGCATTTATCAAAGAAACCACTGAGATGAGTCCCTGTTCCTGACTGCTGAAAAGTGTTTGCAAGGAATCTTTCTTGTGACTGTAAACTTCTGTGCACTTCTCATAGTAACTTGACTTGATTATGTCTGCAGCCACAGATTTGTCACACCTGGTCTAAGGCTCCTTGTAGAGCACAGTTTGAGGGAGGGGGAGAAGGAAATGAAGATGCTTGGATTTAAATGCTGCTTTGCCCAAAGGCAGAGATCTTCACTGGAGCTGTAACACTGGGAGGTAAAAGGCTACTGTGAACAGAGCATCCTCCTGGGATTGTTCTTGCTCTCAAAAAGCACATCCATCCTGTAATCAGTTAATGATTTGTAATGCATGTAGAAACTGTATTTATGACTTCTATTGTTGTTGCAGCCTTCCTTTTCTGATAAGGCAGATTACTGCTTCTGGAGGTTGAGCATGTTTTGGTTTTTCCAGAAAAAGAAAAAGTGGATATTTTTAGCACAAGCTTTCCAGGGTGCTGTACGTCACCATATTGCTAAATGGCTCCTCACCAATGTGGCAGCAGGTTTTTCCCTCTGTGCTCTTGGGATAAAGATGTGTTGCATTTTGTAAGAGCTCATCTAAGGCCTGTCAGCTCTTTCCTGAAGTATAGTTAAGCACCTCCAGTTCATTAACCATTTCTCAATGCTTTGGCTATAACTAAATGTTGTCATTTGGGCAATGACGAGCATAGTTTGTCCTTGAATTGCAGCACTCTTGGTTTTTAGTAACTTAGATTTCCTACCTTAAAATCTCACAAAATCCAAGTAGATGCAATTACAGGTTAAATAGTGTACCCAGGATTTTATATTTAAAGTGTTTAGGAGTCTTTCTACAGTTGAAAATATGGGCAAATTAGTGCATGAAATAGAAAGATTCCACATGGAAATTACATATGCTAATGGTTATATACTAATCAAAAAATTAGACTCACTCCATGTGAGGTGGAAAGTCTGGCCTGGTTAAGACTTCAGAAAAGAGTAAACAATTTTTGTTGGCATAAATGTGTTTGCTACTTGCTCTTTCTAGTCTAGGATTATTTTAACTAATGACTTCCTTTTTTTCCCCTCTTTTCCCTACCTGTACTTTTATTAAAAAACAGTTCATAGTCTGTGACTAATTGCAAAATACAACTTAAAAAGATCAGAAAAATATTCAGGAAGCATAATATACTTATTTAAAAAGAGAACAGATCTCAAACTAGCTACATGTAAATGTTGGATAATTCAGACTTGGAGCCAGGAAAATATTTTCTGTCAATAACACTGCATATTTCATGTTGAAATGTGTTGACAAGACACATGCTTATTTATAAGTCTCATCAAATCAAGTTTAAGAAACCAAAACTAAGGCTTTGTATTTTTTTTCTTCCTTCCTTCTCTTCCCCTCCTCAGCCTGCGGTGAGCGTTGCTGATGGTTCAGAGCACTTGCAGAGGTCTGGTTGCTGCAAAAAGAGCAGCTGCTCACAGACCTTCTGCTTGCTGCGTGTGTGCTTTGGGTTTTTTCTCCTAGCACCTTTGCATGTCCCCCTGGCTGTTTGCTTGTGTGTATTTGTATTCTCTGCGAGGTAAAATGTATTTTGCATGAGAGTCAACAGTCTTTATCCTTGTTCTCCAAAAGTTGTTCATACTACATCAGAGTTCCCAGTAAGTAGGTGCTTTGCAAATATTTGAATAGCAGAGCAGCAAAGGAATGATAAATGAAATCAATCCTCCATGCCTCTACAGTAGCAGATGTCTAGAGCTGAACTAGTCACTCTCAACTCCACTGGGAATTAAAGCACCTCTTTCTCTGCACTAAGGTCATTCTATCTTATTTCCTGTTTTAAATACTTGACCATAGCAAGATCATTTTGGACCCAGTTTGTTGTTGTCTAGGTCACCATCATGATAAGGCCCAGCTGCACTTACCAACTTGTGCTTCATCTCTTGCTATTTCCATTATCAGTTGAACTCTGCTTAATTAATAGTTGCAAAATTAATTACTTACAACTTCAATGAGTGCATTGAATCTTTAAGCAGCCTACAGGTTAATCCTTCAATCAATGTAATTTCTATCTGGAGAAGACCAAAGTTTGTTGAAGGAGGATAGAGGAAGGAAAGTGAAGCAAGTGAGAAATTATGTGGGTGTTTGCTGTATTTCCTGTACATCAGGAGTTGTTAAAAGATGATTTTGGTTGGATGAGATGAAGAAGAGAGGAGGTTAAGACGCTGTTAACAATTTGGTGCGAACACTTGAGGTGCTCTTGGTCACTGTTTAGCTGTGAGCTGGTAACAGGCTCTGGCAGGCTGGGTCGTGGATGTGATTTACACTGGTGAATGGGAAGTGTGTCATAGCAACTGAAACAGCAACCATCTGACAGGTAAGGAGATGCTAGTGAAGTGTCGTGGGGGTTGTTTTGGGAGCAGAATGTTTGTTTGGGTTTTTTTTAGTAAAAGCACACAACTAAACTGCTTTGGAAGTGCCTACACCTCAGCTAGTGAAAGCCAGATTTGCTTTTGGCTTTACTGCTTGCCCGAAGGCATTAATGTAAGCAGAGCACTTAAGCATACTGTTAAAAAGCACTTTGTGGCCAAATTCAGCCTGCTATTCAAATGCATTAGTGGCACAAGGAAAGAAGGCAATCTGTAATTCTTATTAAGGTAAAAAGCAAGTTGCATAAACTTCTTTGTTGAAACAATTTATTTAATGTTTTGAATATTGTTTTCCTCTTTATTGCTCGAAATGCTTTCCATATACTTTTAAAGTGTTAACAATGAAGTGCATGTTTTAAGGATAAATTATACTTGTATTTTCCCTTAGGTTCTATAAAACAACAAATTTGCAGTAATTTGTGACCTCAGGAACATCTTTCCTTTAAACACCCTCTTCTCAAAGAATCTACTATAAAAAAAAATTCAAGTGACTAATTGTATAAAGATGGGGTACATGCTATTAAAGAGCCACATAAGCATTTCAATAATTTTACTGCAAATGCATTTCTTATCTCTGAGTAGAGCCTTAAGTCCTCTGGATGTTTTGCTTCCTCCAGAGCACTCATTAAAATAGAGCTGAAATGTCTGGTGTGTGAGAGGGTGTCAGGAGCTGAAAGAGAGGTTATTACAGTGATACTGGTTTTAAAAATTGTTCCTGGTTTTTCAAAAACAAAGAAAACATGTAGCTCGTGACAGTTAGCACTTGTGAAAGGGAAATAGGACAATAGTTGTTTTCATATCACACTCTCCAGCATTTGCTTTATCAGGAGATTCTTTCAATAGCAAAATTCATACTTTGTGAAGTTAAAGTTATTCCTGTTTTATGTCGCTGACCTTTTATTACTTTTAGGCTGTGAGAGCTGTATATTTTACAGAAAATATGGCTTATATAGTATCAATAGCCAGTAGTAAACTCATAATTTAATGCTAACTTTTTTCCATAGTGGATTTTTATTTTGACTGTAATTTAGAGACATTTCAACAGCAATTAATGCTACCTCAGTTTGAAAGCTCTGACTTAAACCCCATCTGCAGAGATTGATTTTTCATGTTCAAACCTTAATTAGAAACATCGTCAAGCTAATTCTTGGAAGCCCAGACTTCCCAAAATTGAACACCAGTCAGTGGGAGCTGTTTCTATTGTGCTCTCCTGAAAACCAGGTGAGAAGTACTCTAAAGTGGGCACCCAAAAATCCGTGTAAGGTTGAATGCAAAAGACCCAGGTGCACCAGCCATGCTTTAAAAGGGAGTTGGTTTCTGACAAGCATAGCTGATAAAGAGCAGTTTTGTGTTTTTGATTTGTTTGTGAAACTGCACTCCTTCCGAAACAGCTCCTACCGATGTCTCCAGCTCACGTGAGATGAAGTAAGCTGTGCTGGCAGAGGTGCAACTTTCTGCTGGCATAAATTAGGCCTACTTTGTGGTTTTTGGTGACACTGTCAAGTGCAGAGCTAGCTATAACTGCATTACACCCTGAATAAAACTAATTTCCAGATGGTAAACCAAAATGAAATGTGAGAATATGGTATTCTGTATATATGCTTCATGTGGACTAACACTTCAAAAGAAGTAGCTCAAATGTCTTCCTGGTTGGTGCTAGTCCTTAATTCCACCTTACTGTTGAGGAAATTGGGCTGCTTTCCTTGTGGGATTCATCTGAGCTAGTTGTATTCTTTGCCATGTTTTATTTCATGAAGACAACACTGAGAAATAAAACCTCTGCTTCTTCAGAGAGAGATAAATTGCCTTGATTGTTTGTGAATACCTGTACAGTGGTTCCTCTAGAGCCCACTTGCACTGCACGAGGTTCTCAGGAGCCCTTGTGTTGGAGGAAATTGGAGGACCTTTTCTCTTAGGCAGTGGGCAGGCATGCACAAAACCCTTGTGCTTGCTTTTACATCTTTCAGTCCTGGGTCGGGTAAGCACCGTCACTGCTGTGGTTAGAGAGATCACAGTACGACAGCATCTGTTTATCCATCATTCAGTATTTGAAAAGATTAGTACAAGGCTATTCTTAGCACGGGCAGATAGATGGTATGTTATTTTAGAATGTGTATTTATTTAGTGTTTTCTTTAATGGTATCTGTGTTAGTATTTGAGGTCACTTGAGCTAGCCAGGCAGTATGAGTCATTTTTATCCGACTGATTTTACACATTGTAGTCCAAAACATTTCTTTTTTTTACCTCTTCTTTTTTTTTTTTTTTCTTTCCTTTTTCTGGTGGGTTTTTTCCCCCTGGATTATGACCTTATAAAAACAACATATTCCTCATGTTGTGCCAAGTGCAGCTCTAAAAATTGGCTTTACTTGATCTGTCGTGCCTTCTGGGCTTATCTACTGCTAGACAGTAGAGGTGGGAGGGAGACAATACAGGAGCCCGAAGACAGGAAGGTGTCCTTACAGTGCTGGCAGCCTTCCTGCGTTTGAAGCCTGCAAAGATGTCTTCAGTCTAAGGGAAACAGAGACAAGAATTGGAAAGATAATCTTCCTAGCCAAAAGTTCAGCAGAGCTTTTGGCTTCGCTGCTGCTTGAATTCAAGTTTTAGAGTCTGTGGTATAAAGTTGGTTGGCTGATAAAGATTTTATTGACATAACTGTTTCTGAAAGCCTAGACAGAGATAGTGTGTGTCAGTATTTGTTGCTTCAAACATTAAAAGGAAAAATTTAACACTAAGTTTGTAGAACTTCAGAAATATTAGAGTAAATGGGTTTTTTCTAATATCTGTCTGTCCAAAAAAGGATATGTTTGTCTTGCATTTGACAAATATGCAAAGTCTCTACTAGTCTTTTTGTACTGAGAGAGTAAATTTACCTGGGAAAGATGTATAAATATTAAAAATTTGTCATACAGACTTGAATTAAAGAAGAACAATATTTTTAGACAAAACGAAACCTAATTTTTTTTTTCAATTTATGTATACTTTTTCAGTCTAGTTGATGCTTAGGCATGGCAGTTCTTAGCCAAGAACTGAGGATTATTCTATTTTCTTGACGACTGCTTTGCAATTGTACATTTTCTTGCTGTGAGTAGATGAAATTCTGTTTACTTGGGCATTAGAGAAATCTTATCCATTCGGGTTCTGAAAGATAGTATGAGACAAAAAACATGTCAAACAAAGCTCTGCTCAAGTGACTCTGAGACAGCAGACTGTAGTGAATTCAAACACAGAAGTTTAAATGAAGCTTAAATTGATAAGCAACTGATTGGTATTGATATGTAACTGATTTTAATTCAGTTTTGTATTTGTATTTAATGAAGTCAGTCCTATCTAAATAGGAAGATCCACTGAATGCCAGTCTCCTTTGAAGATTCTTGACAGTGGACTGGCAGGCAAGAGTTTGTTTTTTAAGAGAGATCCTTTTTTAAATCCCTTTGTCAAGCTCCATCTGATAAATTGCAAAGCAATGCACTAAACCAGCATTCTTTTTCCTAAGTTAAATAAAGCAGCCTTAAATGTCCTGGATACACAAACTGGAAAATAAGTTAATCAAACCAAGTTTTATACTTGACATCGTAATATTTTTTTAAAACAAAGGAAGTATTATCTGAAGACTATAATCAGTTCAACTCACAAACATGCTTTAAGATTTCAAAACTAGATCTCATCTTCCATAACATTTTTTAATTAGGAGACCAGAAAAGGAAAACAAGTCTTTTTTTTCAGTCCCAGTTGGTTTCTCAACTCTGAGTGACCTATCTGTTCAACTTTGTTAGCAGAAATGAAGAAAATATTCTGTCTTCACCTGAAAAAAAAAGTTTGTTACCCAAAGTTAGTTTTGCATTTCAGCAAACTTGGGGTTTTTTAAGTACTTAAATGTTGGCAGCAAAATCAAATGTCAAAATAGGTTTATGTGCAGGAGGTTCTGTCGTTAGTTTTGGTTACTGTTATTTTTCATTTTGTCATATGTGGTACAAGATATTGAAGTTAAACATTTCATTTAACTTTTAAAGTACATTTTTGGATTAATTTTTCCTCACTTTGTAATAATCACATCTCAGACTGCAAGCAGTGCTCCCAGCTTGCAGGGTTTTAGCTCATAGTCCAAACACTTTAGGGTAAGGAATTGCAGAAGGAAACATTTCTCTACTGCCTCCACTTCTTGCAACCTCACAGTGAGCAGGTTTGGCACATCATCCAAATGAACAAAAGTCCTTTTTTGGCAGATTTAGTTTGGGTTCTAGTTGTGGTTTGTCACACGACTGACAACACATCCAGGCATGTCAGAAGGGGAAAAATCTTGGTGCAACAGCAGGAAAAAATGGGTCAGATTTGAAATGTTTCTTTTGTGGTGATGGTGGCAACACTGACTGGTTTGAGGCATAGGCCTTTGTGTGTTTTTTCTGAGAACACCTGTGGCTCACTGAGCCTGTTTTCTTCTCAAAAGCTTTCTTGTAACTACACAGAGGTGTTTCTTCTAGATTTCCTGTAAAGTGCCCCAGTATTAACTGAGCATTTTCAGTCAAATTTGTACAAAATCGTAAATGTTTCCATAAATAATGGTGGGGCATCAAATACCAGAAATAAAAGCCTGAGCTTACAAGCTTGAAGTAGATACTTTAAATTCATCCTGGTTTTGTGTGTTACCTGATGAATTAAAAGTGACAAGCGGGATGCTTAACTTGGTGCATGTGAAGTTCCCACTGACTCCGTATGGCTTGGAGGGCCAGCACATCACACCTGACCCTGCAGCCCCTTCACTTTGCTGCTGCTGTGGAAATCAGTGTTTGTGTTGTCATTAGTGCAGATTACTGTTACTTCTCATTTTACAATGTATTTTACAAAGTATGGCAGCTTGTGGTCTCAGTCTTCTTGAGAAAAATGGCAGCGGCTCTTACTGTGAGTTTCTCTTCAAAAAAAAAAAATTGAGTATGTTTTTCAGATCTTTATATTTAAATGAAAACTAAGGGCAGTATTTCCTTTTTAATGATGTTTTTCAGAAAATATTTCTTACCCTGAAAATGGGAAAATGAGTCTGTGTGCTCAGAGGAACGTGGAGGGCAGGAGGGTGCACATTCCAGATCGCCTGTGCTGCTGCAGTGATGCAAAGCAGCTGTGAGCCCAGTCAGCCAGCCCCAGTGCTGTGCAGGCTGCCTGCTCCTGCCTCTGGTCCCAAAAATATTGCTTGGTTTGATACCATGTGGCTTCAGCTCTTCAAAAATGCAATGTTGTGCTCACTGTGGGTGCATTATTCAGAACTCTTCATTTTGCTTTTTTTTGTTTTTTTAATTTGCATTGGAGAATTTGCTGTGTTCAGATTAACATTAATGGTTTAAAATGCATGTTGGCAGCTCAGGGCTTTTTTTTTATTAAATTATTTGTGTGTATATATAAAATATGTATGTATGTATATGAAATTCTTGCTTAAGGGATAAATTAAATCATTAAATGTTTTTAATTTGGATTTTCACATGTGGAAATAATCAAAAAGTAGATTTTCTTTCTCATACTGTTCATTAGCAATACATAACCTGACTCAAATGCCAGTGATGAGAGAGAGTTTCTGTGGGGTGGTTCTGCTCCGAGTTGTGGAAATGTGATTCCTGGGTTCAGGAGAGGAAATGAGTGGCAGCTGATCAAATACTGTCACCAGCCACCTCATCATGGGAAATGCTTTTTGACTGGATTTGGAGCAGTGTTACCATGGCTAGCATAATAGAAACTGCTGCAGAAAACTTTGTGTCATTACAGTTTGGTTTTGTCTTTACAGCTGAAGCGATGTTTTGTTGTTGTCGTGCTTACTGAATAACAAAGTTTGGTCATTTCTATTTGATCTCCTTTCAGAGGCACTGTAGCACCTGGTACATGTTCAGATTAACAGCACTAAAACCACTGGGGTTACTTTTTATTTATGGGCTATAAAAAGTATAAATAGAAAGCGGATTTGTGTCATCTTTGCCCATTGAATGTGTCCTATTGTCCCCCTAAGCTTGTACAAATCCTCTGATAGCAAAATTCTGACCTGTAAACAGAGGCAAAAGGTTGTGCAATTATATTATGTTGCTTTTAAGAAATTATATTTTATTTCATATCAAGGGATAAAGAAGATGCTTACCTTGAGTCATATAATTATCTCAACTCAGTTTAGTTGAACTAGGAGGGTGACAGGACTTGGGAGACAATGAGCCCCTGGTGGCTCTGCTGCACCCTCCCCTTACACCCTTCTTCTTCTGCAGGGCTGGGAAGGCTTTCTGGGGTTTGGAAATAATGTGCAGTACATGGCCTTCAGCAAAATCAACATTAGAGTTGTTATATCTGGGCAGTTAACGTCTCATAAGTAATGATAATAAATTAATGAAATTTTGTATGTAGTATTACTGCCAAAATAAATTTGAGATTTTGTGGGGAAAAAGGATATCCTGACCAATAGCAAAACCCGGCTCCTTATTACCATACCTGCATACTGGTCTTTCCCAAACTCTGAAGGAGTGGCACATAAACTCATTGCTTCAGTAGCCAGAAGCTGCAGAGTTTACATCCAAATAAGTGTGTTTTACTGTCTGTGAGAAGGAGAGGTTAATGCATATTTAGAAACCATATACAGGAGAAGTCAGTGACCACGAGGTGGACAGGAAAGTGCTAAAACAACCTTTAAACAACCCCACATGTCTGTTCTGAGCTTGCTACTCAGCTCGGGCTCTCTTTGGGTTTCCTTGGGACTTTAAGGCCTTTCATGTCTTCTTCCAGATGTCATGGTGTCTTGACCAGCAATAGCTTCTGCTATTGCTCTGAGAGCATTTTCTTAAATGAAGCCCATACAGTGGCTTCATGCAGCAAAAACTGTCTGGATGGCATCCTGATATGAAGGAGTGTTTGAGATGGCTTAAATCATCGGCAAGGGTATCAGCAAAAGCCAGATTTATATTAAGTGACACCATGACAAAGTTCATTGGCAAGATTCACTCTACTACTTACAGGACAGAAGGGACAGCAAGGAAAAACAAGCAACAACAAAACCAAACAAAATCCAGACAAAACAGAAATGAGCTGTGAACTGTCTAGGGATGTGTGCATTATTGCAGTGAGAGCGAGATAAAAAAGAACATGGCCTAAAACAGCATTTACCAGCACTCAAACTTAACAGTACTTTACTTTTATCTTAAACCAAATAATGACTTAATCATGACAATTCAACAAACGAATAACACTAACTAGCATTTAACCTTACTTTATAACTTTGAAGTTATACTTAGCAACTCAGCGAAAGAACAACACTTAGGAGTATTTAAGTAAGGTTAAGTCATATGTCACAAGCTTACTTACAGGCCTATCTTGCTTCAATATCCAGGTATTTAAACATCTAAGAAAGCAGCATTCCTCTCAGATTTGCTATAGCATATGCACACAGACATAAAGAGTCAGTGCAGGCAAGGCTCCTGTGAAAAATTCCTGTTGAAGGGCAGTGAAAGAATCCCTTTGAATGCCCTGCATCTCCTGTTGGGTGAAAGGCTGAGCCTTGAGGAATGGAGGTGTAAGTGCAGGACTCCTGGTTCAGCACTCCTCCAAGTCTGGCAGACCATGAGGGTTCTCTGGCTTTGAGAGCCCCAGTCAGAGGGAGGCCACTGGTCACAGCCCACTGCAGCCCAGAAGAGCTCATTTTGGACTACTGTTTATCGGGTCGCAAGGGAGTGGGCTTTAGTCATAATTTGTTTTCAAAACAAATTCATTTGTTTTGAAACAATTTTTTTTTTTGTCATAATTTGTTTCAGTTTCATCCTGGCCACAGTTTGGGTCAGCACTTTCTTTGAAAATGTAAGAACAGGAACGTTGTGCCATTCAGGCAAGAAAAATTTTCCAAGGCTGTTCATAAGGGAAACAGGAGCCCGTTAGCCATTCCTGGGAGCAGATAGCCTTTCTGATAAGCTCAAGAGGAGCTGAGCCCAGGTGCTGTTTTCAAGGCTGACGCCTAATGAGCATTTCTCGGATCACAGTACAGCCTGACGAGGGTATGGAGGGGAACACACCACCTCAAATAGTGATAAAACCTGGAAAGCTGATAACCCTCATAGGTGACTACAGACCTGTTAGCCCAGCATCAGGCATTACACTACTTTGAAGTGAAAGACTGTATGGTAAATGCAAGAGAAATACAGTGCCACAACCAAGATGCATCAGAGAGGTGAATGGAAGAGTTTCTCTAAACCGAGGAAATGCAATTCTTACCCATTGGGCCTCTAGGATAATATTTTGCATGGTGCTTACATGTAAAGTTATTACTTCTCCTGAAGGATGGGAGATTTAGGTTGAGGCTAAAAAAGGTTCATTTAGCTGCAGGCTAAGACATGCTGGCAGAGCAAGTTCTGTCCCTTGTGCTCTCCAATTATTCTGTTGGTCCATGTTACCGGGAGCAACTGCTGCATCACCTTACAGAGCACGGGAATACGGGTGGTGTGACCTTTGTGTACTTCCAGGGTCACTCTTGGTCAGTTAATTAACTTTTTAAATTAGATTTATGTAATGCAAATAGCATTGCTGCTGTTTGCAGAAAATTTGCCTCACAGCTCCAGCCTTCACCTAATGCATAGTCAGAAATGGCCAGAAGGAATCATGCTTTAATGTCATCTTTTCACAAGTCAACAGTTTTCTAAATAATAACGTATTTGTGAGGTTGGAATATGTGAGAGGACATTAAACCCCCTTCACAACTGGTCTTCTTTAATACTGTTGCTACTACTATTACTAATAATAATGTGAAATGCATTACCTTCATTATACCAGTGTAAAATAGGCAAAAAATTGGCTTTTCTGCATTTGTTATAACTTGTGAAAATTAATGAGGCCCATCTCATGACTTAAATTGTTGCTTCATAGCATTTGTTCTGCATACTTCCTAGGTTGTTTTTCTTAGGCAGGATGCTCTTAAAGCCTTTCTCTTCATTAAGCAGATGAGTATTATGGGCAAAATGGTTCCTTAGGTTTCTGTTCCCATTATACTTTGCCTTTCTGTATTGAAGAGAAGTTTTTTCCTATTGATTTTCATTTTTCAATTACAGCATTTGGGTAAGGCTACAGCATCTCCTTTTTTGTTCAACTGCATGCTGGAATTTTATGTTTAAATTCATTACCTCATTTTTCTTATTCAGAAATATAATTGAAAAATATAATCTTAAAAGCTACTATGAGATGAGCATTATTTAATAGACTCCTTTATGTTTGTTTTCTGGTTGGTTGGCAAGTTTGTTTTTTCCCCAGATCTTAGTAACAGGATTCATGGAATATAAGTATAATTTTATTTCATTGTGTTCTTCCTTGTTGAATTTTTCTTCTAGAATCCACAATAAATAGATAATTTAGAGACTTGGCAGAACATCTGTCTGTGAGTTGTAATTCTGATTTGTATACAGAATTGATCTTGTCGTCTTCAAACCTTTCCTGATGTTGTAATAAATACCTGGTGCCTCCTATCATCTTCCTCTTTTTGGTCATTCTTTTGTGAAGCTTTTAGGACAAAGCCAAGTGAGCTAAAAGTTTATCTGTTGCCAGATAAGCATTTTGTTTTTTAATTAGAAAAATACAGACCAGATGGCTATCAGACCTTGTGATGAGTGTGTGTATTTTGAATCACTATTCCAAACAATAATTGAGGATGCCCATTGATATGAAAGATTGTCAAAGTACATCAACCTCCCAGCACAAATCTAAGTTTCAAGCGGATGACTTGATATTTTTGCTCAAAAAATAAAATGTTCTTTTATCAGATTTGTGGGAAGCTAATAGCTTGCAAATTGTTGTCTGAGCTGTGTCCCTTGTCTTGTTGTCTTCTTAACAATTGCATTTGCAAACAAGGATGAGCTCATGTCTAAAGTGTGCCTCACAACTCATCCAAGTACAAAGAGCTTACAGTCCTTTACAATTTTCCTTTGGTCTGAGATAGGACTTTCTTTTTGTGCGATGTTTGCTACTGGAAGTGTTTAGCTTGTCAAAAATCTCCACTACAAACAAGTCCTATTTCTATTATTCTATTTCCCAGTTCATTAATGGGCATTAATGTATTTGTACATATTATGGCATTTGACCTAGCTTTTAGGAAAATGAGGGATTATCATGACAGACATTGTATCTGAGCTGCTTAATTTATTTTTGGTCTTTGATTATTTGGCACATTTTGAAGTGTCAGTTTTTGCACTCATTGAAATGTGTAAGGGGATTCATGGTAACTTTAACCAAATCTGTAGAAATGTGACTTAATGCTTGTCTGATAGTGTACAGCAGCTGTTCTGGATATTCTAGACTGTGCAAGTGTCCAAGAGACTTGAAAGACTTAAAAGCTTGCAATCAAAATTGTTGGGAAGGACATGAAATTTAAGTGCTTTTGTTATAGGTTCTTAAACCCTGTCATTCCAAACTCTCTGATCAGGAGTGATAACCAAGCTATAAAACCCTTTGTCTGGATTTTTGGGCCCTGATACTCCAAATTTAAAAGCAAACATGAATGCTTTTTGGAAACCATTTCTTTGCTGTGTTTTAGGACTGTGTTTGGACAATATCATGTCCAGAGCTTTCTTTGAGTATGTCACAATATCCTGTTTTCCACATGGATGCATGTACTACAGACCTACCCTGCCCAAACCCATCCTTTTCCTGTGGAAAACAGCAGCCAAGAAGTCTCATGAAAGTATCTGGGGTTTGCTGTGAATTTTTTTTTTTTTTTTTTTTTTAATTCAGAGGCAGATCATAAGACTTCACAAAGGTCTTGCTACTCTTTTTGATAAAATGTGATAGCTGTTGTTGGGCTTTTAATTTTTTAGTATTGCTAAATATGATCCATATTTAATATTCTTGCAGAGTCTGTCAGATGTTCTGTGGTTAGTACTTCAGGAAAAGTATATGTTAAGGCAGTTTGGAATACTCTTGGTTCAGTTTGTCATACTTTTCCAATAGTAAATTACTGAGTTTTATTGAAAGCCAGAAATGTAATGATAGGCATCACCTGAACTGTAAAAAACACAAAGCTGCTCTGGTAATTGCTGGTAGATGTTTTGAGACATGTAAAATTTAGATTATTTTCTGTAGCTGCCTGGCAGCAGGGTCATTTAAGTTTGTTTGATTTTGGTTTTTTTTTTTTACTTTACAATTTTTTCTGTTCATATACTTGAAATTGCAATGATTCCAAAGACTCAGAAAAAGTTAGATGTGCTACCCTCTATTTTTCCTGGTCATATAATTGCATTAATTTTGGGACTTGATTCTGAAAAGGTAACTGGATATTCCTTTTATAGAAGTCTTCTATGCTTTTTAAAGTCTAACACACTGCAAAATTAAAATAAAATAAAAAAGCCTGGATATTTTTTACCTTGCAGGGTAGCAGGGAGAGGTAGGGGAAAGAGATGAATTTTTGTGTGATTGAAATGATGAAAACCTCATTTAAAACATATTAAGGCGTATTTTGCTGAACTGATTTATTTCTCTACAGCAGAACTTAACCTTTTATTTCTCTTGCAAGAATGGGTTTGAGTGTAATTTAAACTGTCAAATGACATTTATCAAATGATGGTTTTGCCCTGTAACAGGCAAATGTCTTCCACAAAATTGATTAGCTGCTGACCTCATCCACCCTTTTCAGACCCTTCAAGGTAGATTTCAAAGAGTTGTAAAATAATCACTTCACTTTCAGTTTATACTTCAGCACAAGGCGTTTACTGTCCTGGTAGCAATAGCACGGTGTGTTTCACATCTGGGAAGGAGAGGATGTAAATGCTGCCTGTAGCTCTGCCTGTCACCACTCTGCCTGCTGCTTTAACCTAAACCTCTGCTCCTTACAAAATAGGAATGGCTTTGGAAAGGGCTCTTTACAGGACAATAGAATGAATAAGTTAAAGAAACTTTCTCTTGTAGGTGCCTGCTCTAGTGAGCAGGAAAGTGCTCTGTTTGGTAAGACCTGCA